>NC_141877.1:172589664-172892694 GCF_056163025.1 Triticum urartu | reverse complement strand
TGGAGGAAGACACATGACCGATGACAATTCATTCTTACGTCAAACATTGAAAGAATTTGAGAATAACTCCGGGAAAATTAGAAGAGTCAGGTAAGATCCTGGGAAAAAACCTGTGGGTTAGGGCCCACTCAAAAGAAACACCGTTGAACGATTACTTGAGAGGGAGATTGCACCTGTTGATTTAAATGGCTTCAAAGAGATAACTCCCTCGAAAGAACTTGAATGAATGCAGAGTGGAAACACGAATCTCCTGAGATAATCTTAAGCACTCCGGAACAAATGAATAACAAGAAGTGAAAAAATAGGAAGTGCACCGGTATGGAAAAAATATTTGAAACGAGGAAAAAGGATATGATCAACAAAGCTTGAAATGAATCCACCGTAGAAGAAAAAGAATGAAGAATAATGAACTTGTAGAGCATCTTCATGAGAACCACCGGGTAAGAAAATTGACTGAAAAGAATGAAGAGACTTCACATGAATAAAATGGATATTTGATTGATAAATATGAATCCTTGAAGAAAAAGGGATGGTATGGCGGGAAAACAAAGGCAGCTTGGGACGAATGAAATGAACACCGTTGAGAAGAACTGATAATTGATCTTGCTGATGTTGAAATGATCGGATCCACTTGAAGAGAAAAGCACGCCGGTTGAAAAGGATTGACATGACAATATCAATTATCATGAAGGATTAGTATTCCCATAGAAATATGAGAACACCATTTAGAAAGAGACATGGGATCAACATTTGACTTCGAAGCAACTCTAATACCACAACTGAAAAAAAACAAAACAAAGGACTGGCTTGCAAAATAAGCCGGAACAAACATATGATAGAGATTTCATCCGAAGTTTTTGTGGTGGGGCCCACACGGGCTCGATCGTACAACACCATCATGTACAAGGCAATGCACATGACATACGAAGCGTCCCCGAGTCAGCATAGCCAAGGACTCTTTAAGACACAACGAGACCACTGTAAAACCAACCGTGGATAGGCGGACCACTAGACGTCGAACCCCAATCTCATATCATACATCTGTCGGAAAGATATCCTAGGAGCTACTTGAATTCCCACTTATAAACTCCCGACACTTTCTGGTTATGCAATCAGGTGTTGGGGATATAGGGGAAGCTTAATATCTCACTCAAAACTAACAAATCCTACATCCATCTGTATCCATCCTTCAACACATAACCAAGAAACCTTCGGAAATCGTTTACCTCAACCTTCGAAAAGCATCTGTTATACGAGTTATGGCAAAACTCCCGAACTCCCGCCCCAGTACTGGGTGGCGTCGAGGTTATCTCACCAACATCTGCATAAAGGAGATTTTCGATGTCAGCAAAAACTCAGGTATTCTAGAACTGCAATGATAAAATTATGACAACAACACCTCGGAGCTCAACTCCCTGGGACACTGCCACAACCCCTAAATGTCAGGAGGCACCAAGAACAATGTTCTCGTCACAAAACCATCGGAACGATTCCAAGATACCCACGTGATCCTACAAAAAATTTAGTGAAATTTGAGAAGAGAAGAGTGAAAACTCTACGCCAGGAGGCCTCACCCGAGTGACGAAAGGACTGAGGAGTAAAAAGAATCCTACTCTCCGATATATATAATCCTAAAAGACTCAAAACTTTTTTCTAGACTCAACAATGCCAGCGATTCGATCAAGCAGGGGGCTCCTAAGTCGAGGAAGGCTTTGATACCAACTTGTTACACCCACGATGCGGCTATATCTCCCACGTGTCGGAGCACGACTTAGAGGCATAACCGCATTGTAGGCATGTCGCAAGAGGGGTAATCTTTACACATCCCATGTACTGAGAAAGAAAGGGGAAAGAGCTATCTTACAATCGCCACTTCACACAATACATAAATATAGCATTACATCATCCAGAATACAATCAAGGTCTCACTACGGAACCAAAATAAAGACAACCCCAAATGCGATAGATCCCCGATCGCCCCGACTGGGCTCCACTACTGATCAACTGGAAACAAAACAACACAACAAACACGATCTTCATCGAGCTCCCACTCGAGCTGGGTTCCGTCACCTGCACTAGTATCATCGGCACCTGCAACTGGTTTTGGAAGTATCTGTGAGCCACGAGGAGTCAGCAATCTCACACCCGCGAGATCAAGACTATTTAAGCTTATGGGTAGGAAAAGGTAGTGAGGTGGAGCTGCAGCAAGCACTAGCATATATGGTGGCTAACATACACAAATGAGAGCGAGAAGAGAAGCAAAGCACGGTCGTGAACTAGAAGTGATCAAGAAGTGATGCTGAAAGCTACTTACGTTCAAGCATAACACGAGAACGTGTTCACTTCCCGGACTCCGCTGGAAAGAGACCATCACGGCTACATCCGCGGTTGATGCATTTTAATTAAGTTAAGTGACAAGTTCTCTACAACCGGACATTAACAAATTCCCATCTACCCATAACCGCGGGCACGGCTTTCAAAAGTTCAAAACCCTGCAGGGGTGTCCCAACTTAGCCCATCACAAGCTCTCATGGTCAACGAGATATTCCTTCCCCTAGGATGACCCGATCAGACTCGGAATCCCGGTTACAAGACATTTCGACAATGGTAAAACAAGACCAGCAAGACCGCCCGATGTGCCGACATCCCGATAGGAGCTGCACATATCTCGTTCGCAGGGCAACACCGGATGAGCAATCCATACAACTAAAACCAGCCCTCAAGTTTCCCTGAGGTGGCGCTGCAAGGGGCTCTAGTTTGGACCAACACTTAGACAAGCACTAGCCCGGGGGGGTTAAAATAAAGATCACCCTTGGGAGTGCGACTCCCAAGGTAAAAGTAGGTGGTGGTGAGGCAAATGGTAAAACCAAAGGTTGGGCCTTGCTGGAGGAGTTTTATTCAAAGTGAACTGTCAAGGGGTTCCCATTATAACCCGACCACGTAAGGAACGCAAAATCAAGGAACATACCACCGGTATGACAGAAACTAGGGTGGCAAGAGTGGAACAAAACACCAAGCATCAGGCCGAGCCTTCCACCCTTTACCAAGTATATAGATGCATTAATTAAAATAAGAGATATTGTGATATCCCAACAAATCCATGTTCCAACATGGAATAAACTCCATCTTCACCTGCAACTAACAACGCTATAAGAGGGGCTGAGCAAAGCGGTAACATAGCCAAACAACGGTTTGCTAGGACAAGTTGGGTTAGAGGCTAGACATGGCAAAATGGGAGGCATGATATAGCAAGTGGTAGGTATCGCGGCATAGCAATAGAGCGAACAACTAGCAAGCAAAGATAGAAGTGATTTCGAGGGTATGGTTATCTTGCCTGAGATCTCGCAAGGAAGAAGAACGAGTCCATGAAGAAGACAAGCGGACGTAGTCGAACGAATCCTCACAAACGCGGCGTTAACGGAACTAACCCGAAGAAGCAACACCGAAAAGAAGCAAACAACATAGTAAACAACCAACACATGAACATGGCATGATGCACAATCAAGTATGATGCATGTCCGGTTTAATGATACATGGCATGGCAAAGTGCACATACAATCCTACAAATTAAGTGGAGACTCCACAACCAAGTTACTTAGTTCGATCTCGTTTAAGTACCCAACAATATTAAATGTTGATTAACATGGCAAGAGGTGAAGTAAATGAAAACTACCTATCTAGGCAAGTTTAAATGAGGCTGGAACAACAAACAACAAGTCCGGAAACTCCTCGTGTGCATATTTTAAGTTTGATATTGTTTTGCCCTAAACCATATTTTAGAGTTGTTAAACATGCAAAGTAAATCCACCATGTTAAACTATGCATTTTTCTACCCCATTTACATATAAAGTTTGTTAAATTTGGAGCTACGGTTATTTAGTTATGAATTAAATCATTTTAGTAAGTTATTTAAGCATATTTAAACAAACAGCATATTAAACATTTTAAACATGGATGAAAGTAGCATATTACGAAACTAGACGAAAAACTAAGCATTTTACATATAAAGTTTGTTTTAATCCGATGCACGGTGTATGAGATATTATATGCATGAAGTCTAGGGGGTTTTCTGCAAAAACTGCTGTCTCTGGAAAAAATAACTAAATTCACGGATCTGAAAAAAAACCCTAAACAGGCCGAATCTGGCTGGCCCGATAGAGAACAGGGGAACTAGAGGGCTCTCACCCATGGGCTCGGCCCAGTAGGAAGCAGAGGAGGCCGGCCGAGGCAGCAGTTGAGCCGGCCTACCTGAGGTCCTCGCGGCGCTGGATCTGGGCCTTCAATGCGGGGTCAACGCGCACGGCAACGATGATGGCAAAGCGCGGCCATGGCGACGGCGACACCTCCGGTGCGGTGGCGTCGCGGGGAGCCACCGGATCCGAAGAGGACGTAGCTGGGATGAGCTACTCCGGTCGCCGGGGCACCGGATCCGGCCAGGGCGGCGTGCTCCAGTGCCAAGCGGGCGTCGGCGGAGGTGGAACGAGGCGGCGTGGGTCGGCACGACGTTGAGCAGGCGAGGTCGCCGGCGGAGATGCGCTAGGCGGCCGGGGCAGGCGCTCGCGGGGAAGACTCCAGCGGGGAGGCGCGGCACGGGCGAGAGGCGCGAGGAGCGGGGTTCAGGCGGCGGGGAAGAAGCTGGAGCGCAGGTTCACGGTGGGTGGCCTCGGGCCGAGACCGTCCCTGGGCGGGCTCGCGATGGGCCTCTAGGGCCGCGGCGGTGGGGATCGGCATGGGGGACGCGTGGCTCGCGGGAGTGGGCGAGGCTGGCGGCTGCGGCGGCGCGGAGGTAATCGGGAGGCACCAAGTGGCGGGAGCGAGGTGGCAGCGCCGGATCTGGGGAAGGGGAGGGTTTGGCTGCGGCTATGAGGTAGGGGAAGGGCTAGTGATGCCCAAAAATGGCAAGGGGGGCTGCTTAAATAGGGTAGAGGGGTCTAGGGTTAGGGGAACTAGTCCGTTTTCGGACCATTAGATCTCGATCGGACGACTTCAGACGCGAGGAGGGGTAGTTGGGCTGCAGGTGGGCTATGCTAGAAGGCCATGGGTTGAGAGAAGAGAAGAGAAGTGCAACCCGACAACCATTTCCGGAGACCGAAAACATCCGACGTTTGACCGGCTATACTGCCGCTATAGTTAATCGTTGGGGCATCAGACGGACTCCGAATGCGATGAAACTTGGCAGGAGGCCTACCTACACTATAATAAGACCGCACGCCAACTTTCAACCCATTCCGAGAACATTTTTCGGCCACTTATAAAATAATATTTCGGACATGCCTCGGGCGCGTGCAAGTGTGTCTGTGCTCAGAACGGACAATGGAAGGAACTGGGGGAACCTGGACGGATGCAAGTTTCGAAAACATGATGATGCAATGCTCATGATGACAAGACAAGATGCAACACGCAAGCGAATGACATGGCAACGGCGGCGAATAACTGGGAGACACTTGGCACATCGGTCTCGGGACGTCACACACGTTCTCTAGTTCAAATTAATGGAGAGCGGATTGCTCTCCGTTAAGATCTTCGGGCGCTCAGGAGGTCGCTTAGGGTGCTGCATGGAGAGCTCTACTGACGTCGAAACCTCCTCCTCGGGTGAAAGTGATGAGGAGGATAGTGACGGCGATGACGACGGCCGCGGTCGGAGGAGTGACGACTCTGACTCCGGCTGATCGTCGCCTGCGCCCTCTTCATCAGGCAGTAGCACCATCATCTCCATCTGCGTCTCCTCCCCGGCAATGTGATTTGCCGGGGAGTTGGGTGTAGAGGTGCAGATGGTGCCGCCGGGCTCCTCCAGCAGTCTTCTAGCTGGACTCCGGCAGGCTTCCTCTCGGGCTGCAGCTCCATTAGCCCTGCCGAGTCCTGCTGGCCCAGGTGAGGGTGGTAGACGGGGCCGCCTTCCTCTGTGCTCTCCATCAAGGTGTTCCCGCGCGCTCCCATTCCTACTGGGCTACCCCTCCTGGAGCTCGACGGGAGCGGACTGGGCTCTGGCCCTGGCGCTCCTTCTGCTCTCCTCGCCTTAGATAGCCGTGCCTAGGAGGTGAGGGACAAGAAAGGGCATTACGGGGCATTTATCTTGTTTCAATCTTAAACTTGTAGGCAATTGCCAAATTTTAATTCGAATAATGTAATCTCTTGAGTCCATATTTGTGTTCTGTAATGCTTGTACTTGTATTAGCATATGAATGAAAAAGATGAACCTTGTCGGGAACCCGTGCATGTGTATGTCCTTGTAGAGGTGGAGCTCCTCTTTAATGAAAATAAACAAGTTTTCCCCAGTAGGGTATCCTGCAGGCACCCTCTTTGTCTGCCAGAGAGCTACTTCTTCCGGGGAAGAGACAAAGGGGCCAGCCCCCTGCCAAATCCTTTTTACTAAAGGCCACTGTAACCATCCTGATTGATGCAACGTTCGAGTCATGGATGGGAGCACCTATGTTTCAAAAGAGTGACAAGAGGTGAAACTTACCTGTTTGGCTTGCCGGGGATTGCTGTGCCATGCAATCTTCTCGTCTCTTGTCGAAGCCAAGTTCACGGCAGGAACCTGCAACTTCATGTAGATGAGAATGAATGCAAGATGCGATCCTATCTATATACATATGCAAATGCTCATGAAATGCTTATGCAGTGATCTTAGTGTGCTCATGCATGCATGCAATCTTAGTTCCCCCCTACAACGCTTCTTTATTTTCTCTTGCACAGGGTCATCACCCCGGCTTCATACAAGGTGTTACATGCAACTGAGGCAAGGCATGTACAAAAGGGTGGCTGCTGGGCAGTGCCTGGCAGCCTCGTGCCTTACGGGTATTACTTGTGGAGATGCTCAATATTCCATGAGTTTTGCAACTGAGTGTCATCTCCGGTCTCTAGACGGACTGCACCAGGTCTAGTGACTCATACCACCCAGTAAGGGCCTTGCCACTTTGGTGATAGCTTGTTTGTACCCTTGGCGGACTGAATGCGCCTAAGGACAAGGTCACCTTCCTCAAAGCACCAGGCATGAACCCTGTGGCTATGATAGCGACGCGGGCCTTGCTAGTAGCATGCATCACGCATAGCAGCCCGGAGACGGTTCTCCTCAAGTAGCACAGCATCATCACGCCAGTGCTGATCTTGCGCTACTTCATCATAGGCAAGTACTCGAGGTGACCCATAAATGAGTTCTGTGGGGATACCTGCTTCTGCACCATAGACCAGGGAGAAGGGAGTCTGCCCGGTAGCTCGTTTTGGTGTCGTTCTGAGGGACCAGAGAACTACCGGCAACTCCTCGAGCCACCGCATGCCGTGCTTCTACAGCGTATCAAAAGTTCTTGTCGTCCACGTAGCACTTTAGCGTTCGCCCTCTCAGCTTGTCCATTGCTCCGGGGGTGTGCCACAGAGGCGAATGAGATATTGCATTCGAGGGTACGAACATATTGCATGAAGACGTGGCTCGTGAATTGGGTGCCGTTCTCGATGATGATCCTTGCCAGAACTCCAAAACGACAGACCAATTCTTTCAAGAACTTGATAGCTGACTGAGCAGTCACCTTCCTCACGGCAGTCACTTCCGGCCACTTTGTAAACTTGTCGATAGCAACGAACAAGAATTCAAAGCCCCGGATTGCTTGCGGGAAGGGGCCGAGGATATTGATCCCCCAGAACTAAAATGGCCATGATAAAGGATTGTCTCAAGGGGTTGGGAAGGCAGGTGTGTTCTCTTGGAATGGAACTGGCAGGCTTCACATGTCGTGACGAGCTCGATAGCATCTTGGAGTGTTGTGGGACAATAGAATCCTTGCCGGAATGCTTTCCCAACTAATGCCCTTGATCCAATGTGTGAGCCACACATTCCTCTATGAATCTCACCCAGCAGTTCCTTTCCATCCTCCCGGCAGACACGCTTCAATTTCACACTGTTGGGCCTCCTTATATATAGAGTGTCATCGACAAATTGATATATACTGGCCCTCCGGGCTACTTTCTCAGCTTCATCTTGGTCACCGGGAAGTACTCCAGTTTGGAGGAAGTGGACAATGTGGCTTGCCCAAGTTGGAGCATGGGGCTCGGCAACGAGGACTAGCGGCACGTCCTCTGCTGCGCGAGCACCATCCTCGTTCGCGGGGTCCATAGGACTGGCAGGAAGGGGTAGTCTGACATACTATGAGGAGTTGTTTCCGGCAGGGTTTCTAGTAGGAGCGGATGGTTCAACCGGGAGAGGCTTATCGTAGTCCAACTTTCTCCTTTTCCGGGCCATTGTGGCTGGTGATGGGGAGGGTTGAGAGAGCGGAGAACAAAAGTTCCTGGTTCCACAGGAATGTTTTCCGTAGCACACTTTGACAAGTGATCAGCTATGCTATTTTCCGCATGGGGTACATGCTCTATTTGCAACCCGTCAAAGTGCTCCTCCAATCTCCTCACTTCCTCAATGTATACTTCCATTTAATGGGCTTTGATAATTCTTGTTGACTTGTCTCACCACAAGCTGCAAATCTCCTCATATGATCAGCTTCTTGATTCCCAATTCTGCCGCAATTCTGAGCCCGGCAAGGAGCCCTTCATACTCAGCTGTATTGTTGGTGGCTTCTTCCCAGGAAAAGTGCATTTGGACGACGTACTTTAAGTGCTCCCCGGAGGGAGCAACAAGAAGCACGCGAGCCCCTGCACCCTGTAGGGAAAAATCACCATCAAAATACATAATCCATTCTTGGGGGGGATTCCTTGCCGGGGATAGCTCTCTCTGTCACTTCCTCATCAGGGGGTGGCGTCCATTCTGCAATAAACTGTTCCAGCGACCTACTCTGAATAGTTGATGTGCTCTTGTGACGCCCCAAGACCGGCGCTTTAGATGCCTTCCTTGGTTTCCGAGTTCCGTTGTGTCATTTGTTTTGTCGTTCATTCATCTTTATTTGTTGCATTGCATCATGTCATCATGTCATTTCATTTAAAAAAATCAACTAAATAAATTGCATAGATCTTTTGATCTATTTAAATCGAGGGAATTCACATGGTGGTTTCTCTTTAAAACATATCCTCCTAATATTTAGGGAGCTACATTAAACCATTCCATTGGCTTGGAATCACCCACAACACATATGCACCGTTCTTCAAAATTTCCTTTTATCCTTCTCAAATTCCCCTTGCCATCTCTCTCAATCCATGATCATGCATCATCACCTCCCTTCTCCTTTCTTTATTTTGCAAGTGCCATTTTCTTTCCTCCTCCATTAATGTTCATCTTCTCCCTATGTATACTAGACCCTGTCTTTTACCTCTGTGTTAAAATTCATCCCACTTGGAGTTGTTTTGGTTGGGTTCAAAAATGCATCAAGTTTGAATTTTATTTAAACTTGGTTTATTTTTCTATACCTAAAATTCCCAGAAGCAATTTATTCTAGTACTACTTAACTCCAGAGTCATGGGGATATTTTCATATCTCTGACCCCCCCTCGAATCCCTTCGTACTTTTTGCCCTTTTATTTCTGTTTGAAGAAATAGAAAAGAGGCAGAAGCAGTACCAGCAGTAGCAGCACCAGCGCAGCCCAGTCCAGCACCACCAGGCCAGCCCAGCCCACGAACCACCTCCCACTCTGGTAATTCCACCTCCACGTAGCACATTTTTACCCTGGGCCCGCCTGTCAACCTCTCTCCCCTCACCTTTTCTTCCTCCTCTTGATTTCTCTCCTTCTCATAGTAATAGAGGGAGGTAGTAAGCACAAGGCCACCGTGGCCACCACGGTGGCCATGCTTCCCCTATGAAGCCAGTAGCCACGCCCTAGGGTTTCCCCTTCTCCCTCTCGTTTTCCTCCGCCGCCGCCAGCCAGGAGTGCAGCTCCTCCCCGCTCCATCTCCTCCTTGCAGCCACCATGGCTGGCCCAAGCAAGAGCTTATCACCGGAGTAGGAGCATCGTCGGCCTCCCCACTATAGACCCAGAGCACCTCAGCGCCTCCTCAAGTCTGTTCTGACACCGATCCGAGCCCGAGGACGCCTTCCCCGATGTCCTCTTCGTCCTCTACTTTGTCTTCTTCACGGATGGCAAGTCCACTGGAGTTCCACACCTCCTATCCATCGATATTCTGCCTCCCCGGCCGTATCCACATGTCACAGGTATACAAGGTATACCCAACTCCAATCCTGCTCTTTTCCATCGCGATTCGAAAGCCGGAGTCGTCGCTAGATCCATGACATCTTCGTGTTCTCGGTGCTCCGAGGAGTTCTGAATTTTGTTGTGTAGTTGCAGTAGCCGCCGTGGTTCCTCGTGCTTCGCCCCTGCTTTAAATCCTCTCTAGCACACGCCGCCTTGTCGTGCCACTCCCTGCTCGCTTCGACCTCGCCACCGCTTCCGACAGCTTCGACGATTGCCTTGTGTCGCCGCCGCCCGAGCCGAGCCATGCTCGTGCTCGAACAGGTCCTGCTACTGCTTGCCCTGCTTCTCTTTGTCACGCGTCCTCTGCACTCACGCCGCCCTTTGCTACACCTTCGCGGGCACACCTCCATGCACATGCTTCTACACATGCGACGGCCGCGCTCGACTGCGAGCCCGTGGCCCTGCTGCGTCTTGCCTCGCCGCCATGCCGGGGACGAGCTCAAGCTCGTGCTCGAGCCAATCTCCTGTGGCTGATCCGCCTACACGCGACCATCCCGCAGCTGCTCAAGCATCCAAACCCGCATGCCCGCCGCTGGTTTTGAGCCGTAGCCGTGAGCAACCGCTGGAGTTCTGCATCCTCTGTTCATCCATGGAGGTCTAGGATCGGGCCTTCAACCTATTTAAGATATGCCATGCTCCTCACACTCCCGCACCACAACCAGCCCAACTGGTCAACCCATCGCGCCATCAACCCATCGCGCCAGCAGCAGGAGGTCCAGGAGTCCCAGATGCCCTAATTTTTGCACTGTTTTTCACTCTGCACACACACTGTCACTCGGGCCAAATCCTCGTGGGCCGCTGCAGGATCCTGAAATTCGGCCCGTTTGTGTTTTTTTATCAGTCTTGCGTTTTGCTATTTGTCTACTGCATTGCATATTTACAGAATTCCCATTGTTTTAAATTGTTTACATCAAAATATCCATGCATCCAAATGAAACATGTCATATATGCATCTTGCTCAGATTTTCATGTTCTTTAATAGTATGCAACTTTCATCCATGTTTAAAATGTTTAAATTTTTGTTTGCAATTAATTTTCTCTAAATACATGTTAAAATGATTTCTTTCATAACTAAATAACCGTAGCTCCAAATTTAATAAACTTGATATGTAAATGGGGTAGAAAAATGCATAGATTAACATTGTGTACTTACTTTGCATGTTTAACAACTCTAAAATATGGTTTAGGGCAGAACAATACCAAATTCATAATATGCATATGAGGATTTTCCGGAATTGTTGTTTGTTGATCCGGCCTCATTTAAACTGGTCTAGATATGTAGTTTTCATATGCTTCACCCCTTGCCATGTTTAATAACATTTAATATTGTTGGGTACATAACCAAGAGAGAACTAAATAAGTCATGTGGTGTTTCATCAATATGCAACTCGTTGCATATTGAGCTCCACTTAATTTGTAATATTGTTTGTGCACTTTGCCATGCCATGCCTCATTAAACCGGACATGCATCATACTTGTGTGCACATCATGCCATGTTTATGCTTGGTTGTTTACTATGTTGCTTGCTTCTTTTCGGGTTGCTTCTCTCGTTAGGAGTTGTGAGGATTCGTTCGACTATGTCCGTTTGTCTTCTTCATGGACTCGTTCTTCTTCCTTGCGAGATTTCAGGCAAGATGACCATACCCTCGAAATCACTTCTATCTTTGCTTGCTAGTTGTTAATTCTATCGCTATGTCGCGCTACCTACCACTTGTTATATCATGCCTCCCATATTGCCATGCCAAGCCTCTAACCCTCCTTCCTAGCAAACCATTGTTTGGCTAAGTTACCGCTTTTTCTTAGCCCCTCTTATAGCGTTGTTAGTTGCAGGTGAAGCTGAAGTTTGTTCCATGTTGGAACATGGATATGTTGGGATATCACAATATCTCTTATTTGAATTAATGCATCTATATACTTGGTAAAGGGTGGAAGGCTCGGCCTAATGCCTGGTGTTTTGTTCCACTCTTACCGCCCTAGTTTCCGCGGTGTGATGTTCCTTGATTTTGCGTTCCTTATGCAGTTGGGTGTTATGGGAACCCCTTGACAGTTTTCTTTGAATAAAACTCCTCCAGCAAGGCCCAACCTGCGTTTTACATTAGCCTAACAACCTATAACTTTCCCTTGTGTTTTAGCGAGCCCGAGGGTCATCTTTATTTTTAACCCCCCCCCCCCCGGGGCAGTGATTCTCTAAGTGTTGGTCCGAACTGGGCGATGTCCAGCGCCCCCTAGGCAACCAGGGTCTATGCCAACCCGACGTCTTGCCCATCCGATGTGCCCTGAGAATGAGATACGTGCGACTCATATCGGGATTGTTAGCACATCGGGCGGCTTTGCTGGTCTTATTTTACCATTGTCTAAATGTCTTGTAACTGGGATTCCGAGACTGATCGGGTCTTTTCGGGAGAAGGAATATCCTTCGTTGACCGTGAGAGCTTGTGGTGGGCTATGGACACCCCTGCAGGGTTTAAGCTTTCGAAAGCCGTGCCCTCGGTTATGTGGCAGATGGGAATTAGTTAATGTTTGGTTGTAGAGAACTTGACACTTGAATTAATTAAAATACATCAACCGCGTGTGTAGCCATGATGGTCTCTTTTTGGCGATGTCCTGGAAGTGAACACGGTCTTGTGTTATGCTTTAACGTAAGTAGTTTCAGGATCACTTCTTGACCACTTCTAGCTTCTCGACTGCTAGATTGCTTGTCTTCTCGCTCTTATTTGCGTATGTTAGCCACCATACTTGCTTAGTGCTTGTTGCAGCTCCACCTCATTACCCTATCCTACCCATAAGCTTAAATAGTCTTGATCTCGCGGGTGTGAAATTGCTGAGTCCTCGTGACTCACAGATACTTCCAAACAGTTGCAGGTGCCGATGATACCAGTGCAGCTGGCGCAACCGAGCTCAAGTGGGAGCTCAATGAAGATCTTGATCGTTGTGTTGTGTCTTTTCTGGTTGATCAGTAGTGGTGCCCAGTTGGGACGATCGGGGATATATCATTTGGGGTTATCTTCTTTTATTTTGGTTCCGTAGTCGGACCTTGATTGTACTCTAGATGATGTATGTTTAACTTGTTATTTGTGTGAAGTGGCGATTGTAAGCCAACTCTTTATCCCTTTCTTTTTCAGTACATGGGATTGTATGAAGATTACCCCTCTTGTGACAAAACCACCATGCGGTTATGCCTCTAAGTCATGCCTAGACACGTGAGAGATATAGCCACATCGTGGTCGTTACAAGTTGGTAATGAGAGCCATCCCTGACTTAGGAGCCCCCTACTTGATCGAATCGCTGAAGTTGTTGAGTCTAGAACAAAATGTTTTGAGTCTTAGGATTATACATATTGGAGAGTAGGATTATTTTTACTCCTCAGTCCCTTCATCACTCTGGTGAGGCCTCCTGGCGTAGAAGTTTTGACTCTGCTCTCCTCAAATTTCATGAAAAAAATATTAGGATCACGCGGGTATCTTGGAATCGTTCCGATAGTCTTGTGACTAGAACATTGTTCTTGGTGCCACCTGACATTTAGGAGTTGTGGCAGTGTCTCGGGAAGTTGAGCTTTGAGGTGTTGTCATCACAATTTTATCGTTGCAGTTCTCGAATACCTGAGTTCGCCAACATCGGAAATCTCTTTTATGCAGTTTGGGAGTATTGCCATAACTCGTATAACGGATGCTTTTCGAAGTTGAGGTACACAATTTCCGAAGGTTTCTTGGTCATGTGTTGAAGGATGGATACAGCTGGAAGTAGGAATTGTTAGTTTGGGTGAGATATTATGCTTCCCCTGTATCCCCAACACCTGATTGCATAACCAGAAGGTTTCAGGAGTTTATAGGTGGGAATTCAAGTATCTCATAGGATATCTTTCGAACAGATACATGATACGATATGTGATCTATCATATGTTTGTTTCTGGTTTATTTTGCAAGCCAATCCTTTGTTTTGTTTTGGTTTGTGGTATTCGAGTTGCTTCAAAGTCAAGTGTGGATTCCAAACCTTTCCTAAGCGGTGTTCTCATATTCCTATGTGAATACAAATCCTTCTTGATCTTCGAGTTTGCCATCTCAATTTCTTCTGAACCGGTGTGTTTCTCTTCAAGGGGATCCGATCATTTCAACATCCACAAGAACAACTCTAAGTTTACTCATCGGTGTTTGTTCCATCTGCTCCAAGTTGCCTTTGTTTTCCCGCCCTCCCACCCTTTTCCTTCAAGGACTCTGAATTCTTAATCAAGTATCATGTTATTGATGGGAAGTCTCTCTGTTCTTTTCCGTGAATGTTCTTATCCGGTGATTCTTAGGAAGATACTAATGGACCTTCAAGTTCATCATTCTTCGTTCTCTTTCTTCTTCGGTGGATTCAAGTCAAGATTTGTCGATCATATCCTTTCCTCGTTTCAAATGCCTTCTCATGTCGGTGCATATCTTAATCATCCACCTCTCGCTATTCATTTGTTCTGGAGTGCTGGAGATATCTCATAAGATTTGCCTTTCCATTCCTAGTTCGTTCAAGATATATCGAGGTTGTTATCGCATTCAAGCCATTTAATTCAAACGGTGCAATCTCTCTTCAAATTATTTCAACGGTGTTTCTCTTGAGTGGGCCCTAACCCACAGGTCTTTTCCCAGGATCTTACCTGACTCTTCTAATTTTCTCGGAGCTATTCTCAAATCTTCTAAAGTTTGATGTAAGAATGAATTTTCGTCAGTCAATTGCCTTCTCCAATATTGTTTTCAAATTCTTTTCATCTTTGGCTCAACCTTTCCTCTTTTAATCATTCCGAGGTGTCTCAACAATTCTTGATGGTGTTTCTCGTTGTCTTCTCTGATTTGGAGACCGAAGAAGAGTTTCTCTTCAATCATATATGTTCTCTTGAAGATTCATGGTTCTAGCTTGTTACCATCCTCTCGTAATTGTTTTTGATTGTGGGAATTATTTTCACCCATCCGGAGCAATTCAGGAGGCTTTTCAGTTTGATTCTCTGGAGCCTATCATCTCAGATTTATTCATTCCAGCTTTCAGCTCTCATTCTCCAAATCTTACCGGTGCACCATTCAAGTATTATCTAGCCAGCTCACGATCTCTTCGTTCTGATGTATCCAAATCCCCTCAAGTATCTTCATTCGTTTTCCAATTCTTCCCGGTGAATTGTGCCTTTTCTACTTCCACTTTCAATTCTTATGGTGGTTCATTCAATAGTTCTCTTCCTTCGTTATCATACAGATTCATTCATTCCTTCCAATCCTACAGGCGGTTCGTTGAAGACCTTCCCAAGTGACGCTATATCTATCTTAATCCTTTCTACGAGAATAAGTAGTATGCCAAATCGGTTGCTTGTCATCAATTTAAATTGGTGAAGGATACGCATAAGGTAATTCTTATTGTTGTTTCATCTAAGTGATCTAATCTCTTCGTTCCAGAGTTGTTCATCATGTCACATTCTCGGTTCGAGATGCTTCATCTTTTTCTTTTCCGGAGTTTCAAGTTTTTTCGCTTTATCTCATCACGAAGCTCCATCTAAATCATTGCAAGGATTCACCTTGTGTTTTCAACTTCTCCTTCTTTTTATCATCCTTTTATTACCAGAGTTCTTCATGGAGGCTCTACATGGTGGTTCGTCAAGGATTCTTTTCATTCTTCAGCTGTTCTTCAAGATTACTCTCGGAGTTAAGATTAAACACGGTGCTCAACACATGTTTTGTTTTGAGGGGTTCAATTATTCTTCATGTTGCATTCCGAAGTGCAATTATTTCTACCGTATCATTTGAGGTGGTGTTATGTCATTCTTGACAAATTGAGTTCGTGTTTCATGATTCACATGTTGTCAACAATGAGGTATTTTAAATCTATCAATTTCTTTATGGTGTTATCTTGGAAAAATTCACCTAAAGCCTTCCATTGGGAATGCTTCTATCATGGTGTTTGTCAATGATCCAAGTTTCTCATTCTCTTCTCGGAAAAATAGTTTTCATCTTCATGTTGCTCTCAAGCAATCAATTGTTTTCCGTAGTGGCATGTATTCACCTCTAAGTTTTAAGCTGATTCCATAAGCCCACAACAAGCTTATTCTTACCATTGTTGTTTTTTCAAACAACTCCATTCAATCCGACTTTGTAAGGATGCTCTTTAAAATTCATTTATGGTAGGAGATGTTGGTTTCATTCTTCGTTCTATTCATTCCAACTATCTATCTATCATTCATTGTTTCCGGAGGCTTTGTGGTGTTGCTATCTTCGACGAATCGTCTCGTTTTGCCAAGATCATGTTCTTTTCTTTTCTTTGCTTATCCATCTAACCAGAGTGTTGTGTCCTCTATTCAATTTCCTTTTATCTTATCAAGTCTTGTATTTCTTTTCAACTGGAGTGTTGTTCGAATTTGTTCTTCCTTGTTCCTTCTTTATCTCGTTTCAACCTCAGTGGTTTCAATTCCTTCTTCTCCATTGTGGTCGGCATTCATGGTTTTTCAACCTCCAAGGTTCACGTGGTGTTCCTTGTTCCTCTTTCCTAATAGAGTGTTTGCAACTTTGTTCATCTTCATTGTATTCTTTCTTTAAATTTATTCAACCTCGCAAGGTTCTTTGGTTTCACTCATTTGTCAAAGAAGCAACTTAGTTTTACCTCTTCTCTTTCTCTTCCGTTTCTCTTCGGTGCCATCCTAGATCTCGGGATGAGATCCTCTCATAGTGGTGGAGTGTTGTGACTCCCCAAGACCGACGCTTCAGATGCCTTCCTTGGTTTCCGAGTTCCGTCATGTGATTTGTTTTGTCATGCATTCTTCTTTGCTTTGTTGCATTGCATCATGTCATCATGCCATCATGTCATTTCATTTTAAAAAAAACTCAACTAAATAAATTGCATAGATCTTTTGATCTATTTAAATCAAGGGAATTCACATGGTGGTTTCTCTTTAAAACATAACCTCCTAATATTTAGGGAGCTATATTAAACCATTCCATTGGCTTGGAATCACCCACAACACATATGCATCGTTCTTCAAAATTTCCTTTTATCCTTATCAACTTCCCCTTGCCATCTCTCTCAATCCATGATCATGCATCATCACCTCCCTTCTCCTTTCTTTATATTGCAAGTGCCATTTTCTTTCCTCCACCATAAATGTTCATCTTCTCCGTATGTATACTAGACCCTGTCTTTTACCTCTGTGTTAAAATTCATCCCATTTGGAGTTGTTTTGGTTGGGTTCAAAAATGCATCAAGTTTGGATTTTATTTAAACTTGGTTTATTTTTCTATCCCTAAAATTCCCAGAAGCAATTTATTCAAGTACTGCATAACTCCAGAGTCAAGGGGATATTTTCATATCTCTCACCACCCCCTCCAATCCCTCCGTACGTTTTGCCCTTTTATTTCTGTTTGAAGAAATAGAAAAGAGGCAGAAGCAGTACCAGCAATAGCAGCCCCAGCACAGCCCAGTCCAGCACCACGAGGCCAGCCCAGCCCGCCAACCACCACCCACTCTGGTAATTCCACCTCCACGTAGCACATTTTTACCCCGGGCCCGCCTGTCAACCTCTCTCCCCTCACCTTTTGAGGGAGTCCTGGATTAGGGGGTCTCCGGACAGCCGGACTATATCCTTTGACCGGACTATGAAGATACAAGATTGAAGACTTCGTCTCGTGTCCGGATGGGACTCTACTTGGCGTGGAAGGCAAGCTAGGCAATACGGATATGTATATCTCCTCCTTTGTAACCGACCTTGTGTAACCCTAATCTCTCTGGTGTCTATATAAACCGGAGGGTTTTAGTCCGTAGGACAACATACAATCATACCATAGGCTAGCTTCTAGGGTTTAGCCTCTCTGATCTCGTGGTAGATCTACTCTTGTACTACCCATATCATCAATATTAATCAAGCAGGACGTAGGGTTTTACCTCCATCGGGAGGGCCCGAACCTGGGTAAAACATTGTGTCCCCTACCTCCTGTTACCATCCGGCCTAGACGCACAGTTCGGGACCCCCTACCCGAGATCCGCCGGTTTTGACACCGATATTGGTGCTTTCATTGAGAGTTCCTCTGTGCCATCGCCAGAAGGAACGATGTCTCGTCTCGTCTTTAAAGATGGTACTACTATTGGGGGAGCTTTGGCTGTCGGCCAAACTCTCCGGCTAGGCGGGTTCATCATGACCGCCTGTTCGGCTGCCGCGCCAACGATGAACTCTCGGGTCATCGAAAATAGCCTCCACGTCAAATCGGCACTCGCTGAACAGATGGATCCAAATGGAGCTCTCCTCCTTAAACGAGCTCTTGGATCGCATCGCCGCCTTGGGAGTCGCTACGGACTATGATCGGATTGGGCTTAAACCCGATCAAGGGGAGATTAACTCTCCACCGGTCACCCATCATATTGTAGTGGTGGAGGAACAATGAGGTGACCTTTCCTCTATCCTGAGGACCAAATATGTCTGGATTCCCGAGCTCTCCGAGCCGGACGCCCGTTCGCGGGAGGACAACACCCAATCCCTGAACTTAGGGTCAGGCAGCGGGCCAGGATTATTGGGTCACACCCCGAAACCGGAACTTTCAAAATTGGAAATTCCTTGGTCCCTGGATCCCAGATCAGGTGAGGATTTGGATTCAATTCCACCCACCCACCCAAACATAAGTGATCTTTCCCGCATCGGGCAAGAGCCCCAGGAAACAGTACATCACTATTGGGCCAGATTCCTCCTTGAGATGAACAAGGTTAAGGACTGTCGCGAGGAAGACACAATCCTATTTTTCTGCAATAATTGCACGGACAAGGGAATCCTTAACACCATAAATCACCGTGAGATAACACGCTTCGCTGAATTAGCGTCCATAGTACGAAAGTACTGTGCGATGGAAAGTGCCTAGAAAACCGAAGTAAACTTTTGGGATAATCTGGCCCTAAATACAAACCTAGTATAAAACAAAAGGGTGCATTATCACAATACACCCGGGTCAACTACCAAAAATCAAAAACCCTCTACAGGGTATGGAACCGTACTGGAAGGATGGCTCAATGGACCCTGCAAAATTCATAGTACAGCGGATACAATACCAACACACAGCCTTAGAGCATGTTGGATACTCCGACAGGTGGCCAAAAGTGGTGAGGATCTTCTTATCCCACATACCACGTAGCACCATCCAGTGGATAACAATACGGTGTTAACAGTGTTCGAGACCTTTGCGTCAAATAACAGGCGCAAGCGAACACTCCGCGGCATGGCCGAAATCTGCCATGTAGCAGCAACAAATCCATGGAGTGACACGAATATTACCTTCAATGCCAGTGATGAACCCAAATTCCAAACAGCTCGAGCACCAGCCGCACTGGTCCTCAGTCCAATTGTGGACAGCTTTCGACTCACCAAAGTACTCATGGACGGCGGCAGCAGATTAAACCTCATCTATGAGGAAACCCTTGAAAAGATGGAAATAGACTAGAACCGCATCGAGCAAAGTAGCATAACCTTTAGAGGAATTATCCCCAGTCGGGAAGCACGCTGTGCTGGTAAAATCACACTAGATGTGGTATTCGGCACGCCAGATAATTACAGGTCCGAAGAAATTACATTCCAAGTGGCCTCATTCAGCACTGGTTATCACGCTCTTTTAGGACGGGAGGCATTCACAATCTTCCAAGCCGTACCCCATTACCGGTACATGAAGCTCAAAATGCCCGGGCCCAATGGAATCATCACTCTTGCCAGCTATCCGGACACAGCACTCCACGTCGAAAACAAAACAACCGCATTGGCCCTCGAGGCACTATCCGAAGCCCTCTCGGCCGAGGAATTAACTACGCTACGCTCCACAATGGATAGGGACGATGTGATACTTGACAAGAGATCCAAGTCCACCTCTTTTAAACCAGCGGTTGAAATAGTCAAATTCCAAGTCCACCCAATGGACCCTACAAAAACAGCCTCCATCGGGGCACAACTAAGCCCCGCTGTGGATGCCGCACTACGAGAGTTCCTGCGCGAGAACTGGGACATATTCCCCCGGCATCCCTCAGACATGCCAGGAATCCCACGTAGGCTGGCCGAACATAGCCTCAATATCCTAAAGGGATTCAAGCCGGTCAAGCAAGCTCTTCGGCGTTTCTCTGAACCTAAGAGACAAGCCATGGGAGAGGAACTAGCCAAGTTATTGGAGGCCGGATTCATCAAAGAAATAAAACACCCGGACTGGCTAGCAAACCTAGTGATGGTACCAAAGAAGGACAAATCTTGGCGCCTTTGTGTCGACTTCAAAGACCTCAATAAAGCTTGCCCAAAGGATCCCTTCCCCCTCCCACGCATCGATCAAATCATTGATGCTACTGCAGGACACAAGTCATTGTGTTTCCTTGATGCATACTCCGGTTACCACCAAATCAAGATGGCGGAGTCCGACCAAGCCGCAACGGGATTCGTCACACCATACGGTCCCTTCTGTTTTAACACAATGCCTTTTGGGCTCAAAAACGCCAGTGCAACATATCAGCGCATGATTCAGACATGTCTGGAGAAACAAATCGGCAAAACAGTAGAGGCATACGTAGACGATGTGGTCGTCAAAACCAAATATGTCGACTCTTTGATAGACAACTTGAGGCTCACATTTGACAACCTCCGAACATATGACATCAAGCTCAATCCGAGAAAATGCGTTTTCGGGTTACCAGCCGGAAAGCTCCTGGGATTCATTGTCTCCAGTAGAGGTATTGAAGCTAATCCGGCCAAAATCCGAGCGTTGTCACAGTTGGCTACCCCAACAGACCTCAAACAAATCCATAAGCTAACTGGATGCGTGGCGGCTCTAAGCCGCTTCATCTCCCGCTTGGGAGAAAAGGCTTTACCCCTTTATCGCCTCCTTCGGCGCACCGAACACTTCGAGTGGTCGGACGCGGCCACTGCTGGATTGGAAGAAATAAAGACCATTCTGGCAACCAACCCGATCCTGGCCGCACCAAACATCGGCGAACCAACAATGTTGTACATTGCGGCAACTCATCAAGTTGTAAGCGTGGTGCTCGTTGTCGAACGGGAAGCGGACGGACACAAATTCCCACTTCAAAAGCCGGTATACTATGTATCCACTGTCCTCACTCCATGCAAATCACGGTACCCGCATTACCAAAAAATAGCATATGCGGTATTCATGGCATCACGAAAACTGTGACACTACTTTCAGGAGTGTTCAATTATAGTAGCCTCGGAAGTGCCACTTAATGATATTATCAACAACCGCGACGCTACGGGCCGGATTGCCAAATGGGCCATTGAGCTCCTCCCATTCAACATAACATACAAACCTCACCGAGCCATTAAATCGCAAGTACTGGCTGACTTCGTCGCCGAATGGACGGAGGCCGAACTCCCTAGAGAGTACGGCGCATACTCTAATTGGATCATGCACTTCGACAGTTCTAAAATGCTGACCGGTCTAGGGGTTGGCGTCGTCCTGACATCCCCAACCGGAGATACCGTTCGGTACATAAGGCAAATATTGTATACAGATTCCAACAATGCAGCCGAATATGAAGCTCTGTTGCATGGTCTTCGGATGGCAATCTCCATGGGCATTCAACGCCTGGAGGTGCGTGGGGATTCAAACCTCGCGATATCCCAAATAAACGGAGATTTTGACGCCAAGGATCTGAAAATGGCGGCCTATCGAAATGTCGTCCTAAAAATTTCAGCTCGGTTCGAGGGACTCGAATTTCACCATGTGGCTCAGGAAAACAATCAGGCGGCGGATATCCTTGCCCGCATCGGCGCAAAACAAGACGCGATCCCCCCCAACATATTTCTGGAAAGGCTCTTCAAGCCATCCGTAGCATGGGAAGGGGACACCGGTAACAACAGTCTGGACCCGGCCAAAATACCTGATACCGAACTCTCTGACACAATCGGAGGCTCCGCCACCGAAATAACACCTTCAGCCCACGAAATAATGGCCATTATTGCCCCGTGGACAGAATCATTCCTGGCCTACCTAACTAGATAGGAACTTCCAAAGGACCAAAATGAGGCACGCTGCATAGTGCGGCGATCCAAGGCCTCCAGGGTCCATGAGGGAGAATTGTACAAGAAAAGCACTACCGGAGTGCTTCAAAGGTGCATCTCCGAAGAGGAAGGGCGGAATCTTTTGGCAGAAATTCACGCTGGACTCGGCGGTCATCACGCCGCAGCTCAGGCTCTTGTTAGCAAGGCCTTCCGTACATGATTCTATTGGCCAACGGCCCGAGAAGATGCACAGGACTTGGTCCAACGTTGCGCCGGTTGCCAGCACTTTGCAAATCAAAGCCACATGCCACCCACCGCCCTCCAAACAATCCCCATTACATGGCCCTTTGCGGTCTGGGGGCTTGACATGGTTGGACCCCTTAAAGGGGGAACCCACAAGAAAAAATACTTATTAGTCATGGTGGATAAATTCACCAAATGGATAGAGGCCAAACCAGTTAAAACAGCTGAATCCGGACCGGTGATAGATTTCATATCCGGGGTTCTACACCGTTATGGCGTCCCCCACAGCATCATCACTGATAATGGCACGAACTTCACGGCCGACGAGGTAAAACTCTGGTGCAGCAAAATGGGCATCAAGCTCGATTATGCCTCAGTCTATCACCCACAAACCAACAGTCAAGTCGAGCGAGCAAATGGTCTTATAATGAGTGGCATTAAACCTAGATTAGTGCGTTCCTTAACGGAGTCTAACATGCACTGGGTAGAGGAGCTCGACTCCGTACTCTGGGGGCTAGGGACCACACCGAATCGTAGTACCGGATATACACCCTTCTTTATGGTATACGGCGCAGAGGCAGTCTTGCCCTGTGACATAATTCATGACTCACCTAGAGTGTGCATGTACGAAGAAAGAGAAACCAAGCTCGATCGGCAGGACAGTCTGGACACCTTGGAGGAGGAGCGCGACGTAGCCAAAGCCCGTTCCGCATTTTACCAGCAACAGGGTCACAGATACCAAAGCAGAGAAGTACGGGCCAAAACTTATAACGTTGGCGAACTAGTTCTACGCCTACCGGATAAGAAAAAGAACAAGCTCGAGCCCAAATGGGAAGGTCCCTTCATTATTGACCAAGTTTTGACCGGTGGAGCGTACCGACTGCGGGATGCATCGACTAGTTGACTTGAGCCGAACCCATGGAACGCGGCCAGGCTCCAAAGATTCTACGCCTAGAACCGTACTCTATGTTAGTCCCCTCCCTTTGTCCATTTTTTCACAAATACATTATCTGTCTTGTTTTCCTTTCTTTCTTTCTTGTCTTATTTCTCTAGGCCATCAAGGGTCATCTTATGCCCTGTTTGCACATTACAGATGCGCTAGCCGCACTCTTCCTACCTAGGGGCTTCCTTCACAGAAGCTTAAATTATTTATCCGGGCTTCATGCCCAACACATGTGTTCTACTTCCGCATGTACCTTTTTTCACCATTATATGCATCGATATGACTTAAGTTTTGGCCAAGCTGGGTTGCCTGGCTCTTGTATTTATGCCCTATGTTCCCGTTAATTCGGCTAGGGCATAAGGGGAGCACCTCTACGATTGTTACTGCCGGGTCAGCCGGATGTGTACCTCAGACTGGGTGAATCCGAAAGCTAGCGTTCTTAAGGGAATATTCGGTCCATGAACAAAAGATGACTTTTATTTATTATCCATATCTGCCCCTAGAATGTTTTTTCTGCGTTTCTTATCGCAGTCCGGACATGCACTTTAGGGCATGCTTACCCAGGGAAAGGAAACCTTAATGGAACTATTCTCCCTGGAAGATGTTTCTTACTACCCATGTAATATAACATAACTAGTTGGGCACTTGTCTGATAAAGCACTAATGACCCCTACGCCTGGTCTGCACGCATACCCCAGTTCTTATATAACTAAGAAGGTATTCGGATTCACTCCGGACTATCGGGCCCGGAGGTTGAAGCGAAAAGGTCCACAACGACAAATGATCTACAATCCGGCTAGAAGGCATTATACATGTCACTTTAATTACATAGTCATGCAGACTGACTAAACTCCTCTTCTATACCATCCAATAGGCTGTCTAGCTTACAATCCTGTTGGGAATACTTTGTGGCTAATTCTACTTGCCCATAAACTAAGCTAACGGGAATCTCTTTTCCGTCGGGCCCCACAGGTCCAACCTCGGCCATGTGATTTGGGTCTGCCTTGGTATACCGAGTCTTCACCATGGACCAGGCCCCTGTGGCACCCTGTCGGCAGGCTGATATCTTCCATAATCGGAGGCGCTGCCGTGCTCCCTTGAGCTTCTCCGTAAGCTCTGCAACGCCCTCTGGCAAGGAGACAGATGGCCACAAAGCCTGGGCAACACCTTGCATCACTTGCCGAACTTGTTCGTGCAGATGTGACAGCTCGGACAGAAGATCACCCGTAGACCTGGGCATTTCCTCTGCGGGACGACCCGTCAGCATACCTACAGACATAACGTTGTTAGTTGACTTCTTTGCCGAACTCCTTTAGTAGGATTCGTTCAAGCACTTACTAAAAATGTCGCGCCGAAGCCACTTATTCTCCTTCTCGGAGTCCGCAAGCTGGCACCGAACATCTTTTAGTTCAACGTTCAGCTTAACATTGGCATCTTGGAGACTATTTTTCTCCAGCACAACCTTACTCAACACGCGTTTGCCAGCCTCTAGCTGTCGCATAACATGCTGGTCCCCCGGACTTTCTCTGGACTCATCTGCAGAATCAATTGTTAGACCTGCAGACACGCCGCACACTATATGGTAACCACCATTCTTTAAAGTAAATATTACCAGTGGCAGCCTTTTTCTGTTCTTGCAATGCGGCAAGAGCGGCCCCCAGTTGGGTCTTGCATTCCTCCAGCTCCTGGGACAGCCTAGTATTCTTCTCTGTAAGAACCTGGACATTATAGATGATCCTTAAATTAGTTCTGCTAACCGCTTCAAGTCTCAGGGGCTACTGATACATATAAATTGTTAGATTTACTCACCCGTACATCCTTTACATACTGATCCGTGGCTCTGGCTAGACCATCTTGAGCAGCACGGAGGTACGCCTCTCCAGAATTGAAGGCACCGAACGCCTCTGGTGAGAAACAAGCGTCGCGGAGTACGGCCCGGCGGTGCCTATGATTCATGCCACTTTCCACTTCTGAGTTTGTGGCGGACAATCAATCCGCATCCTCTATCGGGGGATTATCCGGTGCCTGCCCCATATCGCCTTCTGCCTCTATGTCTGGTCCTGGCACCCGACTAGTGGAAGCTTGATTGGCAGCATCGCCGGACATATTCCGGCGAGCGTTCTTTCTGTTAAAGAAACGCGGGCGTCATTACATTTTGAGAAAGGTGAGAACCACGGAGCAGGGTTTTTCCAATACCTTTGCGCCGGCGTCTCCATCCTGACCGCCTTCCTTTTTGGCCTACCCGGGCTCGGCACCTCTTGTTGACGAGTTCCCGCGGGTTCGGCAGGGCGTCCCGAATGCCTTCCCTGTAAAAGATGCCATGTATATATGGTGGGTGAAGAGCCTAAAAGGGGATCATAGTTTTGGAGTTGGGACGTTTTGATTTTTCTCACCTACGATGCAGGGAGCAGTCCAGGATAGTCGGCCATAATGGCCACCGAGGCATCGTCGCAGCTTAACTGATAGAACTGCCGGTCTATCAGTTCCACGGAGATAGCCGGATCTTCTTCGAGTCCGGAGTCGATGGCCCGGTCAGGGCCCTCTGGTTGTGGAGAAGGGCTGCTGACCTCCTTTATGGCTTTTCGTAGTTCTTGCCGCAAGGTGGTAAGGTGAATAATTACGACTAAGAATGCAGGAAAAATGGGAGCAGGGAAATATAACTTACCCAGCTTGGAGGATTGTACATAGAGAATCCATCACGTGGCTTGATGCGGGTGAACTCCTCTTCCTCGCCCTTGAACAGTTCGGACAGAATCTTTGCTAGAGCGGAAGCATTGTCCGGACCCTTACGCCCACAGCGGGTGGCGTCATCCGCCCCGTTATAACACCACAAGGGGTGCCCACGATATTGGAGTGGCTGCACTCCCCGCATTATGCAAATCGACATAACTTTGATTATTGTCAAGGGGCTCCCTGGGCGCCAACTTCGGCTCTTCTTCAGAGGAGCATTGTCGAACTCAGGTAGACCCCGCCGAACAGGGTCCGGAAGAGGGACGTCCTCCACATAAAACCATTCCGAAGGCCAGTCTTCGGACGGCTTCTTCGGGGTACTGGATAGGTATCCAGTATCGGTGATGCGCCATATTTCGGCTCCGCCCACTTGATAAAGTGATTCCATCTGTGTGCGAGGGACAAGGCAGAATAGCCTTTTCCACAGCTCGAAGTGAGCCTCGCAGCCCAGGAACAACTCGCAGAGAGCAACATAGTCGGTGATGTGTAGGATGGAGGCAGGGGTGAGATTGTGTAGTTGGAGGCCGTAGAACTCCAGGAGCCAGCGGAGGAACGAATGGATTGGGAATCCGAGTCCCCTTAGTAAGTAAGGAACAAGGCAAACCCGTTCCCCCGTGGAGGGACAGGGAAAGTTCTCCGCTTGCTCCCCGCCATTTTAGGTGGCGAGCCCGGCTCGAACAGGCACCATGTACGCCGGAGGGAGAAATCCCTTAGTCTGCAGCTCGACTAATCGACTATGTGGGACTGAACACCTCTCCCAATCACCGGCCTTAGGGCTATGGGGGAGGGAGGAGGAGTTGCGGAGGTCGGCCATGCTGGAATGGATTTTTCCGAAGCACGCTCTGATGAATTCTCGCTGGGGGAGGATGATATGGATTGGATATAAGAATCCCCATCCCTTTAATAGACAATTATTTATCTGGCTAGGGGGGCGTATGTAAAAACGCCCCGGCGCCTCGTATTCATTCGACGCGTGGGAGATAACCCTTATTGGGCATAGAAGCCAAGAGGTTCAACATTTATGGAGCCGGACACTGCTTACGAACACTTGAAAGTTGGAGAAGAACTTGCCTTGCAATGCCGAAGACAACACTGCGCGCCGGACTCATCGTCATTGAAGCCTGGTTCGGGGGCTACTGAGGGAGTCCTGGATTAGGGGGTCTCCGGACAGCCGGACTATATCCTTTGACCGGACTATGAAGATACAAGATTGAAGACTTCGTCTCGTGTCCGGATGGGACTCTACTTGGCGTGGAAGGCAAGCTAGGCAATACGGATATGTATATCTCCTCCTTTGTAACCGACCTTGTGTAACCCTAATCTCTCTGGTGTCTATATAAACTGGAGGGTTTTAGTCCGTAGGACAACATACAATCATACCATAGGCTAGCTTCTAGGGTTTAGCCTCTCTGATCTCGTGGTAGATCTACTCTTGTACTACCCATATCATCAATATTAATCAAGCAGGACGTAGGGTTTTACCTCCATCAAGAGGGCCCGAACCTGGGCAAAACATTGTGTCCCCTGCCTCCTGTTACCATCCAGCCTAGACGTACAGTTCGGGACCCCCTACCCGAGATCCGCCGGTTTTGACAACGACACCTTTTCTTCCTCCTCTCGATTTCTCTCCTTCCCATAGTAAAAGAGGGAGGTAGCAAGCACAAGGCCACCGTGGCCACCACGGCGCCCATGTTTCCCCTATAAAGCCAGCAGCCATGCCCTAGGGTTTCCCCTTATTCCTCTCGTTTTTCTCCGCTGCCGCCAGCCAGGAGGGCAGCTCCTTCCCACTCCATCTCCATGAAGCCACCATGGCCAGCCCGAGCAAGAGCTCACACCAGAGTAGGAGCATCGCCGGCCTCCCCATTGTCGACCCAGAGCACCTCTGCGCCTCCCCGAGTCTGTTCTGATGCCGAACCGAGCCTGAGGACGACTTCCCCGACATCCTCTTCGTCCTCTGCTTCATCTTGTTCAGGGACAGCAAGTCCATCGGAGTTCCTCGCCTCCTATCTGTCGATATTCTGCGTCTTGGCCGCATCCTCATGTCACATGTATACTAGGTATACCCAACTCCAATCCTACTCTTTTCCATCGCGATTCGATCGCCGGAGTCATCGCTAGATCCATGACATCTTCTTGTTCTAGGTGCTCCGACGTGTTCTGAATTTTGTTGTGTAGTTCCAGTGGTCGCCGTGGTTCCTCGCGCTTCTCCCCCGCTCTGAATCCTCTCTAGCACACGCCGCCTTGTCATGCCACTCCTTGCTCGCCCCGACCTCGCCACCGCTCCAGGCAGCTTCGATGATTGCCTCGCGTCGCCGTCGCCCGAGCCGAGCCATGCTTGTGCTCGAACAGGTCCTGCTGCTGCTTGCCTGCTTCTCTTTGCCGCGTGTCCTCTGCACACGCGCCGCCTTTGCTACACCTTCGCGGGCACACCTCCATGCACATGCTTCTACACATGCGCACGGCCACGCTCGACTGTGAGCCCATGACACTGTTGCATCTTGCCTCACCGCCATGCCCGGGACGAGCTCAAGCTCGTGCTCTAGCCAATCTCCTGCAGCTGATCCGCCTGCACGCGACCATCCCGTAGCTGCTCAAGCATCCAAACCCGCATGCCCGCCGCTGGTTTTTAGCCGTAGCCGCCGCTACTTCTAGCCGCGAGCATCCTCTGTTCATCCATGGAGGTCCAGGATCGGGCCTTCAAACTATTTAAGATGTGCCATGCTCTTCAGTTTCACAAACACACAACTAGCCCGAATGGTCAACCCATTGCGCCAACATCACGAGGTCCTGGGTTTGAGTCCCAGGCGCCCCAATTTTTGCACTGTTTTTCGCTCTGCACACACACTGTCACTCGGGCCAAATCCTCGTGGGCCGTTGCAGGATCCTGAAATTCGGCCCGTTTGTGTTTTTTTATCAGTCTTGTGTTTTGCTATTTGTCTACTGCATTGCATATTTACAGAATTGCCATTGTTTTAAATTGTTTATAGCTAAATATCCATGCATCCAAATGAAAGATGCCATATATGCATCTTGCTCAGATTTTCATGTTCTTTAACAGTATGCAACTTTCATCCATGTTTAAAATGTTTAAATTGTTGTTTGCAATTAATTTGCTCTAATGACATGTTAAAATGATTTATTTCATAACTAAATAACCGTAGCTCCAAATTTAATAAACTTGATATGTAAATGGGGTAGAAAAATGCATAGATTAACATGGTGTACTTACTTTTCATGTTTAACAAATCTAAAATATGGTTTAGGGAAGAACAATACCAAATTCATAATATGCATATGAGGATTTTCCGTAATTGTTGTTTGTTGTTCTGGCCTCATTTAAACTGGTCTAGATAGGTAGTTTTCATATGCGTCACCCCTTGCCATGTTTAATAACATTTAGTATTGTTGGGTACATAACCAAGAGAGAACTAAATAAGTCATCTGGTGTTTCATCAATATGCAACTCGTTGCATATTCAGCTCCACTTAATTTGTAGTATTGTTTGTGCACTTTGCCATGCCATGCTTCATTAAACCGGACATGCATCATACTTGCGTGCGCATCATGCCATGTTTATGCTTGGTTGTTTACTATGTTGCTTGCTTCTTTCTGGGTTGCTTCTCTCGTTAGCTTCAGTTTTGTTCCGGAGTTGTGAGGATTCGTTCGACTATGTCCGTTTGTCTTCTTCATGGATTCGTTCTTGTTCCTTGCGGGATTTCAGGCAAGATGACCATACCCTAGAAATCACATCTATCTTTGCTTGCTAGTTGTTCGTTCTATCGCTATGTCGCGCTACCTACCACTTGTTATATCATGCCTCCCATATTGCCATGTCAATCCTCTAACCCTCCTTCCTAGCAAACCGTTGTTTGTCTAAGTTACCACTTTTGCTCAGCCCCTCTTATAGCGTTGTTAGTTCCAGGTGAAGCTGAAGTTTGTTCCATGTTGGAACATGGATATGTTGGGATATCACAAGATCTCTTATTTTAATTAATGCATCTATATACTTGGTAAAGGGTGGAAGGCTCGGCCTTATGCCTGGTGTTTTGTTCCACTCTTGCCGCCCTAGTTTCTGTCATACCGGTGTTATGTTCCTTGATTTTGCGTTCCTTATGCGGTTGGGTGTTATGGGAACCCCTTGATAGTTCGCTTTGAATAAACCTCCTCCAGCAAGGCCCAACCTTGGTTTTACATTTGCCTAATAACCTATAACTTTCCCTTGGGTTTTCGCGAGCCCGAGGGTCATCTTTATTTTTAACCCCCCCGGGCCAGTGCTTCTCTAAGTGTTGGTCCGAACTGGGCGATGTCTGGCGCCCCCTGGGCAACCAGGGTCTATGCCAACCCGACGTCTTGCCCATCCGGTGTGCCCTGAGAACGAGATACGTGTGACTCCTATCGGGATTGTCAGCACATCGGGCGGCTTTGCTGATCTTGTTTTACCATTGTCAAAATTTCTTGTCACCGGGATTCCGAGACTGATCGGGTCTTTCCGGGAGAAGGAATATGCTTCGTTGACCATGAGAGCTTGTGATGGGCTAAGTTGGGACACCCCTGCAAGGTTTAAACTTTTGAAAGCCGTGGCCACAGTTATGTGGCAGATGGGAATTTGTTAATGTCCGGTTGTAGAGAACTTGACACTTGACTTAATTAAAATACATCTACCGCGTTTGTAGCCATGATGGTCTTTTTTCTGCGGAGTCCAGGAAGTGAACATGGTCTTGTGTTATGCTTGAACGTAAGTAGTTCCAGGATCACTTCTTGACCACTTCTAGCTTCTCGACCATTGTGTTTCTTCTCTTCTCGCTCTTATTTGCGTATGTTAGCCACCATACTTGCTTAGTGCTTGCTGCAGCTTCACCTCATTACCCTATCCTACCCATAAGCTTAAATAGTCTTGATCTCACGGGTGTGAGATTGCTGAGTCCTCGTGACTCACAGATACTTCCAAACAGTTGCAGGTGTCGATGATACCAGTGCAGGTGGCGCAACCGAGCTCAAGTGGGAGCTCGATGAAGATCTTGATCATTGTGTTGTGTCTTTTACGATTGATCAGTAGTGGTGCCTAGTTGGGACGATCGGGGATCTAGCATTTGGGGTTGTCTTCTTTTATTTTGGTTCCGTAGTCGGACCTTGATTGGTTGCCGCCAAGTATAGAAACAACGGCTCTTGGGGTTTGGGTGCAACCAAGGTAGGCACAGGTGATGGGTAGGCCTTCAACTCCTGTAGAGTTGCATCTACTTCCAGGGTCCACTTCATAGGCCATGCCTTCTTCAAAATTTTAAAGAATGGCAGGGCACGCTCTGTAGACATGGAAATGAATCTACTTAGCATGGAAACGCATCCCGTCAAGCACCTCACATCCTTAACTGTCCTTGGTGCTTGAATCTGCTCGATGGCTTTGATCTTGTCAGGGTTAGCTTCGATCCCCCGATGGGACATGAAGAAACCAAGAAGTTTGCCGGAGGGGACACCAAACACACACTTCTCCGGATTAAGCTTCAAGTTGATCTTGTGCAGATTAGAAAATGTCTCCTCCAAATCCTTGGTTTTGACCAAGATATCATCCATATAGGCTTCTATGTTTCACATGGGGTGATGAACGATGTCTTCTCTTCATCTTCTTTGGACATGAAGATCTAGTGATACACGGAGTACGCGTCCAGAAAGGAGAGCAAATCACACCCTGAAATGGAATCTACAATCTGGTCGATGCGTGGAAAGGGAAATGGATCCTTCGGGCAAGCCTTGTTGAGATCTTTGAAATCAATGCAAAGCCTCCATTTCCCATTTGCCTTCTGGACTACCACTGGATTTGCTAACCATGTAGGATGCAGTACTCCTCTGAACAAACCAGCTGCCTCCAGTAACATACCGATGACAAAGGGAATGACGTGTGTTGTTATGCAGTTTGACCGATAAAGATCTTCGTAGAATATGTAGGAACCAATATGAGCATCCAGGTTTCGCTATTGGTTATTGACCGGGGATGTGTCTCAGTCATGTCTACATAGTCCTCGAACCCGAAGGGTTCGCACGCTTAATGTTCGATGACGATTTCTATTATGAGTTATGTGTTTCGGTGACCGAAGTTTGTTCAGCGTCCAGGATGAGATCATGGACATGATGAGGAGTCTCAAAATGATCGAGAGGTAAAGATTCATATATTGGAAGGTTATATACGGACACCGGAATGGTTCCGAAGAGGTTCGGGGATTTTTCACAGTGTCGGGAGGTTACCGGACCCCCCCCCTCCGGGAAAGTTAATGGGCCTCATGGGCCATAGTGGAGAGAGGGAGGAAGGCCACAAGAGGAGGCACGCACCTCCCCCCTGCCCAATCCGAATTGCACAAGGGGTGGGGGCGCGGCCCCCCTTTCCTTCTCCCTCTCCCCTCTATCCCCTTTCCCCTCTCCGTTGGAAGGAAGGGGGGCGAATCCTAGTAAGAGTGGAGTCCTAGTAGGACTCCCCCCATGGCACGCCACCCCTAGGACTGGCCACCTCCTCCTCCCCTCCTTTATATACGGGGGCGGGGGGCACACCAAAGGCACATCAATGGTTCTCTTAGCCATGTGCGGTGCCCCCTCCATAGTTCACTTCTCCGGGCATAGCGTTGTAGTGCTTAAGAGAAGCCCTGCGCGGATCACATCACCATCACCATCACCAGACCATCATGCTGACGGAACTCTCCCTTGACCTTCCGCTGGATCAAGAGTTCGAGGGATGTCATCGAGCTGAACATGTGTTGAACACGGAGGTGCCCTACATTGGGTTCGATCATGAAGACGTTCAACTACATCAATCGTGTTAACCTAACGCTTTCGCTTTCGGTCTACAAGGGTACGTGGACACACTCTACCCCTCTCATTGCTATGCATCTCCTAGATAGATCTTGCATGATCCTAGGAAAATTTTGAAATTGCATGCTATGTTCCCCAAGAGTGGCATCCAAGCCAGGTCTATGTATAGATGATACGCACAAGTAGAACACAAAGAGTTGTGGGCGATAATAGTCATACTGCTTACCATCAACGTCTTACTTGATTCAGCGGTATTGTTGGATGAAGCGGCCCGAACCAACATTACATGACCACATTCATGAGAGCGGTTCTACCAACGTGCTTTGCACACAGGTGGCTGGCGGGTGTATGTTTCTCCAACTTTACTTGAATCAAGTTTGACTACGACCGGTCCTTGTTGAAGGTTAAAACATCACACTTGGCAAAAAATCGTTGTGGTTTTGATGCGTAGGTATGAACTGTTCTTACTAGAAGCCTGTAGCAGCCATGTAAAACTTGCAACAACAAAGTAGAGGATGTCTGACTTGTTTTTGTAGGGCATGTTCAGATGTGATATGGTCAAGACGTGATGAGATATAAATTGTTGTATGAGATGATCATGTTTTGTAAAAGTTATGGGCAACTGGCAGGATCCTTATGGTTGTCGCTTTATTGTATGAATGCAATCACCATGTAATTGCTTTACTTTATCACTAAGCGGTAGAGATAGTCGTAGAAGCAATAGTTGGCGAGACGACAATGACGCTGCTATGAAGATCAAGGTGTCAAGACGGTGACGATGGAGATCATGACGGTGCTTTGGAGATGGAGATCAAAGGCACAAGATGATGATGGCCGTATCATGTCACATATTTTGATAGCATATGATGTTTATCTTTTATGCATCTTATTTTGCTTAGTACGGCGGTGGAATTATAAGATGATCCCTCACTAAATTTCGAGGTATAAGTGTTCTCCCTGAGTATGCACCGTTGCTAAAGTTCGTCGTGCTGAGACACCACGTGATGGTCGGGTGTGATAAGCTCTACATTCACATACAACGGGTGCAAGCCAGTTTTGCACATGCACAATACTCGGGTTAAACTTGACGAGCCTAGCATATGCAGATATGGCCTCAGAACACTAGGACCGAAAGGTCGAACGTGAATCATATAGTAGATATGATCAACATAGTGATGTTCACCATTGAAAACTACTCCATCTCACATGATGATCAGACATGGTTTAGTTGATATTGATCACGTGATCATTTAGATGACTAGAGGGATGTCTATCTAAGTGGGAGTTCTTAAGTAATATGATTAATTGAAATTTAATTTATCATGAACTTAGTCCTGATAGTTTTTGTATGTCTATGTTGTTGCAGATCAATGGCCCGTGCTACCGTTCCCTTGAATTTTAATGCATTCCTAGAGAAAGCTAAGTTGAAAGATGATGGTAGCAACTACACGGACTGGGTCCGTAACTTGAGGATTATCCTCATTGCTGCACAGAACAATTACGTCCTGGAAGCACCACTAGGTGCAAGACCCGCTGCAGGAGCAACTCCAGACGATATGAACGTCTGGCAGAGCAAAGGTGATGACTACTCGATAGTTTAGTGTGCCATGCTTTACGGCTTAGAATCGGGACTTCAAAGACATTTTGAACGTCATGGAGCATATGAGATGTTCCAAGAGTTTAAGTCAATATTTCAAGCAAATGCCCGAGTTGAGAGATATGAAGTCTCCAACAAGTTCCACAGCTGAAAAATGGAGGAGAATAGTTTTGTCAGTGAACACATACTCATAATATCTGGTACCATAACCACTTCACTCAGCTGGGAGTTAATCTTCCTGATGATAGTGTCATTAATAGAGTTCTTCAATCACTGCCACCAAGCTATAAAGGCTTCATGATGAACTATAATATGCAAGGGATTGAAAAGACAATTCCTGAGCTCTTCACAATTGTAAAGGCCGCGGAGGTCGAAATCAAGAAGGAGCATCAAGTGTTGATGGTTAACAAGACCACTAGTTTCAAGAAAAAGGGCAAAGGGAAGAAGGGGAACTTCAAGAAGAATAGCAAGCAAGTTTCTGCTCAAGGGAAGAAGCCCAAGTCTGGACCTAAGCCTGAAACTGAGTGCTTCTACTGCAAAGGGACTGGTCACTAGAAGCGGAACTGCCCCATGTATTTGGCGGATAAGAACGATGACAAAGTGAAAGGTATATTTCATATACATGTTATTGATGTGTACCTTACTAGCTAATGCTCATAGTAGTGCCTGGGTATTTGATGCCGGTTCTGTTGCTCATATTTGCAACTCGAAACAGGGGCTACAGATTAAACGAAGATTGGCTAAGGACGAGGTGATGATGCGTGCCGAATATGGTTCCAAGGTTGATGTGATCGCCGTCAGCACGCTACCTCTACATCTTCCGCCGGGATTAGTTTTAGACCTGAGTAATTGTTATTTGTTGCCAGCATTGAGCATGAACATTTGTAGCGACCAGACCTCAAACAGTCTGATCTCTGTGCTCCGATGTCATCCCTGGATCAGGAATGCTGACACCACACAGTACTCGGAGGATTTATAGCAGAGTAGCAATCACACACTTATTACATCGAGTGTCTCAAAAGAGAACTTATTACAGTAAATATGGCTTAAGGCCATCTAATAACGATAACAGCGGAAGGCTTGGAAGATAAGTGAGTCCATCAACTCCAACGGCATCACTGAGTATAGAACCACGACCTAAAAACTCCTTAATCGTCGTCTGAAAAGTCTGCAACATTAACGTTGCAGCCTGAAACGGGTCAGCACATGGAATATGCTGGCAATGTAACACATAGAGAGTAATGGAATGAAACAGCTATACTATATGCATATTCTGCTGGTGGAAAGCTCTATGGTTACAGTTTTGCGTAAAGCCAATTTTTCCCTACTTCAAAGGAATAAATTTATTTAACTATCATGGTAGTTGTTAAACATTGAGAATGGTTAACAGCATTCTCAATCCCAATTAAGCATCATCATTAACAAAACCCAACAAAATTAATTTAGAGTAACATGTTGAGATTCACATGATAATCCAGGTACTAGATACTCAAGATCGTCCATAACCGGGACACGGCTAATCATGATTAGTTTATTACACTTTGCAGAGGTTTGCGCACTTTTCCCCACAAGACTCGATCGCCTCCGTTTGGTTTCTCGCACTACATGTTGTTTGAGAAGACGGATGACCAAGACACAGTCTTTCAGAAGTGCTAGCACCTTACGATCGGGTAGACCGTACAACCTACATCCCCTACATCTGCTAGTCTACCACTATAAGAGTTCACACGACTTAGTCAACTATGCTAGAGCCCATAATAGCTTGTGGCTACACACGGAAGTTTCTAGTATGAATAGTCTCATGATCCCTTTGAGCCTGGGTGGCGGTCCAAAAGAAAACAGACAAGTCCTGGAATACCCAGGTGCCTCAATCCACCCAGATGTGTGTTTAAGTTGCCACCTTAGATAAACCATTAATTAACAATCTCACATCTGTCATGGATTTCACTCACCCAATCCACGTCTACTAGCATAGCATGGCATAATAAGCAAACATAGAAGTAACTCCCAAAGGTTTGATAATAAACAGGTAATAGGTACTACCTCAACTACTTCCCATCCCACATTTTAATTAGACCCTATTCATGCAATGTGTGAGGATTGATCTAATTCAATAAAACTGGGTAGTAGGAAAGGTATGATCAAAGTGTTACTTGCCTTGCTGATGATCCGGGAAACCTATCGATTCGAAGTAACAAGCGGCGCACTCCAGGTATTCTATCGCAGACAAACAAACAAGCATACAATAAGTACTCATCTAATGCACGGGTAAAACTCAAATAAGATATCTAACCAGAAGGTTGAACTTAAGAACTCCGGTTTGCAAAAGAATCAAATCGAACGAAGCAACGAAAGTCAAACGGCGAAAGAAAACAACTTTGTTCTACTAATCTGGATCTAAGGAAAATTTTACAGTAGCAAAAACTTGTTTAAGTTGGTTAAACGGATAGAGGGTTTCGAGACGAAACTCCAGGCGCTTGAATCGCCTGATTCCGATAAACGAGCGAAAAGTTATACTAAAACGAAAATCGGATCAGGAATCGCGATCAGAAAAATCGCGGATTTAATCCGAGAAAAAGAAAAACGACGAATGTTCGTTAGAACGAACGAACGGACAAACGCTCGCTATTTAAATAAACCGGAAAACCGATCTATTAAAAAAAACTAAAACTAAAAAAACCGACAGAAAAACCGACGGAAAAACCGAACGGTTTTTTGAAAAAAAAACCGATGCGGAAAACGAGGCAGCGGCGGACCTCGGGCACGTGCGGCGGCGGCGGCGTCCGGCGGCGGTGGCGCGGCGGGGCGGCGCGGCGCGGCGGCGGGGCGACGGCTTGGGGCGGTTGGGGCTGGCTAGGGTTTCGGCTGGGCCTCCCCCCGGCTATATATAGCCTAACGGGCCGGGAGTCCTAGTCGGACACGGCCCCTAGGTCGGTTCATTTTTTTAAATAATTACGCGCAGAAAAAAAAATAAAAAGAAATACTAAACGGACTCCAGAAATTCCGAAATAAATTTTCACGGGCTTCTAAAATCAAGCCGCACAAGGTGAACATTTATTTGGAGCCTAAATGCAATTTTGAAAAATGCACATTTTTCCTAAATTCAAATAAAATAGCAAAAAACCCCGAAATAAAATCTTATTTGATTTTATTATTAAATCCTCAATATTTCTTTATTTTGGGAAAGTCATTTGATTCCCTCTCTCATATTTTTGTAATAGTAATAATTGATGATAAAATAAATAAAATCAAATGATTCTATTCTCAAAATTTGAGAAAACTCAAATATGAAAATAATGAATTCCCCAACAATCTCCATGGGTCCTTGAGTTGCGTAGAAATTCTAGGATCAAAACCAAAAGCAAAATAAAATATGATATGCATTTATTATCTAATGTATAACATTCCAAATTGAAAATTTGGGATGTTACAAACCTACCCCCCTTAAGATGAATCTCGCCCTCGAGATTCGGGTTGGCTAGAAAATAGGTGAGGGTGGTCCTTGAGCAAATCTTCCTCTCGTTCCCAGGTGGCTTCATCCTCCGTGTGGTGCCTCCACTGAACTTTGCAAAACTTGATAACCTTGCTGCGAGTGACTCGACTGGCAAACTCGAGAATCTTAATTGGTTTCTCCTCATAGGTCAAATCGTTATCCAACTGAATAGTTTCCAATGGCACTGTATCTCTCAGGGGTATGTCAGCCATCTCCGCGTGGCACTTCTTCAATTGAGAAACGTGGAACACATCATGAACTCCTGACAATCCTTCGGGCAATTCCAACTTGTAGGCCACTTCTCCCATACGCTCCAAAACTCGATATGGTCCTACAAATCGTGGCGCTAACTTTCCCTTAACTCCAAAACGCTTTGTTCCTCGAAGTGGTGATACTCGAAGATAAACTCTATCCCCAACCTCGTAAACTGTCTCCTTGCGTTTAGAATCTGCATAACTCTTCTGCCTGGACTGGGCTATCTTGAACCTATCGCGAATCAATTTCACGTTCTGTTCAGACTCTTTAATCAAGTCAGGTCCAAACAACTGGCAGTCTCCAACTTTGTCCCACGACAACGGTGTCCTGCACCTCCTTCCATACAAAGCTTCGAAAGGGACCATCTTCAAACTAGTTTGGTAACTATTGTTGTAAGAGAACTCTGCATATGGCAAATTGTCGTCCCAACTAGATCCATAATCTAGCGCACAAGCTCTCAACATATCCTCCAAAATCTGATTAACTCTCTCGGTCTGTCCATCTGTTTGGGGATGAAAAGCTGTACTGAATTCTAGCCTTGTACCCGAAGTTTCATGCAACTGCTTCCAGAACTTTGAGGTAAACTGGGTTCCTCTGTCTGATACAATGCTCCTCGGAACTCCATGTAAACATAGGATCCTTGTCATGTATATCTTTGCCAATTTAGCACTGGTGTAAGTGGTCTTTACCGGGATGAAATGAGCTACCTTCGTCAATCGATCAACTACAACCCAAATTGAGTCATAGCCTGAACGAGTCTTGGGCAATCCCGTGATAAAATCCATGCCTAACTTATCCCACTTCCATTCGGGTATCGGCAATGGTTGTAACAGTCCTGCTGGCTTCTGATGCTCTGCCTTTACTCTCTGATATACATCACAAACTGCTACGTACTCCGCAATATCCTTCTTCATTCCGGTCCACCAGAAAATATCCTTCAAATCCAAATACATCTTGGTATTTCCTTGGTGAATCGAATATGGTGAATCATGTGCCTCTTGTAGTATCAACTTCCTGATCTCCGGGTCATTGGGCACGTAAACACGGTCTTCAAACCATAGGGTATCGTGCTCATCCTCACGAAATCCCTTAGCTTTTCCTTTGCTCATTTTCTCCTTAATAGAAGCAATCTCCTTGCCAGTCCTTTGAGCTTCTATGATTTTATCCATCAATGTAGACTGAATCTCTAGTGCTGCTACATAGCCTCTCGGAACTATTTCCAAACATAGTTCACGAAGATTTTCTGCTAACTCCATTGGTATTTCTCCCGTCATTAATGTATTGACATGGCTCTTACGGCTTAATGCGTCAGCTACTACATTAGCCTTCCCGGGATGATAATGTAATTTCATATCATAATCCTTAATGAGCTCCAACCATCTCCTTTGTCTGAGGTTCAACTCCTTCTGTGTGAAAATGTACTTCAAACTCTTATGATCCGTGTACACCTCGCAATGGTTTCCAATGAGGAAATGTCTCCATGTTTTCAGTGCATGCACTACGGCGGCTAACTCCAAATCATGAGTAGCATAATTCAGCTCGTGAGGTTTCAGTTGTCTTGAGGCATATGAAACAACTCTCCCTTCCTGCATAAGCACTGCTCCAAGTCCTCGACGTGAAGCGTCGCAGTACACCTCATAATCCTTGGTCTGGTCCGACAAAATCAACACTGGTGAGGTAACCAAACGTTTCTTCAACTCCTGGAAACTAGCCTCACATTCCTCCGTCCATATGAACTTGGTATCTTTCTTAAACAACTCATTCATAGGCTTCGCAATCTTCGAGAAATTCTCAATAAATCTCCGGTAGTATCCTGCGAGTCCAAGAAAACTTCGGATCTCTCCAACCGTGGTTGGTGCTTCCCACTTGGTCACGGTATCAACTTTAGTGGGATCAACTGCTATACCTTCTCCAGATATAACGTGTCCGAGGAATCCTACTTCCTTCAACCAAAACTCACATTTGCTAAACATGGCATATAGTTGATGTTCTCTGAGCTTTCCAAGTACCAAACTCAAATGCTCCTTATGTTCCTCTTCATTCTTCGAGTAAACCAGGATATCATCAATGAACACTATGATGAACTTATCCAAGAACTCCATAAACACTTTGTTCATCATGTTCATAAAATATGCAGGTGCGTTAGTCAGACCAAATGACATAACGGTATACTAATACAGCCCGTACCTGGTGGTAAAAGCTGTCTTAGGAATATCCTATTCTTGAATCTTCAACTGGTGGTATCCTGATCGTAGATCGATCTTGGAAAATGCCTTAGCTCCTTGCAATCGATCAAACGGATCATTGATTATCGGTAGTGGGTACTTGTTCTTGATTGTTACTTCATTCAATCCTCGATAATCGACAACCATCCTTAACGATCCATCCTTCTTCTCCACTAGAAGTACTGGCGATCCCCAAGGCAAAGAACTTGGGCGAATATATCCCTTATCCATTAACTCCTTAATCTGCTTCTTAATTTCCACCAAATCCTTTGCTGGCATCCTATATGGTCTCTTTGATATTGGCCCAGTGCCTGGCAATAGCTCAATCAAAAACTCAATATCTCTATCCGGTGGCATGCCGGGCAACTCTTCTGGAAATACTTCAGGGAAATCCTTTAACACTGGTACTTCCTCCTGCACAACTCCTGTTAAGCAATTTACTTGAGTCCTCTTTGGCACATGTTGGGATACATACTTGATCCTTCTCCCTGCTGGTGTGGTAAGCAAAATTGACTTACTAGCACATTCAATATTCCCTTCATACTTTCATAACCAATCCATGCCTAATATCACATCCAATCCTTGGGATTACAATACTATTAGGTCTGAGGGAAAAACATAGTTACCAATCCTTAATGGTAACCGATGACACCATCGACTAGCCATATATTCTGCTACAGGCGAGGTTACTAACATGGGTGACCTAAGGGCTTGGGTTGATAGGTTATACTTATCCACAAATCCCCTTGAGATGTATGAATGCGATGCACTAGTATCAAAAAGAACAAGTGTAGTAAATGACTTAACCAAAAACTTACCTATTACTGCATCAGGCTGAGCTTCAACCTCCTCCACGCTAACGTGGTTCACATGTCCCCTGTTGAAAGGGTTCGTCTTCTTCCTAGAACTTCCATTGCTATTTCCATTTTGTAATTCAGGACATTCATTGGCATAATGTCCGGTCTTTGAACACTTAAAGCAAGTGACTTGGCTCAAGTCCTTCTTGGCTGGGGTTGATGGGTTGGTGCGGTTCTGGCCGTTGCTTCCTCCATTCCCATTGCGGTTCTGGGCTCAAGTCCTTAAATCAAATCGAACGAAGCAACGAAAGTCAAACGGCGAAAGAAATCAACTTCGTTCTACTAATCTGGATCTAAGGAAAATTTTACAGTAGCAAAAACTTTTTTAAGTTGGTTAAACGGATAGAGGGTTTCGAGACGAAACTCCAGGCGCTTGAATCGCCTGATTCCGATAAACGAGCGAAAAGATATACTAAAACAAAAATCGGATCAGGAATCGCGATCAGAAAAATCATGGATTTAATCCGAGAAAAAGAAAAACGGCGAACGTTCGTTAGAACGAACGAACGGACGAACACTCGCTATTTAAATAAACCGGAAAACCAATCTATTTAAAAAAACTGAAACTAAAAAAAACCGACGAAAAAACCAAACGGTTTTTCAAAAAAAATTAAAAAAACGCACGGAAAACGAGGCGGCGGCGGACCTCGGGCGCGTGCGGCGGCGGCGCGGCGGGGCGGCGGCGGCTTGGGGCGACTGGGGCTGGCTAGGGTTTCGGCTGGGCCTCCCGCCGGCTATATATAGCCTAACGGGCCGGGAGTCCTAGTCGGACACGGCCCGTAGGTCGGTTCATTTTTTTTATTTAATTATGCGCAGAAGAAAAAAATAAAAAGAAATACTAAACGGACTCCAAAAATTCGGATATAAATTTTCACGGGCTTCCAAAATCAAGCCGCACAAGGTGAACATTTATTTGGGGCCTAAATGCAATTTTGAAAAACGCACATTTTTCCTAAATTCAAATAAAATGGCGAAAAACTCCGAAATAAAATCTTATTTGATTTTATTATTAAATCCTCAATATTTCTTTATTTTGGGAAAGTCATTTTATTCCCTCTCTCATATTTTTGTAATAGAAATAATTGATGATAAAATAAATAAAATCAAATGATCCTATTCTCAAAATTTGAGAAAACTCAAATATGAAAATAATGAATTCCCCAACTCTCTCCATGGGTCCTTGAGTTGCGTAGAAATTCTAGGATCAAAACGAAAAGCAAAATAAAATATGATATGCATTTATGATCTAATGTATAACATTCCAAATTGAAAATTTGGGATGTTACAACATTATATCTGGATCTTGTTTGATGCGAGATTGTTATTCATTTAAATCGGTGAATAATGGTTGTTCTATTTATATGAGTAATATCTTTTATGGTCATGCACCCTTGATGAGTGGTCTATTTTTGTTCAATCTCGATCGTAGTGATACACATGTTCATAATATTGAAGCCAAAAGATTCAAAGTTAATAATGATAGTGCAACTTATTTGTGTCACTTCCGTTTAGGTCATATTGGTGTAAAGCGCATGAAGAAACTCCACGTTGATGGGCTTTTGGAATCACTTGATTATGAATCACTTGATGCTTGCGAACCATGCCTCATTGGCAAGGTGACTAAGACTCTGTTCTCCGGAACAATGGAGCAAGCTACTGACTTATTGGAAATAATACATATTGATGTATGCGGTCCGATGAGTGTTGTGGCTCGCGACGGCTATCATTATTTTCTGACCTTCACAGATGATTTGAGCAGATATGGGTATATCTACTTAATGAACTTAAGTCTGAAACATTTGAAAAGTTCAAAGAATTTTAGAGTGAAGTGGAAAATCATCATAACAAGAAAATAAAGTTTCTATGATCTGATTGTGGAGGTGAATATTTGAGTTACGAGTTTGGTCTTCATTTAAAACAATGTTGAATAGTTTTGCAACTCACCCAGTTGGAACACCATAGAGTAATGGTGTGCCCGAACATCGTAACCGTACTTTATTAGATATGGTGCGATCTATGATGTCTCTTATAGATTTACCGCTATCGTGTTGGGGTTATGCTTTAGAGACGGCTGCATTCACGTTAAATAGGGCACCATCCAAATCCGTTGAGACAACACCATATGAACTGTGGTTTGGCAAGAAACCTAAGTTGTCATTTCTTAAAGTTTGGGGTTGCGATGCTTATGTGAAAAAATTTCAACCTGATAAGCTCGAACCCAAATCGCAAAAATGCGTCTTCATAGGGTACCCAAAGGAAAATGTTGGGTACACCTTCTATCACAGATCCGAAGGCAAGATTTCATTGCTAAGAATGGATCCTTTCAAGAGAACGAGTTTCCCTCGAAAGAAGTGAGTGGGAGGAAAGTAGAACTTGATGAGGTAATTTTACCTTCTCCCGAATTGGAAAGTAGTTCTTCACAGAATCAGCTCCAGTGATGCCTACACCAATTAGTGAGGAAGTTAATGATGATGATCATGAAACTTCAGATCAAGTTACTACCGAACCTCATAGGTCAAGCGGAGTACGGTCCGCACCAGAGTGGTACGGTAATCCTGTTCTGGAAGTCATGTTACTTGACCATGATGAACCTACGAACTACAAGGAAGCGATGATGAACCCAGATTGCGCAAAATGGCTTGAGGCCATGACATATGAGATGGGATCCACGTATGAGAACAAAGTTTGGACTTTGGTTGACCTTCCCGGTGATCGGCAAGCCATAGAGAATAAATGGATCTTCAAGAAGAGGACTGACGCTGACGGTAATGTTAATGTCTACAAAGCTCGACTTGTTGCGAAAGGTTTTCGACAAGTTCAAGGAGCTAACTACGATGAGACCTTCTCAGCCGTAGCGATGCTTAAGTCTGTCCGAATCATGTTAGCAATTGTCGTATTTTATGATTATGAAATTTGGCAAATAGATGTTGAAACTGCATTCCTTAATGGATTTCTTAAAGAGGTGTATATGATGCAACCAGAAGGTTTTGTCGATCCTAAAGGTTCTAACAAAGTGTGCAAGCTCCAGCGATCCATTTATGGACTGGTGCAAGCCTCTCAGAGTTGGGATATACGCTTTGATAGTGTGATCAAAGCATATGGTTTTATACAGACTTTTGGAGAAGCATGTATTTACAAGAAAGTGAGTGGGAGCTCTGTAGCATTTCTAATATTATATGTGGATGACATATTGTTGATTGGAAATAATACAGAATTTCTGGATTGCATAAAAGGATACTTGGATAAGAATTTTTCAATGAAAGACCTCAGTTAAGCTGCTTATATATTGGGCATCAAGATCTATAGAGATAGATCAAGACGCTTAATTGGACTTTCACAAAGCACATACCTTGATAAATTTTGAAGAAGTTCAAAATGGACCAGTCAAAGAAAGGGTTCTTGTCTGTGTTACAAGGTGTGAAGTTGAGTCAGACTCAATGACCGACCACTGTAGAAGATAGAGAGAAAATGAAACTCATTCCCTATGCCTCAGCCATAGGTTCTATCATGTATGCAATGCTGTGTACCAGACTTGATGTGTGCCTTGCTATAAGTTTAGCAGGGAGGTATCAAAGTAATCTAGGAGTGGATCACTGGACATCGGTCAAGAACATCTTGAAATACCTGAAAAGGACTAAGGATATGTTTCTCGTTTATGGAGGTGACAAAGAGCTTGTCGTAAATGGTTACATCGATGCAAGCTTTGACACTGATCCAGATGACTCTAAGTCACAAACCAGATACGTATTTATATTGAATGGTAAAGTTGTAAGTTGGTGCAATTCCAAGCAGAGCGTCGTGGCAGGATCTACGTGTGAAGCAGAGTACATAGCTGCTTCGGAAGCATCAAATGAAGGAGTCTAGAGGAAGGAGTTCATATCCGATCTAGGTGTAATACCTATTGCATCGGGTCCAATGAAAATCTTTTGTCACAATACTGGTGCAATTGCCTTGGCAAAGGAATCCAGATTTCACAAGAGAACCAAACACATCAAGAGACGCTTCAATTCCATACACGATCAAGTCAAGGATGGAGACATAGAGATTTGCAAGATACATACGGATCTGAATGTTGCAGACCCATTGACTAAGCCTCTTTCACCAGCAAAACATGATCAGCACTAAGACTCCATGGGTGTTAGAATGATTACTATGTAATCTAGATTATTGACTCTAGTTCAAGTGGGAGACTAAAGGAAATATGCCCTAGAGGTAATAATAAAGTTGTTATTTATATTTCCTTATATCATTATAAATGTTTATTATTAATTCTAGAACTGTATTAACCGGAAGCTTAGTACATGTGTGAATACATAGACAAAAAGAGAGTCCCTAGTATGCCTCAACTTGACTAGCTCGTTAATCAAAGATGGTTAAGTTTCCTGACCATAGTCATGTGTTGTCATTTGATGAATGGGATCACATAATCAGAGAATGATGTGATGGACAAGACACATCCGTTAGCTTAGCATTTTTATTGTTTAGTTTTATTGCTATTGCTTTCTTCATGACTTATACATATTCCTCTGACTATGAGATTATGCAATTCCCGAATACCGGAGGAACATCGTGTGTGCTATCAAACATCACAACATAACTAGGTGATTATAAAGATGCACTACAAGTGTCTCTGAAGGTGTTTGTTGGGTTGGCATATATCAAGATTAGGATTTGTCACTTCGTGTACCGGAGAGGTATCTCTGGGCCCTCTTGGTAATGCACATCACTATAAGCCTTGCAAGAAATGTGACTAATGAGTTAGTTGCGGGATGATGGATTATGGAACGAGTAAAGAGACTTGTCGGTAACGAGATTGAACTAGGTATGATGATACCGACTATCGAATCTCGGGCAAGTAAAATACTGATGACAAAGGGAATGACATATGTTCTTATGCGGTTTGACCGATAAAATCTTCATATAATATGTAGGAACCAATATGAGCATCTAAGTTCCGCTATCGTTTATTGACCCGAGATGTGTCTCGGTCATGTCTACATAGTTTTCGGACCCGTAGGGTCTGCACGCTTAACGTTCGATGACGATTTGTATTATGAGTTATGTGTTTTGGTGACCGAAGTTTGTTCAGAGTAACGGATGAGATCACAGACATGATGAGGAGTCTCTAAATGTTCGAGAGGTAAAGATTCATATATTGGAAGGTTATATACGGACACCGGAATGGTTCCGAAGAGGTTCAGGGATTTTTTGGAGTACCGGGAGGTTACCGGACCCCCCCCGGAAAGTTAATGGGCCTCATGGGCCATAGTGGAGAGAGGGAGGAAGGCCACAAGAGAAAGCGCGCGCCTCCCCCATGCCCAATCCTAATTGGATAAGGGGTGGGGGCGCCCCCCTTTCCTTCTCCCTCTCCCCTCTTTCCCCTTTTCCCTCTCCATTGAAAGGAAGGGGGGCGAATCCTACTATGAGTGGATTCCTAGTAGGACTCCCCCCATGGCGCGCCACCCCTAGGACCGGCCACCTCCTCCTCCCCTCCTTTATATATGGGGGCGGGGGGCACTCCAAAGGCACAACAATTGTTCTCTTAGCCGTGTGTGGTGCCTCCCTCCACAGTTTACTCCTCCAGTCATAGCGTCGTAGTGCTTAGGAGAAGCCCTGCGCGGATCACATCACCATCACCGTGACAACACCGTCGTGCTAACAGAACTCTCCCTCAACCCTCTGTTGGATCAAGAGTTCTAGCAATGTCATCGAGCTGAACATTTGCTGAACACGGAGGTGCCATACGTTCAGTACTTGGATCGGTTGGATGGTGAAGACGTTCGACTACATCAACCGCGTTAACCTAATGCTTCCGCTTTTGGTCTACAAGGGTACGGGGACACACTCTCCCCCTCTCGTTGCTATGCATCTCCTAGATAGATCTTGCGTTATCGTAGGAAATTTTTGAAATTGCATGCTACGTTCCCCAACAGGAATTTGTTGGACCAGTTTGTCATTCTGCACAAGGACTATGTCTGGTTGGAGGATCTGTAACTTAATGTGGGAGATAAAATCTCTTCATCCTATTCTACTCGACAATCGATTCTTCAACCGATGTCGATTACTCGTGATATATATACTGGAAGGCGATATCCGAACCCTTTACAGACTTCTTCTTCGAGAACCACAATGACTCTTGGTCTCTGAAGAAATTGACACCTAACCGTCCAGGGAGTTTGCAACTCTGAATAGTAATAGGCGGAGCGTACTAGATTTAGATTCGAGTGATGTTGAACTACTATCTAATTCTTCAGCTCTAGGGGTTTTCTATTGGTGGATTTTAAACTCAAATCGCTCAGAGAGTGGGTTTCTCATAAATCTTCTCAGAATCAAACGGAGCAGCCACTGGACAAAACCAGCGTGGGGTGGCTATTTATAGCCTCAACCTTCCCAGATGGGAAATGACCATTTTGGGCACGCGGTCTAGCCAATGGCCAACTGACACGTTTGCAACGGTCGGATTTGGAGCAATGATAACTTTACTTGAGGAAAAAGTAAAGCTAACTCATCGATTCGAGACAAACCTCTCGTAGCGAAGAAGATCACAGTCTCTTGCTGACAAGTATTTGCTCGGAACACAAAGAGATTTCTCTCACAACTTTCATAGGATTCGGGTTTAGCACCAGAGAATCAAAATTTTGAATGCTACACCCTCTTAATAGTATGGTAGTCCTATGACTCAATGAACGAAGAAGAACAATGAAATAAATGATGCGTCTTCACTTCATCTTCATTCTTCCTCAAATGCACTCATCTTCTTTGAACAGACACCAAACCAATTGTTTGAGCTTCAGCAATTTTTAGGGGTCACTCTTGTTAACATCATCTTTGATGATAACCTTCGCTGCAACGCAGGGAGATTATCTTTGTCGTTTGCATCAAACTCCTTGACATCTCAGGGACCTGTTACTCCGTGTGCACTAGCAAACACATAAGTCCCATACTCTTTATGTCAAAAAACTCTAAAACATTAGGGGTGATGACCCACAAGTATAGGGGATCTATCATAGCCTTTTCGATAAGAAAGAGTGTCGAACCCAACGAGGAGCAGAAGGAAATGATAAGCAGTTTTCAGTAAGGTATTCTCTGCAAGCACTGGAATTATCGGTAACAGATAGTTTTGTGATAAGATAATTTGTAACGAGTAGCAAGCAATAAAAGTAAATAAGGTGCACCAAGATGGCCCAATCCTTTTTGTTGCAAAGGACAAGCCTGGACAAACTTTTATATGAAGTAAAGTGCTCCCGAGGACACATGGGAATTATCGTCTAGCTAGTTTTCATCACGATCATATGATTCGCGTTGGTACTTTGATAATTTGATATGTGGGTGGACCAGTGCTTTGGTGCTGTCCTTACTTGGACAAGCATCCCACTTATGATTATCCCCCATTGAAAGCATCTGCAACTACAACAGAAGTATTAAGGTAAACCTAACCATAGCATGAAACATATGGATCCAAATCAGCCCCTTACGAAGCAACGCGTAAACTAGGGTTTAAGTTTCTGTCACTCTAGCGACCCATCATCTACTTATTACTTCCCAATGCCTCCCTCTAGGCCCAAACAATGGTGATGTGTCATGTAGTCAACGTTCACATGACACCTGTCGGTGTACTAGAGTAGGGGTACCCTAGTATCCCGAACTTGTGCACGGGCAGTCGCAGCATCCCCGCGGCAAGGCTTGCCGGGTGACCGCCAAGACCCTCCGCGGCTACTTTGAAGACCATTCAAGAACAAAGTACTCAAAACAAGGCCCCGGCAAGAGGAGCTTGTCGGGAAGGCAAACCAAGACCCCGGCAAGAGGAGCTTCCGGGAAGGCTATCAAAAGCACCTCGAGACCCCGGCAAGAGGAGCTTGCCGGGAAGTCCACTCGAGGCATTTCAAGGAACTTGCCGCGGCGCGCTACGCGCCCCGGCAAGACCCGGTGAGCAACAAGCTCCCGGGCGCGACAAGACGACGACCGCGGCGAGGAGTTTACCGCGGGAACCGCCTCTCCGAGCCCGCGCTCCAGCACACCCGCCCACGTGTCGCTCTCCCGAGCACACGTGGCGGGAGGCCGTGCAGCTAGGGGTGCGTGGTGGCGAGCAGGCGCTGACAAGATAACCATCGTGGCAAACGGTGGCGTCCCTAGCGATCCCTCTCGGTACTGTTTAGGCGACACAGACGGGCATTTAATGCCCTTGTCCCCTGCCGTCAGGGTTAGGTTCGATAACACTGTAGTAGGTAGCTGTGCCTACTACAGTACCTAGCTGCCCCTACCACAAGCGCCTTTCCATTTTTGCCCTTTACCTCCGTTTCTATGTCGATAACCCCTTGAGCATAGAAAAGGAGGCCCGTGTGCAACGTAGAGGGGGGTCGGCCATTTTGAGAGCCTTCGGGGGGGTTAGCCACTTCGTCCACTCACGCTCGGCCTTGCTAGTCGCCGGTGTGTACTGTAGCACTCCGTGCTCCCGAGCTAGAAATCAATACCAAACCACAAAGCAGGAGTAGGGTTTTACGCATCCGTGCAGCCCGAACCTGGGTAAATCGCTCGCGTGCTTCGCCTCGATTTGCCCTTCGCACGACCAACCGCCCGCGTGTTTCGCCTCGATCTGCTCTTTGCGCGACCTCCGCCCCCCGCCGAACCAAAAGGGACCCGGTCCGCCGGTCCCATAGGTGTCCGTGGATCAGAAACCCCAGCATCTCTGGCGCGCCAGGTAGGGGGCGTCGAAGTCGTGTGAACCAGATCCGGCGTTCTCGCGGGCTAGATCTTCATCGTCCTTAGATCCGGCGTTCTCGCGGGCTAGATCTTCATCATCTTCATCAACATGCCACCGAAGAAGAAAGTTTCGGAGGTAGCTGCTCCGTCCGCGTCGCCGGCCAAAGATAAGTTGCCAAAGTTTGAGCAATCGAATCTTTTAAATTCTATGTTACCTCCCTTGAACGACCACTCTTTGTATGGGAAACCTGTGCGTGGAGGAACCAACTCGTAGCTAGCTGCGCCCTTGCGTTGTTTCGAGCTCGCTCAACAACATTGAGCTGCGGCCAGTTGCTTAACTGGCCGCGCCCTTGCATTGTTTCGAGCCTGCTCAACAATGTAAGTGAGCTGCGGCTAGTTGCTTAACTAGCCGCGCCCTTACTTTGCTTCGAGTCCGCTCAGCAACTTAAGTGAGCTGCAGCTGGCTGCGACAAGGTTTCTTGCCGGTAGCGGCACCGCCGGCAGGCTGCTGACGTCCCGCACTCAGCGCTCGCGGCTCAGGCACCTACACCAGCAAGTTCCCTAAAAGCGTAGGGCAAAAACATACAAAGGGAGGAATCAAGTAAAGGGAGTAACGTTGCAATCGTTGCCCACGACCAGGCAACATTACAAAGATAGCTTGTCACAGCTCTAACAGCTTGTTCCCATGACATGAGGGGCAGCGACAAGAAAGAAAGAATGAGCAAGATGCTCCGGCAAGCCCTAGGGTTTGTTCCGTTGTAGCCAAAGCTCACGGCAAGTTTGCTCCGGCAAGCTTGCCGGGGAACATCACGCTCCGGCAGACCCGCAGCTTCTCGCCGTAGAAGCGGATGTTCCCGCAGCAGCAGAGTCGCCTTTAGTCCTTGTTGTCGAGCCACAGGCTCCAACATGGGCGCAGCAGATTGTCCGTTTCCTTTAGACAGGGTAACTTCCCGAAGAGCAAGAAGAAGCGGAAAGAGTAACCCGGCAGTCAAGTATGTACCAGTTTGTTGACAAGACACTGTACAGAAGAAGACTCAACGGTGTGAAATTGAAGCGTATTCACCGGGAAGACGGAGAAAAGCTGTTGGCAGAAATGCACGGCAATCAAGTAAACATCTACTCCCCGGTAAGCGATAACGAGCCATAAGGCTCCATATCTGTATTTTCTCTTCTTTCTTTTTCACAAGGAAAGGAAGGCTCCCTCGCGGACAAGTTTGCCGGGGGGAAAGGAGAAGATGACAGTATGGACCGGGCGTCGTTGAAGAGTTTCGCCTTGCCGAGAAGCAAACAACAGAAAAGATAAGTTGCCAAAGCTTGAGCAGTCAGATTTTTTAAATTTTAAGTTATCCCCCTTGAACGGCCACGCCTTGTATGGAGAACCTGTGCGCGGAGGAGCCAACTCATAGTTAGCTGCGCCCTTACGTTGTTTCGAGCTCGCTCAACAACATTGAGCTACAGCTGGTTGCTTAACTGGCCGCGCCCTTGCATTGTTTCGAGCCTGCTCAACAACGTAAGTGAGCTGCAGCTAGTTGCTTAACTAGCCGCGCCCTTACTTTGCTTCGAGCCCGCTCAGCAACTTAAGTTAGCTGCAGCTAGCTGCGACAAGGTTTCTTGTCGGTAGCGGCACCGCCGGCAGGCTGCTGACGTCCCGCACTCAGCGCTCGCGGCTCAGGTGCCTGCACCGGCAAGTTCCCTAAAAGCGTAGGGCAAAAGCATACAAGGCAAGGAATCAAGTAAAGGGGAATAACATAGCAATCACTACCCATGAGAAAGTTATATTACAAAATAGCTTGTCGCGGCTCTAACAGATGTTTTCGATGGCATAGCTAGCAGCGACAAGAAAAGAAGGAAGCAGGCGGCCTAATCTACGCGATCGCCTTCGACCCGCTTGATCCCGCTCACCTTGTCCACAATGGGTGCGACAAGGGCCTTGAGCTCCTCCAGGTCAGCTTCTGGCGGCAAGGACCTGAGGATGTTGGTGAGGCGGAGGCCCGGATTGCGAAAGGCCACCTTCGTCAACACTTTCTCGAGGGCCCCTGCGCAGATCTCGCGCGACTCGTCAGCCAGCTGCTTTGGGATCCTATCCCGAAGCCGCTGGAGCGCCGTCGCCACGCCCTGGAAGAATAGAGTGAGCTTGGCGCTGGGTTGGAGGTTCTCATCGGAGGAGTACCCGAGGTCCTCCATCCCCAGCTGCGCCAGCTCCTTATCGATGTCCCCGGTGGCGTTCACGAGGCTCTCCATCCAATGCTCCACCGTATCCCTAAAGGCGTTTTGGGTGGTGGCCGCACTCTCCAGCAACGCCTTCTCGACTTTGATCTCCTTCTTCAGGGTCGCCTCCTGCTCCTTGGCGCCGTCCAGCGTCTTGGTCAAAGCGACCAGCTTCAACTCAAGATCCACGTTGGAGACCTTGGCGGCGCTGAGCTCCTTGCCCTTCTCGGAGAGATCGACCTCCAGCCGCGCCACCTTCGTCTTCAACTCCTCCTTGGCAGCCTCAGCGGCGGCGGCAGCGTCCTCCGCTTGCTTGAGGGCTCCGCCAAGCTTTTCCTCGCGCGCGGCAAGCTCCTCCTCGTGAGCGTCGAGGTTGACCTTCCGCTGCGCCAGCTCGCCCTACTCCGCGGCTAGCTTCACAGCGGCGAGTCGCTGCAGCTCTTCGGCTTCGGCCTTCTCGAGGAGAAAGGCCTTCCGCGCTTCAGCGAGTTGCTCCCGCTCCTCCGCCAGGGATCGGATGTCTTCCCGGTGGAAACCCCCGAGCTCTTCTATGCGCTTTTCAATGTATGCTCCCGCCTTCGCGACAAGCGCCTCGCCGGACTCCAGCTTGGCTTGTCGCGCGCGGTAGAGCGACATCAACCTGCGCAGCAGCCGCTCTTCTTCGGGCTTGTTGCTGCTGCTGCTTGGCGCGTCGACTAGCTTCAACCCCGCGGAAGCGAGCACTTCTCCGTCGAAGACCTCCCTCTCGACCGGCGCCCTGGAGCTTGATGCCCAGGGGAGGTTGACGAAGACGCCTTCGCCGGCCTTCAGGTAGGCGCCTGGCTGGGGCTCTCCGGAGCCCGGCGCTGCGGCAGCGGCGGACGGATCGGCGGTCGGTGTGGCGCCTGGCGCTCCTGCGGCCTCAGGGCCGTCAGTGCGATCGCCGGACCCCTTGCCGGTTGCCGCGGCGTCTGCCTTGGCGGCCCCTGCGCTGGCGGCGTCGCCACCACCGGCAGCTTCGTCGGCGGCGACCTCTGTCTCCATCTGTTCCGCAGCGGATGGATCTGGCAGCCGGAAAAGGGGAGAAGAGTCAAACAGAATCCAACAGAAACTCATAAAGATCAAGAAAAGAAGGATCCAAGGGAAGTTTCGAAGCGAGAGGAGTACCTGCAGTCGTGGTCCCCGCCGTCGGGGGGCTACTGGCGTTGTCCCTCGCCGGAGAACCCTCCCTTGCCGGGGGCTTCTCCCTTGCCGGAGACCTCTCCCTTGACGGAGAGCCTTCCCTTGTCGGAGAATTCTCCCTTGCCGGGGGATTCTCCCCTGGCTCCTGGTGGGGCTGCTCGGTTCCTACACAAGTCAACAAGCAGATATCAGCAAACACGAGTACCCAGGTGCGCCTCGCAGCAGAAAGTAAATCACATGCTTACGCTGGGGGCTGCCATGGAGGAAAGTCGCCAGCTCCGGCAAGGTTGTCTCGGGCGCGCCGCCTGCAGTCGCAGTGGGCTCATCCTCAATGATGATCGCCGGGGCCTTAGCTCTCTTTGCCGCTCTCTGGGCCAGGGTACTAAGAAGGAACGGATTCGGGGAAAAGCAAGTGAGAAGCAAGACCAACAGCGAAAACTGAAGAAATGCAAGTGCAGCAAGAGAAGCTTACTCTTCTTCATCCTCCTCGTTGGAGCTTAGCATGGAGAAGTCGAAGCCCGGCGCGCGCCCAGTGGAAGGAGGCGGAGGGGAAGCTTCCCTTGGCCGCTTGGCGGGAGCAGTGGCGGCGGTCCGAGACGCCCCCGCTCCAGCCGTTGGCACGGCGTGAGTGGCAGCAGGGACTGCAGCGCTGGTCCGACTAGACTCCGCTCCAGTTGCCGTCGTGGCATGAGGCGCTCCCGTGGCAACGGTGCTTGCCGTGGTCGAGCGTGTCACGCGACGTGGCGACTGTTGGCCCGCTTGCTGCTCCGCCTCATCACCAACCTTACGGAGGCGCCTTCTTGGTGGGGAGGGGAGCCGCCGACGGAGGCGGAGCTGGCGCGCCGCCCCGTCCGCCTCTTCCCCGAGCGCCTCGACCTCGTCCTCGACCTCGTCCACGACCTCGCCCCCTCCCTCTTCCCCTTGTGGCCGGCTCTGCCACCACGGGTGCGGGAGAGGAAGGGGTGCGCTTTCTGGCGGCGACCCTCGCCGCCACCGATGAAGGGCCAGGATTCCCTTTCTCCATGGCGGATGAGAGAAAGGGGAGCAGAAGCTGAAGCAAGGAGGAGATGGGAGAGTGCGGGCTTCCGTGCCCCCCTCCCGCTCTTTATAAAGGAGCGGGGTGGGGGCTCGGCCGCCCCGCTCAGCGAATCAAGGCACGAGAAGGGTAGGGAGTCGGGCCTGACCCGCTGCCTCTGCTCGCGATGGCCCAGTTCCCCACTTCCACCGTCCGCGACTCCAAGCACATGGGAGCCGCGTGGCAGGGATGCAGAACCAAGGCGACGGATGAGGCGGCCTCGAAAAGCCGCGCGCCGGCCCCATCCAGTAAATGCGCCACGCCCCCACGCCTACCTCCGTTTAAGGAGGAGGGCGTGAACCATCTCCTTCATCATGGCCTGACGCATGCTCGCGGGGCTTAGCCCCGCACACGCCGCCCACGTCACCCACGACGCCGCGTTTGACGCACGCCGTCCTGGGAATGCGCGGTGGAAGCGGAGAGGTCTGCGGCGTGACCTAGGCCGCGCGTGCCCGTGCACTGTTTTGGGCCTGGCCCAACAGCGCTCGGCACCGTGTTTGGCCCAGGCCCGGGGGCTCCTGTCGGTGTACTAGAGTAGGGGTACCCTAGTATCCCAAACTTGTGCACGGGCAGTCACAGCATCCCCGCGGCAAGGCTTGCCGGGTGACCGCCAAGACCCTCCGCGGCTACTTTGAAGACCATTCAAGAACAAAGTACTCAAAACAAGGCCCCGGCAAGAGGAGCTTGCCGGGAAGGCAAACCAAGACCCCAGCAAGAGGAGCTTGCCAGGAAGGCTATCAAAAGCACCTTGAGACCCCGGCAAGAGGAGCTTGCCGGGAAGTCCACTCGAGGCATTTCAAGGAACTTGCCGCGGCGCGCTACGCGCCCCGGCAAGACCCGGTGAGCGACAAGCTCCCGGGCGCGACAAGACGACGACCGCGGCGAGGAGTTTGCCGCGGGAACCGCCTCTCCGAGCCCGCGCTCCAGCACACCCGCCCACGTGTCGCTCTCCCGAGCACACGTGGCGGGAGGCCGTGCAGCTAGGGGTGCGTGGTGGCGAGCAGGCGCTGACAAGATAACCATCGTGGCAAACGGTGGCGTCCCTAGCGGTCCCTCTCGGTACTGTTTAGGCGACACAGACGGGCATTTAATGCCCTTGTCCCCTGCCGTCAGGGTTAGGTTCGATAACACTGTAGCAGGTAGCTGTGCCTACTACAGTACCTAGCTGCCCCTACCACAAGCGCCTTTCCATTTTTGCCCTTTACCTCCGTTGCTATGTCGGTAACCCCTTGAGAATATAAAAGGAGGCCCGTGTGCAACGTAGAGGGGGGTCGGCCATTTTGAGAGCCTTCGGGGGGGTTAGCCACTTCGTCCACTCACGCTCGGCCTTGCTAGTCGCCGGTGTGTACTGTAGCACTCCGCGCTCCCGAGCTAGAAATCAATACCAAACCACAAAGCAGGAGTAGGGTTTTACGCATCCGTGTGGCCCAAACCTGGGTAAATCGCTCGCGTGCTTCGCCTCGATTTGCCCTTCGCACGACCAACCGCCCGCGTGTTTCGCCTCGTTCTGCTCTTTGCGCGACCTCCGCCCCCCGCCGAACCAAAAGGGACCCGGTCCGCCGGTCCCATAGGTGTCCGTGGATCAGAAACCCCGGCAACACCACTAGAGGGATGACAACATACATCTCATCAAAGTATCGAACGAATACCAAATTCACATGACTACTAATAGCAAGACTTCTCCCATGTACTTAGGAACAAACGTAACTACTCACAAAGCATATTCATGTTCATAATCAAAGGGCATTAATATGCATAATGGATCTGAACATATGATCTTCCACCAAGTAAACCAACTAGCATCAACTACAAGGAGTAATCAACACTACTAGCAACACACGGGTACCAATCTGAGGTTTGGATACAAAGATTGGATACAAGAGATGAACTAGGGTTTGAGATGAGATGGTGCTGGTGAAGATGTTGATGGAGATTGACCCCCTCTCGATGAGAGGATCGTTGGTGATGACGATGGTGATGATTCCCCCCTCCCAGAGGGAAGTTTCCTCGGCAGAATAGCTCCGCCGTAGCCCTAGATTGGTTCTGCCAAGGTTCCGCCTCGTGGCGGCGGAGTTTCATCCCGAAAGCTTGCTTCTGATTTTTTTTCTCGGACGAAAGACCTCATATAGCAGAAGATGGGCATCGGAGGTCCACCAGGGGGCCCACGAGGCAGGGGGCGCGCCCCTCACCGTCGTGGCTGGTGGGTGGCCCCCCTCTGGTAGTTCTTGCGCTCAGTATTTTTTATATATTTGGAAAACATCATCCGTGAAGTTTCAGGACTTTTGGTGCTGTGAAGAATAGGTCTCTAATATTTGCTCCTTTTCCAGCCCAGAATTCCAGCTGCCGGCATTCCCCCTCTTCATGTAAACCTTGTAAAATAAGAGAGAATATACATAAGTATTGTGACATAATGTGTAATAACAGCCCATAATGCAATAAATATCGATATAAAAGCATGATGCAAAATGGACGTATCAACTCCCCCAAGCTTAGACCTCGCATGTCCTCCAGCGAAAGCTGAAATTGAAAAATATGTCCACATGTTTAGAGATAGAGGTGTCGATAAAAATAAAATACGGACATGAGGGCATCATGATCATTCTTAAAATAGCAATATTTATATATTTTGTCATATGATCTCTTATGCTAAACTAACAATTCAATCACAATTTCAAGTATGAATCATAAACTTCATTGAGAACCAACAAACTCTAATCTCAGTCATTGAGGCAATTGCAATTTATCATAACATAGGAAAGAGTCAATATAAGAGCTTTTCAGCAAGTCCACATACTCAACCATCTTTTAGTATTTCACAATTGCTAACACTCACACAATATTTATGGGTATGAAGTTTTAATCGGACACAGAGAAAGATAGGGGCTTATAGTTTTACCTCCCAACATTTTACCTCAAGGGTAATGTCAACAATAATAGTTCATGAAGACTCACATCCAATTAGCTATATATATCAGGATCTTTCCAACACATTGTGCTTGCCAAAGGATAAAATGTAAAAAGTAAAGGTGAAGATCACCATGACTCTTATATAAGGTAGAAGATAAAAGCAAAAGATAGGCCCTTCGCAGAGGGAAGCAGAGGTTGTCATGCGCTTTTATGGTTGCATGCACAAAATATTAATGCAAAAGAACGTCACTTTATATTGCCACTTGTGATATGGACCTTTATTATGCAGTCCGTCGCTTTTATTTCTTCCACATCACAAGATCGTATAAAGCTTATTTTCTCCACACTAATAAGTCATACATATTTAGAGAGCAATTTTTATATTGCATGCACCAACAACAACTTACTTGAAGGATCTTACTCAATCTATAGGTAGGTATGGTGGACTCTCATGGCAAAAACGGGTTTAAGGATATTTGGAAGCACAAGTAGTATCTCTACTTGGTGCAGAGAAATTGGCTAGCATGAGAGGGAAAGGCAAGCTCAACATGTTGGATGATCCATGACAATATAATTTATCTCAGAGGTAAGAAAACATAACCCATTACATTGTCTTCCTTGTCCAACGTCAACTCTTTAGCATGTCATACTTTAATGAGTGCTCACAATCATAAAAGATGTCCAAGATAGTATATTTATATGTGAACCTCTCTTTCTTTATTACTTCCTATTAATTGCAACGATGACCAAAACTATGTTTGTCAACTCTCAACAACTTTTATTCATCATACTCTTTATATGTGAGCTCTTTACTCTCCATAAGATCCATATCATCTCTTTATTTCTTTTTATTTCTTCTCTTTTATTTTATTTACTTCCCTCAAGATCATAGCAAAATAATCAAGCCCTTGACTCAACACTAATCTTTATTATATATAGCTCATGGACTCGATTACATAGAAGGATCATAAAGCAAAACTCACAACTAGATCATACTAAAACTTTATTCTACTAGATCAAGATATTATCAAAAGGATCGAACTAAGAAAAATGGTAGAGATAAAAGTGATGGTGATACGATACCGAGGCACTCCCCCAAGCTTGCTAGTTGCCAAGGGGAGTGCCCATACCAGATACTCAGTTCTTATTTGTTGGTGAAGAAGGTGGAGTTGTTGATGATGGATAGTCGCACATCGAGCGTAGGAGGTCCTCCAACTTGTGGATAATGCCGTTGACTGCGATGATATGCTCCTTCAACAAAATATTTTCACGTGTGAGATACTTGTTTTGTATACGAGCTAACTCAAACATCTTGAAATCTTCGATCTCAATTGGGGTAAGAAGATTGTGATCAAGTTGAAGGATGTCTTCTGCTGCCGGAACTTGGTCCTCCGTGGCCTTCTTGATCCCTTCATCCTTGTTGATCTCCATATGTTCTTCTGTAACGCCCCGAGACCGATGTGCCAGGTGTCCTCCAGTTATTTGCTGTTGTTGCCTTGTCTTTTGCTTGCGTGTTGCATCTTGCCATTTCATCATCCGCTTTGCATCATCATGTTTTCAAAACTTGCATCCGTCCCGGTCTCCTCGTTCCGTCCGTTGTCCGTTCTGAGTCCAGACACACTTGCACGCGCCCCCGGCATGTCCGAATATTATTTTATAAGTGGCCGGAAAATGTTCTCGGAATGGGATGAGAGTTGGCATGTGGTCTTATTATAGTGTAGATAGACCGCCTGTCAAGTTTCATTGCGTTCGGAGTTCGTTTGACACCCCAACGATTAACTATAGCGGCAATATAGCCGGTCTAATGTCGGACGTTTTCGTTCTCCGGAAACAGATGCCGGGCCTCTCTCTCTCTCTTCTCCCCCTCGCAGTCTCGCCACAACCCACCTAGTCCATCCTCCTTCCCCTCTTCGCTTCCGGAGTTGTTTGATGCGATTGCACGGTCCGAAACCCTCTCTACTCAGTGCATCAAACCCCCTCGCGCGCGTGTCCGAAAAACTTACCCGAACCCGACCCGGACAGTCGTCACCGTTGGATCCGAATCATCCCCAAACGTCTAGAAAACGTCTCCGTTTTCTTATTTGGACTTCCTAACCTATATTTTCTCAGCCGTCTGATTTAGATCGAAGGGCTTCCATTAGTCTGCATATAGACCCACTCTCTATATATAACTAGACCAAACCCTATTTTCTAGGGATCCTCCCTGTCCAATCCCCGCCGCCAGCTTCTCCCACCTCGGGATCCATCTCCACCCAATCAAACCACCGCCTCCATTTCCATGCCTGACCTACCTCCTCTCCACCTACTCGATCCAATCCATCGTTCCTGCCCGAGCCCCTCCCGTTTGCTCTCACCTCCTGGCGCCTTCGCTGCCGATGCTCCCAGCCACCTGGACCGCGCTCCATCTTCCCCGTTGGCCAGGACCGGCCTCGACCCTCTCTCTCTCTTCGTTCTCCTCCTCCCAGCGTTCCTCTCTCTCAGTCTGAAGCTCTCTCTTGAAACAGGGAATGTGCGCCGCCTCCTCCAGCTCCGTCGATCGCGCCACCCCGCCGGAGAACGCCGCCACGTGTTCGGATCCACTCGTCTTCGCCGCCTCCCCAAGTTCCGTCGCTGCCGCTCCAATATCTACCCGCCTCCGTGTGCTTCCTCGCGCTGGACCTCGCTCCCCTGCCGTCCGTCGCGCCATGGCCTGCTTCTGCTGCGAGCTCTGCTACTGTCAAACCCGGATGAGCACGCCGCCCCATGCCCATAGGACCTCACCGCCGGTCTGATCGGCCCTCCTCACTAGAGTCCCTCAAGCCACCGCCAGACCCGCTGCTGCAGCCTCCTGCATTGACGGCGTCTCTGCATCAAAGCAGATGCAGACGAGGACGAGCGCCCCGAACTGCATCGCTGTGCATTGACCGCGCCCCGGCCCAGCTGCTCCCCTCCAGTGCCGCGCAGGCCCAGCTCCCTTCAGCCGCACAAGCCCAGCTCCCTTCGCCCGCGAGGCCCAGCTCCACGCGCCCCTGCAGGCCCAATGTGAGCACCCAGATCCAGTGCCCCTCCTGTACACAGTTGGGCCTGCCAGATTCGGCCCATAGATGTTTTTTTTAGTTCTGCGAATTCACTAATTTTCCTTCACATGCATAATTACAGAATATGCCATCATTGTAATATGATCACACCTAAATAACCGTGCATTGGATTAAAACAAACTTTATATGTAATATGTTTAGAATTTTGTCTAGTTTAATAATTTTCCACTTTCATGCATGTTTAAAATATTTAAAATGCTGTTTGTGTAACTTTGTCCATATGCCATGCTAAAATGGTTTAATTCATAACTAAATAACCGTAGCTCCGTTTTTAACAAACTTTATATGTAAATGGGGTAGAATTTTTCCTAGTTTAACATGGTGGCATCATCTTGCATGTGTAATAACTATAAAATATTGTTTAGGGCAGAACAGTACCGAATCTATAATATGCTCATGAGGAGTTTTCCGGAATTGTGTCCGTTGCTTCCGGCCTCATTTAAACTTGCCTAGATAGGTAGTTTTCTTTGCTTCACCCTCTTGCCATGTTTAATAACATTTAATATTGTTGGGTACATAAATGAGAGAGAACTAAATAATTGATGTGGTGTTCCGTCAATATGCAACCCGTTGCATATTGAGCTCCACTTAATTTGTAGGATTGCTTGTGCACTTTGCCATGCCATGCCTCATTAAACTGGACATGCATCATACTTGTTTGCACATCGTGCCATGCTTATGTGGTGGTTGTTTACTATATTGTTTGCTTCTTTCTGGTGTTGCTTCTTCGGGTTGGTTCCGATAACGTCGTGTTTGTGAGGACCCGTTCGACTTTGTCCGTTTGTCTCCTTCATGGACTCGTTCTTCTTCCTTGCGGGATTTCATGCAAGATGACCATACCCTCGAAATCACTTCTATCTTTGCTTGCTAGTTGCTCGCTCTTTTGCTATGCCTATGCTGCGATACCTACCACTTGCTTATCATTCCTCCCATATTGTTGAGCCAAGCCTCTAACCCACCTTGTCCTAGCAAACCGTTGTTTCGCTATGTTACCGCTTTGCTCAGCCCCTCTTATAGCGTTCTTAGTTGTAGGTGAAGATTGGAGCTTGTTCCGTGTTGGAACATGGATATATTTTGTTGGGATATCACAATATCTCTTATTTAATTAATGCATCTATATACTTGGTAAAGGGTGGAAGGCTCGGCCTTATGCCTGGTGTTTTGTTCCACTCTTGCCGCCCTAGTTTCCGTCATATCGGTGTTATGTTCCCGGATTTTGCGTTCCTTACGCGGTTGGGTTATAATGGGAACCCCTTGACAGTTCGCCTTGAATAAAACTCTTCCAGCAATGCCCAACATTGGTTTACCATTCTCCACCTAGCCTTTTCTTTTCCCTTGGGAGTCGCGCTCCTGAGGGTCATCATTATTTTACCCCCCCGGGCCAGTGCTCCTCTGAGTGTTGGTCCAACCTGTCAGCTGCCGGTGGCCACCAGGGGCAACTCTGGGCTGGCCTACCCGTACCTAGGACAATCTGAGTGTGCCCTGAGAAAGAGATATGTGCAGATCCTATTGGGATTTGTCGGCACATTCGGGCAGTGTTGCTGGTTTAGTTTTACCTTGTCGAAATGTCTTGTAACCGGGATTCCGAGTCTGATCGGGTCTTCCCACTAGAAGGAATATCCTTCGTTGACCGTGAGAGCTTGTGATGGGCAAAGTTGGGACACCCCTGCAGGGATTTGAACTTTCGAAAGCCATTCCCGCGGTTATGGGCAAATGGGAATTTGTTAATGTCCGGTTGTAGATAACTTGAACCTTAACTTAATTAAAATACATCAACCGCGTGTGTAACCGTGATGGTCTCTTTCCGGCGGAGTCCGGGAAGTGAACACGGTGTTGGGGCTATGCTTGACGTAGGTTGTTCTAGGATCACTTCTTGATCATACTTTTATCGACCGTGCTTTGCCTTCTCTTCTCTCTCTCATTTGCATATGTTAGCCACCATATATGCTAGTCGTTTGCTGCAGCTCCACCTCATACCTTTACCTTACCCATAAGCTTAAATAGTCTTGATCGCGAGGGTGCGAGATTGCTGAGTCCCCGTGGCTCACAGATACTTCCAAACCAGCTTGCAGGTGCCGATGAGTCCATGCAGATGACGCAACCAAGCTCAGGAGGAGCTCAATGAAGATCTTTTCCTTTGTGTTGTTTCGTTCTAGTTGATCAGTAGTGGATCCCAGTTGGGGTCGATCGGGGACCTTGTCGCATTTGGGGTTCTTCTTTTATTTTGGTTCCGTAGTCAGACCCTGATTGTATTTGGATGATGTAATGCTTTATTCATGTATTTGTGTGAAGTGGCGATTGTAAGCCAACTATGTATCTCTTTCCCTTATGTATTACATGGGTTGTGTGAAGATTACCTCACTTGCGACATTGCTTTCAATGCGGTTATGCCTCTAAGTCATGCTTCGACACGTGGGAGATATAGCCGCATCGAGGGCGTTACAAGTTGGTAATCAGAGCCTTCCCCGACCTTAGGAGCCCCCACTGCTTGATCGTTATTAGCAGCCGTTGTTGAGTCTAGAAAAAATGTTTTGAGTCATTTAGGAACTATATATCGGAGAGTTAGGAATTCTTTTTACTCCCCAGTCCCTTCATCGCTCTGGTAAGGCCTCCTGACATAGAGTTTTGACTATTCTCTTCTCAAATTTCACTTAAAAATTTTTAGGATCACGCGGGTATCTTGGAATTGTTCCGATCGATTTGTGACGAGAACATTGTTCTTGGTGCCTCCTATCTTTAGGGGTTGTGGCAGTGTCCCGGGGAGTTGAGCTCCGAGGTGTTGTCGTCACAATTTTATCGTTGCGGTTCTGGAATACCTGAGATTAGTTTCGCCGACATCGAAAATCTCTTTTATGCAGTTGTTGGTGAGATAACCTCGACGCCACCCAGTACTGGGGCGGGAGTTCGGGAGTATTGCCATAACTTGTATAACCGATGCTTTTCGAAGGTTGAGATAGACGATTTCCGAAGGTTTCTTGGTTATGTGTTGAAGGATGGATACAGCTGGATGTAGGATTTGTTACTTTTGGGTGAGATATTATGCTTCCCATGTATCCCCAACACCTGATTGCATAACCGGAAAATTTCGGGAGTTTATAAGTGGGAATTCAAGTAGCTTTTAGGATATCTTTCCGACAGATGTATGATATGCAATTGGGGTTCGACGTCTAGTGGTCCGCCTATTCACGGTCGGTTTTACAGTGCTCTCGTTGTGTCTTAAAGAGTCCTTGGCTATGCCGACTCGGGGACGCTTCGTATGTCATGTGCACTGCCTTGTACATGATGGTGCTGTACGATCGAGCCCGTGTAGGCCCCACCACAAAAACTTTGGACGAAATCTCTATCATATGTTTGTTCCGGCTTATTTTGCAAGCCAATCCTTTGTTTTGTTTTGAGTTGTGGTATTCGAGTTGCTTCGAAGTCAAATGTTGATTCCATACCTTTCCTAAAAGGTGTTCTCATATTTCTCTGTGGATACCAATCCTTCTTGATCATCGAGATTGTCATGTCAATCCTTTTCAACCGGCGTGTTTTCTCTTCAAGTGGTTCCGATCATTTCAACATCAGCTAGATCAATTATCAGTTCTTCTCAACGGTGTTTGTTTCATCCATCTCCAAGTTGCCTTTGTTTTTCCCTCCCTCCCACCCTTTTTCTTCAAGGACTCAACTTTCTTATTCAAGTATCCTTTTTATTGATGGGAAATCTCTCCATTCTTTTCCGTCAATGTTCTTATCCGTTGATTCTCAGAAGATGCTAAAGAAGCTTCAAGTTCGTCTCTCATCACTCGTTTTCTTCTCCGGTGGAACCAATTCAAGCTTTGTTGAGTATATCCTTTCCTAGTTTCTATGCTCTCTCATGCCGGTGCAATTCTTAATCATTCACCTCTCGCTATTCAATTTTTCCGGAGTGCTCAAGATATCTTAGAAGATTCGTGTTTCCCTTCGTTCATTCAATTCCATTCTTACTTTTGTTCCGGAGGCATTGTGTTGTTGCTCTCTTCAACCCTTCTTCTTGTTCTTGTCAGGACCTTGTTCTTTTATTGCTTATCCATTCAACCGGAGTGGTGTGCCCTGTTGCTCAAGTTCTTTTCACTTTATCAAGTCTTGCATCCCTTCTCAACCGGAGTGCTGTTCGAATTTGTTCTTCCTTGTTCCTCTTTCTTAACAGAGTGTTTTCAACTTCGTCATCTCCGTTGTATTCTTTTCTCGAAATGGCTTAACCTTTTCAAGGTTCTTTGGTCTCACTCGTTTTTCAAAGAAGCAACTTAGTTTACCTCTTCTTTTTCTCTTCCGTTTGTCCCTCCGATGCCATCCTAGATCTCGGGACGAGATCCTCTCGTAGTGGTGGAGTGTTGTAACGCCCCGAGACCGATGTGCCAGGTGTCCTCCAGTTATTCGCTGTTGTTGCCTTGTCTTTTGCTTGCATGTTGCATCTTGCCATGTCATCATGCGCTTTGCATCATCATGTTTTGAAAACTTGCATCCGTCCCGGTCTCCTCATTCCGTCCGTTGTCCGTTCTGAGTCCAGACACACTTGCACGCGCCCGCGCCATGTCCGAAATATTATTTTATAAGTGGCCGGAAAATGTTCTCGGAATGGGATGAGAGTTGATGTGTGGTCTTATTATAGTGTAGATAGACCGCCTGTCAAGTTTCATCGCGTTCGGAGTTCGTTTGACGCCCCAGCGATTAACTATAGCGGCAATATAGCCGGTCTAATGTCGGACGTTTTCGGTCTCCGGAAACAGATGTCGGGCCTCTCTCTCTCTTCTCCCGCTCGCAGTCTCGCCACAACCCACCTAGTCCATCCTCCTTCCCCTCTTCGCTTCCGGAGTTGTCCGATGCGATCGCACGGTCCGAAACCCTCTCTGCTCAGTGCATCAAACCCCCTCGCGCGCGTGTCCGAAAAACTTACCCGAACCCGAGCCGGACAGTCATCACCGTTGGATCCGGATCATCCCCAAACGTCTAGAAAACGTCTCCATTTTCTTATTTGGACTTCCTATCCTATATTTTCTCAGCCGTCTGATTTAGATCGAAGGGCTTCCATTAGTCTGCATATAGACCCACTCTCTATATATAACTAGACCAAACCCTATTTTCTAGGGATCCTCCCTGTCCAATCCCCGCCGCCAGCTTCTCCCACCTCGGTATCCATCTCCACCCAATCAAAGCACCGCCTCCATTTCCGTGCCCGACCTACCTCCTCTCCACTGCTCGATCCAATCCATCGTTCCTGCCGATTTTCCCCATCCAACCTCCTGCCCGAGCCCCTCCCGTTTGCTCTCACCTCCTGGCGCTTTCGCTGCCAATGCTCCCAGCTACCTGGACCGCACCCCATCTTCCCCGTTGGCCAGGACCGGCCTCGACCCTCTCTCTCTCTTCGTTCTCCTCCTCCCAGCGTTCCTCTCTCTCAGTCTGAAGCTCTCTCTTGAAACAGGGAACGTGCGCCGCCTCCTCTAGCTCCGTCGGTCGTGCCACCCTGCCGGAGAACGCCGCCACGCGTTTGGATCCACTCGTCTTCGCCACCTCCCCAAGTTCCGTCGCTGCCGCTCCAGCATCGTCCTGCCTCCGTGTGCTTCCTCGCGCTGGACCTCGCTCCCCTTCAATTCGTCGCGCCATGGCCCGGTTCTGCTGCAAGCTCTGCTGCTGTCGAACCCGGATGAGCACGCCGCCCCACGCCCATAGGACCTCACCACCGGTCAGATCGGCCCTCCTCACCAGAGTCCCTCAAGCCGCCGCCAGACCCGCTGCTGCGGCCTCCTGCATCGCCGGCGTCTCTGCATCGAAGTAGATGCAAAGGAGGACGAGCGCCCCGAACTGCATCGCTGTGCGTTGACCGCGCCCCGGCCCAGCTGCTCCCTCCAGTGCCGCGTAGGCCCAGCTCCCTTCAGCCGCGCAAGCCCAGCTCCCTTCGCCCGCGAGGCCCAGCTCCACGCGCCCCTGCAGGCCCAATGTGAGCACCCAGATCCAGTGCCCCTCCTGTACACAGTTGGGCCTGCCAGATTCGGCCCATAGATGTTTTTTTTAGTTCTGCGAATTCACTAATTTTCCTTCACATGCATAATTACAGAATATGCCATCCTTGTAATATGATCACACCTAAATAACCGTGCATCGGATTAAAACAAACTTTATATGTAATATGTTTAGAATTTTTTCTAGTTTAATAATTTTCCACTTTCATGCATGTTTAAAATATTTAAAATGTTGTTTGTGTAACTTTGTCCATATGCCATGCTAAAATGGTTTAATTCATAACTAAATAACCGTAGCTCCATTTTTAACAAACTTTATATGTAAATGGGGTAGAATTTTGCCTAGTTTAACATGGTGGCATCATCTTGCATGTTTAATAACTATAAAATATTGTTTAGGGCAGAACAGTACCGAATCTATAATATGCTCATGAGGAGTTTTCCGGAATTGTGTCCGTTGCTTCCGGCCTCATTTAAACTTGCCTAGATAGGTAGTTTTCTTTGCTTCACCCTCTTGCCATGTTTAATCACATTTAATATTGTTGGGTACATAAATGAGAGAGAACTAAATAATTGATGTGGTGTGACGTCAATATGCAACCCGTTGCATATTGAGCTCCACTTAATTTGTAGGATTGCTTGTGCACTTTGCCATGCCATGCCTCATTAAACCGGACATGCATCATACTTGTTTGCGCATCGTGCCATGCTTATGTGGTGGTTGTTTACTATATTGTTTGCTTCTTTCCGGTGTTGCTTCCTCAGGTTGGTTCCGATAATGTCGTGTTTGTGAGGACCCGTAAGCTTAAATAGTCTTGATCGCGAGGGTGCAAGATTGCTGAGTCCCCGTGGCTCACAGATACTTCCAAACCAGCTTGCAAGTGCCGATGAGTCCGTGCAGATGATGCAACCAAGCTCAGGAGGAGCTCAATGAAGATCTTGTCTTTTGTGTTGTTTCGTTCTAGTTGATCAGTAGTGGAGCCCAGTTGGGGTCGATCGGGGACCTTGTCGCATTTGGGGTTCTTCTTTTATTTTGGTTCCATAGTCGGACCCTAATTGTTTTAGGATGATGTAATGCTTTATTCATGTATTTGTGTGAAGTGGCGATTGTAAGCCAACTATGTATCTCTTTCCCTTATCTATTACATGGGTTGTGTGAAGATTACCTCACTTACGACATTGCTTTCAATGTGGTTATGCCTCTAAGTCGTGCTTCGACACGTGGGAGATATAGCCGCATCGAGGGCGTCACATCTTCCCTCTTCAGTTCTATCTTCATTAGCCAAGCATCGTTGTCACCATTGTTGGAGGAAGGGGACGACATGATGCTTGGCCTTGACAACCCTGACAGAAGACAGATCGAAACAAGAACAGAGGATATTTGCGTGGTACGATGGTCAAAACCTTTGGGAGATTATATAATGAATCTTTACCGACAAAACAAGTATTGTGCAAGAAAACGGAGTCCACAGAGCACACGAGGTGCCCATGAGGCAGGGGGGCACGCCTAGGGGGTAGGGCGCACCTCCCACCCTCTTGAAAGCCTCGTGTCCTTCCCAGACTCCTTCTTATTTTCCTATTTTTCTAAATATTCCAAAACGGAGCAAAATTACCATTATAACTGTTTTGGAGTCGGTTTACTTACCGTACCACATAACTATTCCTTTTCAGGGTCTGAAACATTCTGGAAAGTGTCCCTTATGTATTCCTCTGGGGTTACGGTTTCGATAGTATTAGTTTCAACATTTATAGGATTACCTGAGATATAATGTTTAATTCTTTGACTGTTCGCCACCTTCGGATTTGTGCCTTCGAAGTTGTTGATTTTTATGGCACCGGAACGATAGACCTCCTCGATAATGTAAGGACCTTCCCATTTAGAGAGAAGTTTTCCTGCAAAAAATCTTAAACGAGAGTTGTATAACAATACATAATCACCTACATTAAACTCACGCTTTTGTATCCTTTTGTCATGCCATCTTTTAAGTTTTTCTTTAAACAATTTGGCATTTTCATAGGCTTGGGTTCTCCATTCATCCAGTGAGCTAATGTCAAATAATATCTTCTCACCGGCAAGTTTAAAATCATAATTGAGCTCTTTAATAGCCCAATATGCCTTATGTTCTAGTTCGAGAGGTAAGTGACATGCTTTTCCATAAACCTTTTTATACGGAGACATACCCATAGGTTTTTTATATGCAGTTCTATAGGCCTATAATGCATCATCAAGTTTCTTGGACCAATTCTTCCTGGATCTATTAACAGTCTTTTGCAAAATTAATTTTAGCTCTCTATTACTTAATACTACTTGACCACTAGACTGTGGGTGATATGGAGATGCAATCCTATGATTAACATCATACTTAGCAAGCATTTTACGAAAAGCACCATGAATAAAATGTGAACCACCATAAGTCATTAAATATCTAGGGACTCTAAACCACGGAAAAATAACTTCTTTAAGCATCTTAATACAGGTGTTATGATCAGCACTACTAGTTGGAATAGCTTCTACCCACTTAGTAACGTAATCAACAACAACTAAAATATGTGTACACCCATTAGAGGAAGGAAAAGGTCCCATATAATCAAAGCCCCAAACATCAAATGGTTCAATAACAAGTGAATAATTCATAGGCATTTCTTGACGTCTACAAATATTACCAATTCTTTGACATTAATCAGAAGACAAGACAAACTTACGAGCATCCTTGAAGAGAGTAGGCCAATAAATACCGGATTGCAATACCTTATGTGCAGTTCTATCTCCAGCATGGTGTCCTCCATAAGCCTCGGAGTGACACTTGCGTAGGATCTATTCCTATTCATGCTCAAGTACACAATGTCTAATAATAACATCTACTCCTTCTTTATAAATTTGTGGGTCATCCCAAAAGTAATGTCTCAAATCATAGAAGAACTTTTTCTTTTGCTGGTATGTGAAACTAGGTGGTATAAATTTAGCAACAATATAATTAGCATAATCAGAATACCATGGAGCAGTTCGAGAAGCATTTATGACATTTAATTGTTCATCAGGAAAGCTATCATCAATAGGTAGTGGGCCATCAAGAACATTTTCTAACCTAGACAAGTTGTCTGCAACGGGGTTCTCAGCTCCCTTTCTATCAATAATATGCAAATCAAATTCTTGTAGCAGGAGAACCCATCTAATAAGTCTAGGTTTAGCATCTTTCTTTTCCATAAGATATTTAATAGCAGCATGATCAGTGTGAATAGTTACTTTAGAATCAACAATATGAGGTCTGAACTTATCACAAGCAAAAACAACTGGTAAATTTTTTCTTCAGTGGTAGCATAATTTCTTTGGGCACTGTCTAGGGTTTTACTAGCATATTGGATAACATTCAGCTTCTTATCAACCCTTTGTCCTAGAACGGCACCTACAGCATAATCGCTAGCATCACACATAATTTCAAAGAGTAAATTCCAATCAGGTGGCTGAACAATAGGTGTAGAAATTAGGGCTTTCTTAAGTATTTCAAATGCTTCTACACAATCATCATCAAAGACAAAAGGAATATCTTTTTGTAATAGGTTAGTCAGAGGCCGAGAAATTTTTGAGAAGTCCTTGATGAACCTCCTATAAAAACTGGCATGACCAAGGAAACTTCTTATACCTTTGATGTCCTTGGGACACGGCATCTTTTCAATAGCATCGACTTTAGCTTTATCAACTTCAATACCTCTTTCAGAAATTTTATGCCCCAAGACAATACCTTCATTAACCATAAAGTGGCACTTCTCCCAGTTCAAGACAAGATTAGTTTCTTCACATCTCTGCAAAACTCGATCAAGCAATCATCAAAAGACGATCCATAAACGGAGAAATCATCCATGAAAACCTCACAAATCTTTTCACAAAAGTCAGAGAATATAGCCATCATGCATCTTTGAAAGGTAGCATGTGCATTACATAAAGCAAAAGGCATACGTCTATAAGCAAAAGTACCGAAAGGGCAAGTAAAAGTGGTCTTTGCTTGATCATCGGCTGACACAGGTATTTGAGAGAAGCCAGAGTAACCATCTAGAAAGCCAAAATGTGTATGTTTGGATAATCTTTCTAGCATTTCATCAATAAAAGCCAAAGGGTAATGATCTTTTTAGTAGCTTTATTTAATTTGTGGAAATCAATTACCATCCTATAACCTGTAATAATTCTTTGTGGGATTAATTCATCTTTATCATTAGGAACAATAGTGATACCTCCCTTCTTAGGGACACAACGGACAAGACTTATCCACTGACTATCAGCAACAGGATAAATTATACCTGCATCAAGGAGCTTTAATATTTACTTTCTTACCACTTCTTTCATCTTAGGATTCAGCCGTTGTTTGTGATCAATAACTGGTTTGGCGTCTTTCTCCAAATTTATTTTGTGTTGACATAGAGTGGGACTAATGCCCTTAAGATCATCAAGAGTATATCCAATAGCAGCACGATGCTTCTTTAGAGTTTTCAATAATTTCTCTTCCTCCTTCTCTGAAAGGTTAGCACTAATAATAATAGGATATATCTTCTTTTCATCTAGATAAGCATATTTAAGAGTATCAGGTAATGGTTTAAGCTCAAACACGGGATCACCCTTGGGTGTAGGAGGATCCCCTAGGATTTCAACATGCAAATTGTGTTTTAGAATAGGTCCCTGTTTAAAGAATACTTCATCTAGTTCCCTTCTTTCATTCATGAACAGATCATTTTGATGGTCTAGAAAATATTGTTCTAAAGGATCATTAGGAGGCATGGCAATAGAAGCAAGACCAATAATTTCATCTTTACTAGGCAATTACTCATCACGGGGTTGTCTACTAAATTTAGCAAAATTAAACTCACGAGACATATCCCCTAAACCAATAGAAAAAATATCCTTATAGCAGTCTATCTTAGCATTAACAGTATTCAAGAAGGGTCTACCAAATATAATGGGACAAAAGCTATCTTGTGGGGAATCAAGAACAAGAAAATCAGCAGGATATTTAGCCTTCCCACAAAATTCAAAGTGGACTCGCCCTCAGAAACGCTCTAGTGTAATTGATTTTTCATAAGGGTAGGGAATCGTTATAGGTAACGATTTGTGTGGGCTAAGGTAGTTATGAAACTTTGACCTATGTACCTTGTAGCACGTATTGTTTGTGGACCATAACTCATGAGCAATCTGGTTTTGCCTGGTTCCAAAACATAATTATTTTTTTGTCTATAGGTAAGCTATATGTTATTCAAGGCATCAATAGAAAACCCCTTTTTTGTAGGTTCTACTTACTTTTCATTGGCTTCGGAATAATAGAGTAATTTGGAATAGCAGCCGAAATCTTGGGAAAAGCTAAGTTAATGATCAATAGGTTTGGATAAATAATTTAGGTACAGACCCACAAGGTCGGGTGGTTTTTTGGTCCTCGGCCAGTACTTGTGGATTCAAAAGCTCAAGAAAAGCATCACCCTATGCTGGTCAAAGAACAGCAGTAGATGCTATTCGTACAGTAGGTTTGCAACGAGCAGAAGACTTCAACATCTCTAACAATCCCAATTGGTGAAATAGTATCTCTATTAGCAAGCTTAATGGTAACATCGATATCTTCTATCTCAGCTGGTGAAATATCATGCATAATTTCTTTGTATAAGGAAATAGGTATTGCACTAGCACTAGCACCCATATCACACAAGCCATGATAACAATGATCTCCTATTTTAACAGAAATAACAGGCATGTCTACCACAGGTCTATGTTTATCTTTAGCACCAGGTTTAGCAATTCTAGCAGTCTCATCACAGAAGTAAATAACATGCCCATCAATATTATCAGCCAAGAGATCTTTCACAATAGCAATATTATGTTCAACTTTAATTTGCTCAGGGGGTGCACAAGTTCTAATGTTACTTTTACGAACCACAGTTGAAGCTTTAGCATGATCCTTTATTCTAACAGGGAAAGGTGGTTTCTCAACATAAGCAGTAGGAACAATAGGAACATTATAAGTGATAGTCTTTTCTTCAACTTTAATAGGTTCAACTACTTTTACTTCTGTCAGAGTTCTAGGAAGGGGGGTCCCCAAACATGCCTGCCTGCGGCCCACGGCGTGGCTAAGCCAGCAGGCCGTACGGCCCATCTTCACCAACAAAGCATCCAAGACCCTCGCGAGGGTCCAAGCCTCACAAGGCGGACGATGCAAGACCTCCTCTGGAGTAGCCTAGCCAGGCAGGCTCACGAGGAGCGGAGATATCAAGGCGGGGCAAACCTCATGAGGCCCTCGTGACGCGAGCCATGACGCACGACACCAGGCGGGCGCCAGCGCGTGTAGCGTCCTTGTTTTCTCTTTGGTGCTAAGGAGGCCAGAGCAGGCAAAGAGTACCAAGGCATCAGGCAAAGGTTTCTATATCGGTGCAATGAGACCAACACCAGGAGGACGGCGAGACGGAGGTCATCGTGGAGCCCTAGACGGCGTCACCACCAGAGCCTTTCGCAGGCGAAGACCACTTTTGTCAGGATAGCTTGTACTTGATGTCCCCCTTCAAATTTGCCAGCCATTGTTGGGTCCCTTCTCGCTCGATGTTTGGGAGGAGGACCAGGGCCTATATAAGTAGAGCTAGCCACCATAGTAGCGGAGAGGGGTGAGCTGATCGCATCTCATCTCATCTCATCTCATCTTAGCTCGATCCAACCCGGACGAGAGCCTACTCACAAGAACAACTCAACCTCAGGAGGTTGTTCTTCCCTTGTACTGTTCATCATCAGCCCTAGAGGCAAACCACCACCACCACACTGGAGTAGGGTATTACACCACAACGGTAGCCCGAACCAGTATAAACCTCGTGTCTTTCTGTGTTGCGAGTTCGTCCGCGAGATCTTAGAGAGCTACGGCGTAGATTGGTGGGAAGGAAAGACTTCGCGCACACCCCAGTGTTCGAACCTTAAGGGTTTGTCGGAACCCCACATCCGACATTTGGCGCGCCAGGTAGGTGTGCGTCATAGCTTCCCTTCCATCAGTTCGTTGCTCCATCGCCCCGTCGTCTCCATGGCGAACGCTGGTCGTGCTCGAGCTAAGCGTCGGGCTGCTCTCACCGCCCGCGTCGCTCAGACGGCTCCCGTCGGCGGGCCGCATTGCCGTTCTCTGTCTCCCGCCGCAAACGCTGCCACAGGCCCAGCGGGGAACGAGAAGCAGGCGTCCTCGCTGCATCCTTTGGTGCGGCAGGACGGCCGCACCGTGATACTTCCATTTTGCATCATGCTTTAATATCAATATTTATTGCATGATGGGCTGTTATTACACATTATGTCACAATACTTATGCCTATTCTCTCTTATTTTACAAGGTTTACATAAAGAGGGAGAATGCCGGCAACTGGGATTCTGGGCTGGAAAAGGAGCAAATATTAGAGACCTATTCTGCATAGCTCCAAATGTCCTGAAACTTCACGGATGATGTTTTCCAAATATATAAAAAATACTGAGCGCAAGAACCTCACCAGGGGGGCCACACCCTTCCCACGAGGGTGGGGGGCGTGCCCTACCCCCCAGGGCGCGCCCCCCTACCTCGTGGGCCCCCTGGTGGCCCTCCGGTGGCCATCTTCTTCTATATGGAGTCTTTCGATGAAAAAATAAATCATAAGCCATCTTCTCGGACGAAACTCCGAAACTCCGCCGCCATGAGGCGGAACCTTGGCGGAATCAATCTAGGGCTCTGGTGGAGCTGTTTTGCCGGGGAAACTTCCCTCCCGGAGGGGGAAATCATCGCCATCGTCATCACCAACACTCCTCTCATCGGGAGAGGGCAATCTCCATCAACATCTTCATCCGCACCATCTCATCTCAAAACCCTATTTCATCTCTTGTATCCAATTCTTGTCTCCAAGTCCGGGATTGGTGCTAGTAGGTTGCTAGTAGTGTTAATTACTCCTTGTAGTTGATGCTAGTTGGTTTAATTGGTGGAAGAAGATCATATGTTCAGATCCTATATGCATATTAATACCCCTCTGATTATGAACATTTTTATGCTTTGTGAGTAGTTACTTTTGTTCCTGAGGACATGGGAGAAGTCTTGCTATTAGTAGTCATGTGAATTTGGTATTCGTTCGATATTTTGATGAGATGTATGTTGTCTCTCCTCTAGTGGTGTTATTTGAACGTCGACTACATGACACTTCACCATTATTTGGGTCTAGAGGAAGGCATTGGGAAGTAATAAGTAGATGATGGGTTGCTAGAGTGACAGAAGCTTAAACCCTAGTTTATGCGTTGCTTCGTAAGGGGCTGATTTGGATCCATATGTTTCATGCTATGGTTAGGTTTACCTTAATACTTTTGTTGTATTTGCGGATGCTTGCAATAGAGGTTAATCATAAGTGGGATGTTTGTCCAAGTAAGGACAGCACCCAAGCACCGGCCCACCCACATACCAAATTATCAAAGTACCAAACGTGAATCATATGAACGTGATGAAAACTAGCTTGACGATATACCCATGTGTCCTCGGGAGCGCTTTACATCATATAAGAGTTTGTCCAGACCAGTGGCGAAGCCAGGAGTTCAAAGTTGTGATGTCAATTTAAAATTGTGATGTCAAATACTTATGCGTGTATATGATATGTACTGGTTTTTGCTTGATGTCTACTAATGCATGCCAAAATGTTGTGTAGTCAGTTGACTACACAGCTAACCCCTGGCACCGCCACTGGTCCAGGCTTGTCCTTTGCTAGAAAAGGATTGGGCCACCTTTCTGCACTTTATTTACTTTTGTTACTTCTTGCTCGTTACAAATTATCCTATCACAAAACTATCTGTTACCACTTATTTCAGTACTTGCAGAGAATACCTTGCCGGAAACCGCTTATCATTTCCTTCTGCTCCTCGTTGGGTTTGACACTCTTACTTAACGAAAGGACTACGATAGATCCCCTATACTTGTGGGTCATTTAGACTCTTTTCTGGTGCCGTTGCCGGGGAGTGAAGCGCCTTTGGTAGGTGGAATTTGGTAAGGAAAAATTTATATAGTGTGCTGAAATTTACTGTCACTTGTTACCATGGAAGGTAATCCTCTGAGGGGCTTGTTTGGGGTATCTTCACCCCGACCAGTAGAGCAAAGAGTTGCTCCTGAACATACTGAAAATGAAAATGAAAATGAAAATGAAAATGCTTGCTTTGAAGTTCCTTCGGGTATGATTGAAAAACTGGTAGCTAATCCTTTTTTAGGAGATGGAACAAAACATCCTGATGAACATCTGATATATGTGGATCAAGTTTGTGGATTATTTAAGCTTGCAGGTGTACACAGATATGTTGTTAAGAAGAAGGTCTTCCCCTTATCTTTGAGGGGAGATGCATCGACATGGTATAGGCTATGTGATGATATGAGGTCTTGGAATTAAAAACGATTGAAATTGGAATTTCATCAGAAGTTTTATCCTATGCATCTTGTTGATCGTGATCGCAATTATATATATAATATTTGGCCTCGTGAAGGAGAAAGCACCGCTCAAGCTTCAGGGAGGCTTAAATCAATGTTATATTCATGCCCCAATCATAAGCTCTCAAGAGGAATGATTATTCAAAATTTTTATGCTCGGCTTTCTGGTAACAATTGCACCATGCTTGATACTTCTTGTGCTGGCTCTTTTATGATGAAGACTATTGAATTCAAATGGGATTTATTGGAAAGAATTAAACGCAACTCTAAAGATTGGGACCTCGACAATGATAAGGAGTCAGGTATGATGAAGACTTTTATGGATACCGATATTTTTCGTAAATTTAGCACTAAATATGGACTTGACTCTGAGATAGTAGCTTCTTTCTGTGAATCTTTTGCTACTTATGTTGATCTCCCAAGGAGAAGTGGTTTAAATTACATCCTCCCATAGAATTAAAAGTAGCTGCACCTATTAAAGTTGAAGAAAAGACTATTACTTATAATGATCCTATTGTTCCTACTTCTTATGTTGAGAAACCACCTTTCCCTGTTAGGATAAAGGATCATGCTAAAGCTTCAACTGTGGTTCATAAAAGTAATATTAAAACATATACACCTCCTGAGCAAGTTAAAGTTGAACCTAATATTGCTATTGTTAAAGATCTCTTGTCTGATAATATTGATGGGCATGTTATTTATTTCTGTAATGAAACTGCTAGAATTGCTAAACCCCTTGATAAAGATAAACCTAGACCTGTAGTAGGCATGCCTGTTATTTCTGTTAAAATATGAGATCATTGTTATCATGGCTTATGTGATATGGGTGCTAGTGCTAGTTAAATACAAAGAAGTTATGCATGATATAGCACCTGCTGAGATGGAAGATATTGATGTCACAATTAAACTTCCCAATAGAGATACTATTTCACCAATGGGAATTGTTAGAGATGTTGAAGTCTTGTGTGGGAAAACTAAATATCTTGCTGATTTTCTTGTTCTTGGTTCCCCACAAGATAGCTTTTGTCCCATTATATTTGGTAGACCCTTCTTAAATATTGTTAACGCTACCATAGATTGCAAAAGAGATGTTGTTGCTGTCGGTTTAGATGATATGACTCATGAATTTAATTTTTCTAAATTTAGTAGACAACACCATAAAGAAGAATTACCTAGTAAGGATGAAATTATTGGTCTTGCTTCTATTGCCGTACCTCCTAGTGATCCTTTAGAACAATATTTGCTAGACCATGAAAATGATATGTTTATGAATGAAAGAAGGTAATTAGATGAAGTATTCCTTAAACAGGAACCTATTCTTAAAAACAATTTACCTGTTGAAATCCTAGGGGATCCTCCTCCACCCAAGGGTGATCCCGTGTTTGAGCTTAAACTGTTACCCGATACTCTTAAATACGCTTATCTTGATGAGAAAAAGATATATCCTGTTATTATTAGTGCTAACCTTTCAGAACATGAAGAAGAGAGATTATTGAAAACTCCGAAGAAGCACCGCACTGCTATTGGGTATACTCTTGATGATCTTAAGGGCATTAGTCCCACTCTATGTCAACATAAAATTAATTTGGAAGAAGATGCTAAACCAGTTCGTGATCATCAACGCTGGCAAAATCCTAAAATGAAAGAAGTGGTAAGAAAGGAGATACTAAAGCTCCTTGAGGCAGGTATAATTTATCACGTTGCTGATAGTCAGTGGGTAAGCCCTGTCCATTGTGTCCCTAAGAAGGGAGGTATTACTGTTGTTCCTAATGATAAAGATGAATTGATTCCACAAAGAATTATTACAGGTTACAGGATGGTAGTTGATTTCCGCAAATTAAATAAATCTACTAAAAAGGATCATTACCCCTTACCTTTTATCGATCAAATGCTAGAAATATTGTCTAAACATACACATTTTTGCTTTCTAGATGGTTATTCTTGTTTCTCTCAAATACCTGTGTCAGCCAAAGATCAATCAAAGACTACTTTTACATGCCGTTTTGGTACTTTTGCTTATAGACGTATGCCTTTTGGTTTATGTAATGCACCTGCTACCTTTCAAAGATGCATGATGGCTATATTCTCTGACTTTTGTGAAAAGATTTGTGAGGTTTTCATGGACGACTTTTCCGTCTATGGATCTTCTTTTGATGACTGCTTGAGCAACCTTGATCGAGTTTTGCAGAGATGTGAAGAAACTAATCTTGTCTTGAATTGGGAAAAGTGCCACTTTATGGTTAATGAAGGTATTTTCTTGGGGCATAAAGTTTCTGAAAGAGGTATTGAGGTTGATAAAGCTAAGGTTGATGCTATTGAAAAGATGCCATGTCCCAAGGACATCAAACGTATAAGAAGTTACCTTGGTTATGCCGGATTTTATAGGAGGTTCATTAAGGACTTCTCAAAAATTTCTCGGCCTCTGACTAATTTATTACAAAAAGATATACCATTTGTCTTTGATGATGATTGTGTAGAAGCATTTTAAATACTTAATAAAACATTGATCTCTGCACCTATTGTCCAGCCACCTGATTGGAATTTACCATTTTAAATTATGTGTGATGCTAGTGATTATCATGTAGGTGCTATTCTAGGACAAAGAGTTGATAAGAAACTAAATGTTATTCAATATGCTCGTAAAACTCTAGACAATGCTCAAAGAAACTATGCTACTACTGAAAAAGAATTCTTAGCAGTTGTATTTGCTTGTGATAAGTTTAGACCTTATATTGTTGATTCTAAAGTAACTATTCACACTGATCATGCTGCTATTAAATATCTTATGGAAAAGAAAGATGCTAAACCTAGACTTATTAGATGGGTTCTCTTGCTACAAGAATTTGATTTGCATATTGTCGATAGAAAAGGAGCTGAGAACCCCATTGCCGACAACTTGTCTAGGTTAGAAAATGTGCTTGATGACCCACTACCTATTGATGATAATTTTCCTGATGAGCAATTAAATGTCATAAATGCTTCTCATACTGCTCCATGGTGTGCTGATTATGCTAATTACATTGTTGCTAAGTTTATACCACCTAGTTTCGCATACCAGCAAAAGAAAAAGTTCTTCTATGATTTGAGGCATTACTTTTGGGATAACCCACATCTTTATAAAGAAGGAGTAGATGGTGTTATTAGAGGTTGTGTACCTAAGCATGAACAAGAATAGATCCTATGCAAGTGTCACTCCGAAGCTTATGGAGGACACCATGCTGGAGATAGAACTGCACATAAGGTACTGCAATCTGGTTTTTATTGGCCTACTCTCTTCAAGGATGCCCGTAAGTTTGTCTTATCTTGTGATGAATGTGAAAGAATTGGTAATATTAGTAGACGTCAAGAAATGCCCATGAATTATTCACTTGTTATTGAACCATTTGATTTTTGGGGCTTTTACTATATGGGACCTTTTCCTTCCTCTAATGGTTATACAAATATTTTAGTTGTTGTTGACTATGTTACTAAGTGGGTAGAAGCTATTCCAACTAGTAGTGCTGATCATAACACTTCTATTAAAATGCTTAAAGAAGTTATTTTTCCAAGATTTGGAGTCCCTAGGTATTTACTGACTGATGGTGGTTCACATTTTATTCATGGTGCCTTCCGTAAAATGCTTGCTAAATATGATGTTAATCATAGAATTGCATCTCCTTATCATCCTCAGTCTAGTGGTCAAGTAGAATTGAATAATAGAGAGCTCAAATTAATTTTGCAAAAGACTGTTAATAGGTCTAGAAAGAATTGGTCCAAGAAACTTGATGATGCATTATGGGCCTATAGAACTGCATATAAAAATCCTATGGGTATGTCTCCGTATAAAATGGTATATGGAAAAGCATGTCACTTTCCTCTCGAACTAGAACACAAGGCTTATTGGGCTATTAAAGAACTTAATTATGATTTTAAACTTGCCGGTGAGAAGAGGTTATTTGATATTAGCTCACTTGATGAATGGAGAACCCAAGCCTACGAGAATGCCAAGTTGTTTAAAGAAAAAGTTAAAAGATGGCATGACAAAAGGATACAAAAGCGTGAGTTTAATGTAGGTGATTATGTATTGCTATACAACTCTCGTTTAAGATTTTTTGCAGGAAAACTTCTCTCTAAATGGGAAGGCCCTTACGTTATCGAGGAGGTCTACCGTTCCAGTGCCATAAAAATCAACAACTTCGAAGGAACCAATCTGAAGGTGGTGAACGGTCAAAGAATCAAACACTATATCTCAGGTAATCCCATAAATGTTGAAACCAATGTTATTGAAACCGTAAACCCAGAGGAATACATAAAGGACACTTTCCGGAACATTTCAGACACCGAAAAGGAATAGGTATGTGGTATGGTAAGTAAACCGACTCCGAAATAGTTTTTAAGGCAATATTTCTCCGTTTTGGAATATTTAGAAAAATAGAAAAATAAGCAGCAGTCCGGGAAGGACACGAGGGCTCCACGAGGGTGGAGGGCGCGCCCTACCCTACTGGGCGTGCCCCCTACCTCGTGGGCACCTCGTGTGCTCTTCGGACTCTGTTTTCGTTCACGACACGTATTTTGGTTGGTAAAAATTCATTATATAATCTCCCGGAGGTTTTGACTCCCGTATCACGCAATTATCTCTTGTTTGTGTTTCGAGCTATTGTTGCGGCGGATTAGAGTAGGATGTCTTCGCAAGAGTCAGTCGGCGAGAGCCGGGTGTCTCATCTGGCACCGAGATCAACGACAAACAATCATGTTGACCCCTTTGGGCCAGCAACAGAGGAAGAGATGGACGTTGATTTGAAGAGGATAGATGCCATGGAAAAGGATCAAGAAGTCACTTCCCGCCTCCAAGCTGGATTCACAATGGGGGAACTGCAGAGCTGAGCTATTCCAAACTCGGTTATCCCTTCCAATGTTAGATTTCTTTCTTATGAGAATATGAAAAAGAGTGTCACTAGTTCTCCCGTAGCTATGCAGCACCCTTGGGTGCAGGGAGCTTTGGCTGTTACAGGAAAACTCCGAAAGGAAATAATGGACCTCAAGCAGCAAGTCAACAAGCGTGAGGAGGAGAACCGTATCTTGAGGGGCATCATCGCCAAGAATACCACATCACCATCCCCGAAAAGAGAGACATAATCACATGGGTATGGGCACTCCACTTGGCAACTGCCAAGCTTGGGGGAGTGCCCTGGTATCATATCACCGTCACTTTATCTTTACAGTTTTTCTTAGTTTGATCCTTTTGGTAATATCTTGATCTAGTAGAATAAAAGTTCTTAGTATGATCTAGTTGTGAGTTTTGCTTTATTATCCTTCTATGTAATCGAGTCTGTGAGCTATATAATAAAGATTAGTGTTGAGTCAAGGGCTTGATTATTTTTCCATGAAAAGATAAAGAAATAAAAAGAAACAAATAGATCATATGAGTCTTATGGAGAGTAATGAGGTCACATAGAAAGAGTATGATGAATAAAAGTTATTGAGGGTTGACAAACACAGTTTTGGTCATCGTTGCAATTAATACGAAGTAATAAAGAAACATAGGTCTTCACATATAAATATACTATCTTGGACATCTTTTATGATTGTGAGCACTCATTAAAATATGACATGCTAAAGAGTTGACATTGGACAAGGAAGACAACGTAATGGGTTATGTTTTCTTACATCTGAGATAAATTATATTGTCTTGGATCTTCCAACATGATGAGCTTACCTTTCCCCCTCATGCTAGCCAAATTCATTGCACCAAGTAGAGATACTACTTGTGCTTCCAAACACCCTTAAACCAGTCTTGCCATAAGAGTCCACCATATCGACCTATGGATTGAGTAAGATTCATCAAGTAAGTTGTCATCGGTGCAAGCAATAAAAATTGCTCTATAAATATGTATGATTGATTGGTGTGGAGGAAATAAGCTTTATACGAGCGTGTGATATGGAAGTAATAAAAGCGACAGACTGCATAATAAAGGTCCATATCACAAGTGGCAATATAAAGTGACGTTCTTTCGCATTAAGCTTTTGTGCATCCAACCCATAAAAGCGCATGACAACCGCTGCTTCCCTCTGCGAAGGGACTATCTTTTACTTTTATCTCTTACATTGCATAAGAGTCATGGTGATCTTCACCCTTCCTTTTTACATTTTATCCTTTGGCAAGCACAATATGTTGGAAAGATTTTTACATTTTATCCTTTGGCTAATTGGATGTCAGTTTTCACGAACTATTACTGTTGACATTACCCTTGAGGTAAAACGTTGGGAGGCAAAACTATAAGCCCCTATCTTTCTCTGTGTCCGATTAAAACTCCATACCCATAAGTATTGCGTGAGTGTCAGCAATTGTGAAATATTATATGATAGTTGAGTATGTGGACTTGCTGAAAAGCGCCTATACATTGACTCTTTCCTGTGTTATGATAAATTGCAATTGCTTCAATGACCAAGATTGTAGTTTGTTATTTCTCAATGAAGTTTACGATTCATACTTGATATTGTGATTGAATTATTACTCTAGCATCAAATATTATATGACAAAGAATTATGTAAGTTGTTGTTCGAAGAATGATCATGATGCCCTCATGTCTGTATTTTATTTTTATCGAGACCTCTATCTATAAACATGTGGACATATTTTTCGATTTCGGCTTTTCGCTTGAGGACAAGCGAGGTCTAAGCTTGGGGGAGTTGATACATCCATTTTGCATCATGCTTTTATATCAATATTTATTGCATTATGGGCTGTTATTACACATTATGTCACAATACTTATGCCTATTCTCTCTTATTTTACAAGGTTTACATAAAGAGGGAGAATGCCGACAGCTGGGATTCTGGGCTGGAAAAGGAGCAAATATTAGAGACCTATTCTTCACAGCTCCAAAAGTCCTGAAACTTCATGAATGATGTTTTCCAAATATATAAAAAATGCTGAGCGCAAGAACCTCACCAGGGGGGCCACACCCTTCCCACGAGGGTGGGGGCGCGCCCTACCCCCCAGGGCACGCCCCTACCACATGGCCCCCCTGGTGGCCCTCCGGTGGCCATCTTCTGCTATATGGAGTCCTTCGATGAAAAAAAATCGTAAGCCATCTTCTCAGACGAAACTCTGCCGCCACGAGGCGGAACCTTGGCGGAATCAATCTAGGGCTCTGGCGGAGCTGTTCTGCCGGGGAAACTTCCCTCCCGGAGGGGGAAATCATCGCCATCATCATCACAAATACTCCTCTCATCGGGAGAGGGCAATCTCCGTCAACATATTCATCAGCACCATCTCATCTCAAAACCCTAGTTCATCTCTTGTATCCAATTCTTGTCTCCAAGTCCGGGATTGGTGCTAGTAGGTTGCTAGTAGTGTTAATTACTCCTTGTAGTTGATGCTAGTTGGTTTAATTGGTGGAAGATCATATGTTCAGATCCTATATGCATATCAATACCCCTCTGATTATGAACATTTTTATGCTTTGTGAGTAGTTACTTTTGTTCCTGTGGACATGGGAGAAGTCTTGCTATTAGTAGTCATGTGAATTTGGTATTCGTTCGATATTTTGATGAGATGTATGTTGTCTCTCCTCTAGTGGTGTTATGTGAACGTCGACTACATGACACTTCACCATTATTTAGGCCTAGAGGAAGGCATTGGGAAGTAATAAGTAGATGATGGGGTAATAGAGTGACAGAAGCTTAAACCCTAGTTTATAGATTGCTTCGTAAGGGGCTGATTTGGATCCATATGTTTCATGCTATGGTTATGTTTTCCTTAATACTTTTGTTGTATTTGCGGATGCTTGCAATAGAGGTTAATCATAAGTGGGATGTTTGTCCAAGTAAGGACAGCACCCAAGCACCGTTCCACCCACATACCAAATTATCAAAGTACCGAACGCGAATCATATGAACGTGATGAAAAATAGCTTGACGATATTCCCATGTGTCCTCGGGAGCACTTTACATCATATAAGAGTTTGTCTAGGCTTGTCCTTTGCTACAAAAGTATTGGGCCACCTTGCTGTACTTTATGTACTTTTGTTACTTGTTGCTTGTTACAAATTATCCAATCACAAAACTATCTGTTAGCACTTATTTCAGTACTTGCAGAGAATACCTTGCTGGAAACCGCTTATCATTTCCTTCTGCTCCTCATTGGGTTTGACACTCCTACTTATGGAAAGGACTATGATAGATCCCCTATACTTGTGGGTCATCACACCGCCACTCCATCACTGACCCCTGCCAGTTCTTCGTCTCACGCGCACCGCACTCCCATGGAGGAACGGGCTGCGCTCCTCGCAGCGAACGAGCTCCCGCGCTACAGCCCCATCGACGACCTCTACGAGGAGTGGCTCGACCGCGTCGCTGAGCTCGTCCGCGCCGCAGGGTGCTCTCCGGCGCCGTCCCACTCTCTGCCTCCCCCTCAGCCAGCCGTGGGCGACGGGGCTCAAGGCATGCCTCCACCACCTCGGCCCCAAGACGGCCCCTTGGCACTAAGGCGTGTGGCTCCGCGGCATGATCCGCCGCGCCCGGCGCCCGCGCGCATAGAGAGAAGCTGCCAAGAAATTCCACGGCCGTGAGAAGCTCCACCTGCGCTCCCCGCGCCACCTTGTTAAGAGCACGCACCGCCCGCAGCGGTGCAGCGCGGACCTCGTCAAGACCAAGCTCCACCTCCGAAGCGGGCGCCGGCACCCACGGCTGGCTGCCGCGCCTTCACCCCCAAACTGCTTAGTGTCGCCTAGCCGGGAAAGTTCAAGCCAAATCTGCCTCCTCGCTACGACGACACTGCCGACCCCGCAGAGTTCCCGCAGCTCTATGAGCTGAGCATCGAAGCGGCCAACGGCGATGAAAAGGTCATGGCGAACTGGTTTCCCATGGCTCTCAAGGATGGAGCTCGCTCCTGGCTCCTGAACCTGCAGCACGGCTCAATCTCCTCCTGGGACGAGATGCGTGACCGCTTCATCGCCAACTTCTAGGGCACTCGTGACCGCCCACCGGCCGCGGGTGATCTGCGCCGCATCAGGCAGCAACCAGGAGAAACCCTCCAGAAGTACATCCAGTTCTTCAACAACACCCGCCTCAAGATCCCCAAGGTCACGGACGAGGCCATCATCTCCGCGTTCTCCGACGGCGTCCGTGACGTCAAGATGAAGGAAGAGCTCGCCATCCATGAGGAGTTCTGCACATCTTAGGAGCTGTTCAACCTGGCGACCAAGTGCGCAAGAGCTGAGGAAGGGCGCCTCTCTCTCCTTGAGCCGCCAGCCGTGGGCGTGGAGGAGAAGAAGGCCAAGGCCAAGGACGTGAAGCGCAAGGAGGCAGCTATGCTTGAAGCGGAGCCCGACATCAAGCGGGGCAGAGATCAGCCCGAGTCGTCCAAGAACGGCTGACGTTCTGCACTTTCCACAACCTGAACACCCAGAACACCAGCGACTGTCAAGAGCTCAGAGCCATACGAGAAGGACGCTATGGTCGACGCCCCGAGCCCAACGACCGGGGCTACGGCCGCAGAGGAGGACGTGGAGGCGGACGGTGGGACGACCGTGGCCCACGCCAGGAGTGGCGCGACCGACCTCGTGAGGACCGCTGGTAGGACCAGCCTCGCGAGGGCGCCTGGAGGGACCCGCCGCGTGAAGATCGCCCCCAGGGCAACGCCGGTCTTCCCCCGCTGCCGCCACCAAGAAGGAACGACGACCACCACTAGGACGAGGGGGTCGGGGGCTTCTAAGAGCCGCATGCAATCGCGTGCATCTTGGGCGGCACCCAGGCCCCAGCCTCTCAGCGCACCTTCAAACAGTTCGCTCGCGAGGTGAACGTGGCGCTCCCCAAACTCGAGGCCACGTGCCCGCTCAGGTGCTCCCAATGCGCCATCACTTTCAACTCGGCAGATCAGCTCAAGTGCGCAGCCACCGCCGGCGCCCTCCCTATGTTGTGTTCCCCAGTCATCAGCAATGTACAGGTCACCAAGACCCTCATTGACGGCGGTGCAGGGCTTAACGTCCTGTCCGTCGACACGTTCGACAACCTCCAAGTGCCTTATGAACAGCTCCAGCCCACCAAGCCTTACTCAGGAGTGACCGATGGCTCCACCACACTGATAGGGCAGGTCCGCCTGCCCGTCACCATCGGGGAGCGCAAGAACTACCGTACCGAGCTCATCGACTTCGACGTCGCGCACCTCCGCCTGCCGTACAATGCCATCCTCGGGTATCCAGCCCCGACCAAGTTCATGGCAGTCACTCATCACGGCTACAACGTTCTCAAGATGCCAGGAAGCAGAGGAATCATCACGGTCCCGTGCGAAGAGAGAGATGCGGTGTGCTCCCTCGAGCGCGCCTTTCAAGCCGCAGCAATTGAGGACCGCAACAGAAGAAATGAAGGCCCTCTGGAGGGCATCCCTAAGAAGAAGCAGCTGCGCTGTGCAGGACCTCAGGAGGATGGCGTTGCAGTAGGAGCCTCATCAGGACCAGCGCTCGCACGAGGGGCGCCTCCCTCCATCGCATAGGAAGCCACGCCCAGCGCCCTCCTCAGGTAGGGCTTGGGGGCTCTCTTCTGGAGGGCCTCAGACCTTGCCAACCTCACGAGGGAGGCGCTTGGGCACCACTTGGAGGCATGCTTCGCGACACGTGACCCTCATGGGGGCACAGGGCAAGGAGTGCCGACCACTCAGGAGTTCATCACCAGGACCACCCAGGAACCGCAAGAAGCAAGAGCCATGCGCGGCAACAGCCGCCCATGAGGCGCAGCTCCGCATCCTGGCGAGGATGCTGGGCTGCGTGTCTGCATCGATGTCTCAGGGCTCAACAGGGCCGCATCTCAGGAGCGTTTCTGGCCTTCGCGTGTGGGCCGCTGCGAAGGCCCGCCACACAGCCACGTTCGAATGCCTTTTGGCTTGCCGAGCGTGGCGTCGGCCTATCAGCGCAACATGCGACGTGTCCTGGCGGCTCAGGAAGCCAGGTACCACGCCGTTCTAGAGGATATGGAGACGGTCTTCAGGAAACCACCCGAGCCCCCAAAGCCTCCCGAGGCTCAGGGTTCTGGCGGCTCATGAGGAGTCATTTCTTCAATGCACGCCTTCAGCTGCACCAACTCTACTTCGTCTACAAACCAGGTGACATCTTCCAAGCTCGTTTAGCTGGGAGCGCCCCTCGGGCTGCATTATTCCCAGGCTGCGTGGGTCCGTCCCTGCGGCATGTATCCCTTTTCGCTTATGTCTTCAGCTTACCTTGTTGGGGGCGCCCCTCGGGCTGCATCATCCCCAAGCCGCTCGGGCCTGACCCGGTGGCATGTATCTTCATGCATTTATCCAAATTGATCTACTCTCCATGCTTAACCTGTCAACTGTTGTCACCTGCTCGATTGCTGCCCACCACGGGTCTATTCATCCTATGCAATTCGCTTGCATGTTAAAAGGGGGGCTCCTGAGCATCGCGACTCGGGAGCTCTTACTGGCTCTCCAGCCCTCACCACCTGGCCTTGACCATGGCATCGCGACCTGGCATACCAGCGGCGGCTGAGCTCGCTCGAGGGCCGGGACCTAAGGACGTAGAGTGCTTGCATCTAACCGCCTTGCAGGGACATACAATCACCAAGACTCAAGACCAGGCGCAATCCGCCTTGAGGTAGTGCCTCGTGAGTCCCGCGCTGGCTCATGAGTGCCCAGATACACCTCGCAGCCCTACCGTGCAAGCCACGTGTCAGGGCGGGGTTGTACACGCCCCGGGGGCTCCTCCCGGAGGGCCCCCCATCCCACGCCCAAGAGGAAGCACCATGCTCCGCGCTGGCTGTCGACACTGCCGAGGAGCGGCTATGCCCGTGCACAAGCGGAAGCACTCTGCTCCACGCTGGTGATAAACAACTAAGGGCGGCCCCACGGTCGTACCAACCTCAGGGAGCCCACAGCTCAGCGCCCAGCCTCAGCACAATACCTCCCCTCGGGAGAGCCGCACGAGGGGGCTGGGCACGGGGGCTATGCTCGGGTTACGCCCAAGCGCACACCACCTAACCAGGTCCCCCGGACCTGGGCATCACGCACCCCTCCTGAGGCCTCGGCGAGGGCAAGTATGGAAATTGTTTGAACGTCAATGGGGACTCCTGAGTATCGCAACTCAGGAGCCTAACTGGTCACGTAGCCCCTCACTCCTTGGTCCGTCCTGGTCTCCGGTTGGCCCAATGGCGGTTGAGGTATGCGCGTGGCTGGGCTCTGCCGACATAGAACATTGATCTATCCTCACGAACTCTCCCTATATGCTGTTTGCGCGTCAAGGGGGACTCTTGAGCATCGCGACTCAGGAGCCTAACTGGTGTCATGTAGCCCCTCACTCGTTGGCCGTCCTGGTCTCTGGCCAGCCCAATGGCGGTTGAGGTATGCGCAGGGCCGGGCCCTGCCGACGCAGAATGCAAAGCAAATAGGAAGGAAATCGCAAAACCTCGAAGCAAATATTATAAGCATATTGTTCTCACAATACCAAATGAAAAGTATAAACGCCTCCACGAGGCATGATACATGTCGCAGGAACGAAACGAGAAGAATAGCCACAGGTCACCCCTAGATATCGCCATCACCTGCGGAAGGTGCCCCCCCCCCCGTGGGCAACGATGTTCTCACCTTCACCACCAGCCGCAGGATCAACGGCGTCGCCGGACAGAGGATCAGAGACAAAGCCGCGGAACCTCCCCAGCAAGGCCTCCAGTTGACCTTATACAACCGCGGCGGCAGCTTCGCAGTGATCTGCAGCCACAGGCTCCAGCAGCTCATCAAGGTGAGCGCTGGGGTCGCGAAGGTGCAGATGGGTGAAGACGCGAGTCAGTGCGGCTGAAGACAGGATGTGAGCTTCTGCCTCCGCCATGGGACCGAGGCCATCAAGGACCTCCTCAAGTGCCTTCATCACGAGAGGAAGCAGCTGGGCGGGGCCGTCCTCGTCGGTGTCCAGCGGCTTCTCCAGGCCGTGCTCGTAGAGTGTCTTCAACGCCTCGCGAGACCTCTTCTCGAGATCGGCGAAGGCCATGCGGTCTTCGGACTAGTCTCGCGCATTGGCATCAAGATCGGCCTACCTCGTCTCCATCTTCTGCTCCAACTCTTCCAACCGGTTGCACTCGGCGGCCTGCTTCTTCCCCAGCTCCGCCAGCTCAGCATCACGGTTCTTGACAGCTTCCTCCCGGGCCTTCATCTTCTCCTCCCTTTCTTGGCGACAGCGTACCTCTTCGGTGTGCTTGTCATGCAGGCTCTGCAACTCGCCCTCCATCACTTGGCAGCGGTCACGGGCGTCCTAGGTGTCATTTAGCGCTGCCTCACAATCGGCTGCAGCGCTGGCGGCTCCTTGCCTCTCCTCCTCGGAAGCCACAGTAGCCTGGCCCAGCACCGGGCGGACTGCCAGGTCGGAGTGAAGCCAGCCATAGGCCAACTCCAGACGCCCGGCCACCAGGCGCGGGTCCGAGCTTAGGAGATCTGCCTGCAGCTGGATCATCTCCGAAAGGGCACGCTCCAAGACAGCAGCAGGAGCAGAAGAACAAGGGATTTGAGATGCTGCGGTGGGAGGAAGCGACACTGTCACCAGGGCTTGGGAGACCGCGGGCTCCGGAGCAGCTGGGACCTCATCAGCCGCGTCAAGCGCCGGCACCTCCGGAGCCAGCGGGGCCATGGGGGCTGATTCCACGCGGCAATGTTCCTCTTGGCCCCGCGAGGACGACCGGATGGGGAGATGCGGGCGCTGTTGCCTCCTTTCTCTGTGGAGGGAGGCACGGCCGTTGTACCCTCCTTCCTCTTCTTCGCCGAAGACGCCGGCTTGATCAACCAAGGGCGAGCATCAGAAAATAACAAGTCCCGGCAAGGATAAACCGAAGCTCGAGACACCTATCGGTCCATCGCGAAGTACTCCACCTTTCGCTTGTGAAGCTTGAAGCCTGACAGCATCGGGACCTGAAGGGCAGGCATTTGGGTTCCAGCGGCGCCAGGCGGTGCGGAGGTAGAACCGGATCTAGCCCCATGAGGTGTTGGGATGGAGGCGGCACCACGGACCACCAGCGACGACCTACCATTCGTCGGGGTGAGGGGTTGCTCCCTCTCCCCTTGGTAGGTGTCGGCTTCGGCATCATCAGGAAGGGCACGGAGAATCTCGACCTTGCTCAGAGGGGATGTCTCCCCCATCTCTTCCGGGGTCTTCTCCGTGTCCACCTCCTCTTCCCCCTCTCCGCGGGATTCGCCAGAAGACACCTCCATCGGTTTCTGTGCAATAGGAGCTCCCGGAAGCGTCGGCGGCACTAGTCCGCGCGCATCAAAACTCGGCCTGGAGGCGACGAATTCCTCCCGGTCCCTGCGTTGGAACAGGGGAACGAAGGAGCTAGGCGGGTACTCCTGGTGGTCCCCTACTATGAGGCGTAGGACGGTGTCCAATTCATCGCCAGGTAGGTCCCCTGGCCTCAGGCGGGTCTTGTTTTCCTCTTCTTTGAGCTCCCAGAGGGGGCGTGCGCGCCTGGATTGGGGCAACCCGCAGCATCAAGAACTCCCTCAGGACCATCGCCCCCGTTATCTTAGCCGCCCCCGCGTTGCCCGGCTTCAGGTCAGACATCATCTGCCCCAACACTGACGATGCCCGCTCGTCGACAAGCTCCGCCTTGGGCCACCCCTTGCCCTGCCGGGGCGCCTCCGTCGGCAACACCAGGCACGGATGGGCGTGCTTGGCGTCCATCATGACCCACTTGGATCGAATGTTGTCGGCTCTCTTCCCAGTGCTCGAGATCGAGTTGGCCTTGTCGTAGGCGACGAAATTAGCGCATCTGGAGGCATGCTCGCCGTTGGCGCGGAGGAAGAAGAAATGGCGCAGGAGCGCCATGGACGGCATCACGCCCAGGTACGCCGCAAAGTAGTAGGCAAAGATGGACAGGAGGAGGACAGAATTGGGATGGAGGTGCAACGCCTGCAGCCCGTAGTGGTCGAGGACTTCATAAAAGAAATCGGAGAAGGGAGGAATCAACCCAACAGCGACGCTGCTCGAGAAGAAGGGGAAGAAGGTACTCCCCTCAGGCTACGGCTCGTCGGACGCATGTCGGAGCTCCGTCTTCCCCCACTCGTTGCTCTCTCCCGCTGTGAGTAGGCGCACGGAGGCGAGACTCTTCTCCGTGACGGTGGGCGCCTCAAGAGCAGGCTCGTACCAAGCCGGTGCCGAGGAAGTCTTGACCTTGCGCAGCTCCATGAGCGGTAGATGCAAAGCAAGGCTGGGGCGGATCTGGAGGTAGCAGCGGCGAAGAGCGAGAAAGGGGATCTAGAGCGAGGCAAGGAAGAAGCAAAGAAGGCAAGTGCTGCCTGCACCAGCCTTTTGATAGGTCAAGCAGTTGCCGAGGCGGCATGGGGAAGTGGAGACGCCCACGTCCAATCAACCTCCACGTGTAAACCGAGGCCGCAGGCTTTTGGGGGCCCGCGGAGCTCTAAACTTGGCCCTTGGCTTCGCCGCGAAGCCAAGCCCGAGTGCACCTTGGGCACGGGGGCTACTGTCGGCGTTCTGGGAACGGGGATCCCCAGACTTGCCTGCCTGCGGCCCACGGCGTGGCTAAGCCAGCAGGCCGTACGACCCATCTTCACCAACAAAGCATCCAAGACCCTCGCGAGGGTCCAAGCCTCGCGAGGCGGACGACGCAAGACCTCCTCTGGAGTAGCCTAGCCAGCCAGGCTCACGAGGAGTGGAGATATCAAGGCGGGGCAAACCTCACGAGGCCCTCGTGACGTGAGCCATGAGGCACGACAACAGGCGGGCGCCAGCGCGCGCAGCGTCCTTGTTTCCTCTTTGGTGATAAGGAGGCCAAAGCAGGAGAAGAGTACCGAGGCATCAGGCAAAGGTTGCTATATCGGTGCAACGAGACCAAGACCAGGAGGACGGCAAGACGGAGGTCATCATGGAGACCAAGACGGCGTCACCACCAGAGCCTTTCGCAGGCGAAGACCACTTTTGTCAGGATAGCTTGTACTAGCTGTCCCCCTTCAAATTTGGCCGCCATTGTTGGCTCCCTTCCCGCTCGATATTTGGGAGGAGGACCAGGGCCTATATAAGTAGAGCTAGCCACCATAGTAGCGGAGAGGGGTGAGCTGATCGCATCTCACCTCATCTCATCTCATTTTAGCTCGATCCAACCCGGACGAGAGCCTACTCAAAAGAACACCTCAACCTCAGTAGGCTTTTCTTCCCTTGTACTGTTCTTCATCAGCCCTAGAGGCAATCCACCACCACCACATTGGAGTAGGGTATTACACCACAACGGTGGCCCGAACCTGTATAAACCTCGTGTCTTTCTGTGTTGCGAGTTCGTCGAGTTCGTCCGTGAGATCTTAGCGAGCTAGGGCATAGATTGGTGGGAAGGAAAGACTTCGCGCACACCCCAGTGTTTGAACCTTAAGGGTTTGCAGGAACCCCACATCCAACAACTTCTATGGGAGGACGATATTAAAACACTTCTCCTTAGGGAGATCAACATGAGTAGAAAATGATTCACAGAAAGAAGCTACTATCTCAGAGTCAAGTCCGTATTTAGTGCTAAATTTACGAAAAACATCAGTATCCATAAAAGATTTAACACAATCAAACTTAGCTGTTATACCTGACTCCTTACCTTCGTCAAGATCCCAATCTTCAGAGTTGCGTTTAATTCTCTCCAATAAATTCCATTTGAATTCAATAGTCTTCACCATAAAGGAACTAGTACAATAAGTATCGAGCATGGAGCGATTGTTGTCAGAAAGCCGAGCATAAAAAATTTGAATAATCATTTATCTTGATATCTCATGATTGGGGCATGAATATAACATTGACTTAAGCCTCCCCCAAGCTTGAGCGATGCTTTCTCCTTCGTGAGGCCAAAATTTATATATATAATTATGATCACGATGAACAAGATGCATAGGATAAAACTTCTGATCGAATTCCTATTTCAACCGTTTTTAGTCCCATGATCCCATATCATCACATAGCCTATACCATGTCAATGCTTCTCCCTTCAAAGATAAAGGGAAGACCTTCTTCTTGATAACATCATCGGGCATACTTGCAAGCTTAAATAACCCACAAACTTCATCCACATAGATTAAGTGTAAGTCGGGATACAATGTTCCATCTCCTGCAAAAGGATTAGCCAGCGGTTTCTCTATCATACCCGAAGGAATTTCGAAGTAAACATTTTCATTTTCAGTAGGTTCAGTAGGTTGAGGAGAAACTATTTGCTCCACCGGTCGGGGTGAAGATACCCCGAACAAGCCCCTCAAAGGATTACTTTCCATAGTAACAAGTGACAGTAAATTTCAGCACACTATATAAATTTTTCCTTACCAAATTCCACCTACCAAAGGCGCTTCACTCCCCGGAAACGGTGCCAGAAAAGAGTCTTGATGACCCACAAGTATAGGGGATCTATCGTAGACTTTTTGATAAGTAAGAGTATCAAACCCAACGAGAAGCAGAAGGAAATGATAAGCAGTTTTCAGTAAGGTATTCTCTGCAAGCACTGGAATTATCGGTAACAGATAGTTTTGTGATAAGATAATTTTTAATGGGTAGCAAGCAATAAAAGTAAATAAGGTGCATCAAGATGGCCCAATCCTTTTTGTGGCAAAGGACAAGCCTGGACAAACTCTAATATGAAGTAAAGCGCTCCCGAGGACACATGGGAATTATCGTCAAGCTAGTTTTCATCACGATCATATGGTTCGCGTTCGGTACTTTGATAGTTTGATATGTGGGTGGATAGGTTCTTGGGTGCTGTCCTTACTTGGACAAGCATCCCACTTATGATTAACCCCCATTGCAAGCATCCGCAACTACAACAGAAGTATTAAGGTAAACCAAACCATATGATGAAACATATGGATCCAAATCAGCCCCTTGCGAAGCAACGCATAAACTAGGGTTTAAGCTTCTATCACTCTATCAACCCATCATCTACTTATTACTTCCCAATGCCTCCCTCTATGCCCAAACAATGGTGAAGTGTCATGTAGTCGACGTTCACATGACACCACTAGAGGGATGACAACATACATCTCATCAAAATATCAAACGAATACCAAATTCACATGACTACTAATAGCAAGACTTCTCCCATGTCCTCAGGAACAAACATAACTAATGACAAAGCATATTGATGTTCATAATCAGAGGGGTATTAATATGGATAATGGATCTGAACATATGATCTTACACCAAGTAAACCAACTAGCATCAACTACAAGGAGTAATCAACAGTACCAGCAACCCACAGGTACCAATCTGAAGTTTTGATACAAAGATTGGATACAAGAGATGAACTAGGGTTTGAGATGAGATGGTGCTGGTGAAGATGTTGATGGAGATTGACCACCTCCCGATGAGAGGATCGTTGGTGATGATGATGGTGATGATTTCCCCCTCTCGGAGGGAAGTTTCTCCGGCAGAACAGCTCCGCCGGAGCCCTAGATTTGTTCCGCCAAGGTTCCACCTCGTGGTGGCGGAGTCTCGTCCCGAAAGCTTGCTTCTCATTTTTTTCTCCGACGAAAGACCTCATATAGCAGAAGATGGGCATCGGAGGTCCACCAGGGGGCCCACGAGGCAGGGGGCGCGCGCAGGGGGTAGGGCGCGCCCCCACCCTCGTGGCTAGTGGGTGGCCCCTCTCTGGTACTTCTTGCACTCAGTATTTTTTTATATATTCTAGAAATAACTTCTGTGAAGTTTCAGGACTTTTGGAGCTGTGCAGAATAGGTCTCTAATATTTTCTCCTTTTCCAGCCAAGAATTCCAGCTGCCGGCATTCCCCCTCTTCATGTAAACCTTGTAAAATAAGAGAGAATAGGCATAAGTATTGTGACATAATGTGTAATAACATCCCATAATGCAATAAATATCGATATAAAAGCATGATGCAAAATGGACGTATCAAGGGGCCTATCATTGCACCAACTGTCTCCCCCTTTTGGATGGTTGTTGACATATAGATAATCATCAAAGTGAAGATACATAAGTGAAATGTAAAACAAGAGTGAACTTGCGTTACTTGACTCGATGATGAAATATACACCCCCTTAGGTGTATGCAGGTTTAATGATATGTTATGAAATTCCCTTGCAACTCATAAAACCAGACCAAATAAACACAGAGACCAAATTATCAGAGCAAATCTATCGAAACTCGATGTAATTCTCCCTGTTTTTGTCGACTAGTGTCAAAAAGATGATGAAGAACATGAGTGCAAAAGAGGTGAACTTGATTCACTCTGAGGCATCGCCAGAAGAACTTCCTGAAGTGGCCGGTATATCTTCATCATTAGTAGCACATGTTCCTTCAAGACTGGCTTGAGGCTCAGATGATGATGGCACATTGGGATCAGCTTGTTGATTCTCATGGGACAACACATTTCCTTCAGCAGGTTTCTCAGTTTGCGAGGTAGCTTCTGATTCGTTGAGCAATTTACGGACCTGAAACCGAAGTAAATCAGTTGTTGGCTGACGAGCCGGCAGAGGTGGAGTGATACAATCTTGAAAATCTTCAGCAGAGAACCTTGATCGATATACTCATGGAGTTCTTTAAGATCGGAGTTACTCTGTTGTTTCTTGGAGAAGAACTTTTGAATAAATTTCCATAGGTGCTTCTTATTTTTAGCCGTAATCATGTGCACAATTTTCTTATGCTTGTTGATGGCATTAAATTTGGAAACCAGATGTTCTTTCTCTCAGTGATCCACAGCCATATGTTGCAACAATAGCTGTTGAGTGCGCAAAATCACTTCAAGGTGTGAAGGAGGTTGAGTATTTGGTTGTCTATCATGCTGAGGTAGCCGTGGCCCGTTGAATGTATTGTGATAATCTGTAGGGCTTGACACTGGTACTTTGCCCGAAGAAAAATCTTCGATGACTCGCAGTGTATCACGTACAAGAGGAATGAAGCTTTTGTGACTAACTTTTGCCAAGGATTCGGTGTGCATTACATAATCAACCACTTTTTGAATCCAAGGCGCAAAGACTTTTATGGTTTTCGGATGCTGAGAAGATTCCTTCAGTATGCATAGAAACATGTCTACGACAACAAAGATGTATCCGTGGGAGATGGCATGAATGGTGTTTCGAAGAACATCAGATATAGCATTGTCGGAATTCATCCAGGCCATAGGACAGATGGTATAGGTGAGCATGTGGTATAGAGTCTGATTATCAACGGTCAAATGCTCGGGCAAGGGAGGACTGAGGGAGTCCTGGACTAAGGGGTCCTCGGGCGTCCGGACTGTTGGGATGTGAAGATACAAAGACCGAAGACTCTTCCCGTGTCCGGATGGGGCTCTCCTTGGCATGGAAGGCAAGCTTGGCGACCGAATATGAAGATTTCCTTTTTCTGTAACCGACTTTGTGTAACCCTAGATCCCTCCGGTGCTTATATAAACCGGAGGGCTAGGTCCGTAGAGAGGACAATCATAATCATAGTCATACAGGCTAGACTTCTAGGGTTTAGCCATTATGATCTCATGGTAGATCAACTCTGGTAATACTCATATTCATCAAGATCAATCAAGCAGGAAGTAGGGTATTACCTACATAGAGAGGGCCCGAACCTGGGTAAACATTGAGTCCCCTGTCTCTTGTTACCATCGACCTTAGACGCACAGTTTGGGACCCCCTACCCAAGATCCGCCGGTTTTGACACCGACATTGGTGCTTTCATTGAGAGTTCCACTGTGCTGTCATCAAAAGGATTGATGGCTCGCTTTGTCGTCAAGGAAAATATCACCTCCGGAGGAGCCCTGGCCTCAGGCCAAACCCTTCGGCTGGGCAGCTTCATCATGACGGCCCGTTCGGCCTTTGAGCCGACGATGACCTCTCGAGTCATCAAAAATCATCTCCGTGTTGATTCTGAATACGCCAAACGGATGGATCCGACGGATTTATCGTCTTTAAACGAACTCCTAGATCGCATTGCCGCCTTGGGGGTCGCTACAGATTACGATCGGATTGGGCTTAAACCCGACCAGAGAGAAATTAAAACTCCGCCGATCACCCATCATATAGCGGTAGTCGAGGAGCAAGATAACTCTTCCTCTATATTGAGGACGAACTATGTTCGGATCTCTGATCTCGAAGAGCCAGATACCTACCGGCAGTGTCGGAGTAATGGGCCACGGGTAGGCCAACCCGAGTCCCATAACCTTTCAAGACATCGGGGCAGGCTGCGCCCCTCAAGACCCCAGGGCCAAGAGCCGCCTCCTGAGGAGTCGACGGCAGGGCGGCCGACTGCCCGCTCACGGCCGAGTCCCAGGGACGACTTGCAGAGAAGCCGGCTTTGGGGAGTCGGCCGACGACTCCAACAAACCATGACCTCGTCGAAGGGGACGGGGCAGGGGCGTGACTACAGTGAAGCCCACTCCCCGCCCCTAACCAAGGGCAGGCATGGCCACAGCATGCCGTACCCGGGAAGATCTCCATGCGGCGTGGCACTGTTGCCCGGCCGGCCCTGACATAGCACCACAGTACCAAGTCCTGCACCCACGACGGCTTGTTTGTATGGCCTGGAGGCAGCGGGGCCCACCAGTCAGCGAGACCTCGGGAGACGGCGGGAGAACCGCCAGTCGGACCCGTCGGGAGTCGGCTCGGGGGAGTCGACCGAGCCCTCCCCAGGGCCCACGTGCCATTAATCAAGATGAGATGGGGAGTGGCCACAGTGATCGCCTGCCAGGCGGCGGGGCTGTTGCCACGACCCCATGACCAAGCCTGCGTCATCAGAAGCACGGCTACAGTAATCAGCGGCCGGCAAGACCTGCCCGCGGCGGACGCGGCCTATCGGCTCCGTACCAGACCAGTCGGCGGGGCCCACCAGTCGGCGGGCCCCAGCAGTTGGCGAAGAAGTCGGAGGTCGGAGGCACTGACGGTTGGGCCCGCGCCCAGTCGAGTTACCATTGTACCCCTGAGGGTAGGCCTATATAAACCCCCCAGGGCACCCATGCAAGGGGTTGAATCCTAGTAGTTCTAGACCATACTAGATAGAAGGAGAGAGCTAGCCTTGCCCTCTTCTACCACCAGAAACAGCTCAAGGAGCAACCGTGTAAACACTTGGCCATAGTGATCATGCGGAGACCCCGCAGAGCAGCAGTAGGGGTATTATCTCCCCGGAGAGCCCCAAAGCTGGGTAAGATTCGTCGGCGTGCATGTCTTTGCCTCATCCCGTTTCCAGGCACCAGCGACGTTCTACTCGCCCCCACCATGATAAGCCATCCGTTGGCATATCTCGCACCAAACCCCCGACATTTGGCGCCCACCGTGGGGCCTGGTGCACCGCCGTCCGGAGATCTGTTCTGGACGGGAACCCTTTTCCTCCCTGGCGAACGCAGCCAGCCAGGCACGCCAGGCGAAGTTTGCATCGACGCGCTGTGCGGCATTGAGATCGCCTGCGCAGCCAGCTCCTTGGCCGAACTTGTCGGCGAGGTCCGCCTCTCCGACGAACCCGCGTCCGACGCAGGCACGGGCATCCCCGAGAACCTCCTCGCGGGCCTCCTCGATCAACTCCACGTTTCCGACGGGCCTGCCGTAGACTTGGAGTCCGTAGGCTCCACCGACCCGATGCTGGTCGACTCCGACACCGCGTCGCTCGACGCGTTCCCCACCAACGTGGTGGTCTACGACGAACCTCTCCCTCACGTGGAGAGCGACGGAAGCACCGTCACTGAGGAGCGCCCGACTCACTCGGCGTGGCGCTGCAAGAACTAACTGCGCCCATTCCGGAAGATGCTGACGCAGAGACGTTAGAAGCGCGCCGCCTTCAGCTCGTTGAAGGCGCGAAGAAGCTGGCCAGTATGAGACGCTTGTCAGAAGCTTACCAGCGGGAGATGGATCGCAGCGTTGGCGGCTCGCCGGCCCCGGCAGGGCCCAGCCGCCTTGGCGCAGTCCAGCAGCGCGGCGTAGCCATCGCCAGCCTGTTTGGGGCTAGCCGCCCCGTGTACGCTACACCAGCAGAGAACATCCGAGCCGCCTAGGCAGCGGCGGACGAGCTGGAAAATTTCGAGGGCGAAGAGCACCGCCTCATGATGGAGCGAGTCCAGCGGCTCCTCGACGCGGCCGTAGCGCAGAACGAGGTCGGCTGCCGCACGGAGGCGCCGCGGCGGCCAAACGACGACCCGCACGGAGATCAAGGCGCGACGTCTCGGACGCCGACTGGCGGCGCCCGAGGAAGAAACGACAAGGAGCTGGCTGTCAGCCACAGTCAGACTCGCATTACAATAGAGCGCGACCAAGATGGCTGCCCGAGAGCAGTGGAACGACGGGACGACTGTCCGCCTCCCCTCCCCGCAAGGAGAGGCGAGTCTCCCCGCCACTTGTTGACCATCCGACTCTCGGTGACCGCCTTGGCCGCCGAGAGGGAGTTGGAGAGAATGACGCCCGCCACCGGATCGACCGACTTCACCGGTCCCTGGCGCTGGAAGAAGAAGACGAGCTGGGTCTGCCTTGTTTCGGGCCCCGCATTCGGGACGAGCCCTTTCCCAGAGGGTTCACGCTCCCAAGAGACACGCCCAAGTATACCGGCTCTGTGAAGCCAGAAGACTGGCTAGTCGACAACTCCATGGCTGTCAGTATAGAAAACGGCAACAAGCGTGTCGCCGTAAAGTACGTTCCGCTCATGCTCCGGGGCATAGCCCGGACATGGCTGAACAGCCTAAAGCCCCGTAGAATCAACAGCTGGGTTGACTTCACTGAAGCATTCGTCCGCAACTTCACCAGCACGTACAAGCATCCTCCCAAGCCTCATCAGCTCTCCTTGTGCGTGCAAGGTCCTGACGAGTCGACTTGCGACTACCTCACGCTTTGGGCTGAGCTCCGGAACTCCTGCGAGGGCGTGCACGAGGTGTAGGCCATCGAGTACTTCACAGCCGGGTGCTGAGAAGGCACCCTCCTCAAGCACAAGCTCCTCTACGACGAGCCAGAAACCCTCGACGAGCTGCTGATCATAGCGGACAAGTATGCCACGGCCGACTCCTCCATGAAGGCAGAAATTCAAATCAGCACGACTGGCAAAGTAGCTCCTCAGGATCCAAGAACTCCAGCGGCAAACGCCAGCCGGCGACAACAGCAGGGTGACAACAAGCGCAAGGCCCTGCAGCCGGCTTCTGACAGCCGGCAGGTCGCGACCGTTGAAGCCCAGCAGCCAGAAGAGCAGCCTCCGCCCAAGCGACAGAAAGGCGGCAAGCTGAACTGGTTGCCGGCCTTCTCCTATGAGCAGACCTTGGATGGACCTTGCAAGTTCCACAGCGGCGCGAAGCCATCGAATCACACCACCCGGAAGTGCCACTGGCTCACCAGGATCGCCAAGGGAGACGGCCTCCTGCCACCCCCGCCTGCTGGGCAGCCGCCTCCGCCTCCGCCCCAGCAGCCGGCAGTCAGGCCAGTCGGCGCAGTACAAGACGAATACCCTGAAGAACATGGAGCCTATGTGGTGTTCACCAGTGTGGCTGATGATCGACGCAGCAGGCGGCTGCAGCGACAAGAGGTGAACGCAGTAGCCTCAGAGACGCCAGAGTTCATGCACTGGTCTGAGAAGCCCATCAGCTGGAGCAGGGCTGACCACCCAGAAGTGATGCCGAGTCCGGGCTTGTACGCCTTGGTCCTGGACGCCACCTTTTCTTCGGACAAACGGGCCGCGCGTTTCTCGCAAGTTATGATAGATGGGGGCAGCAACATCAATATCCTGTACAAGGACACCATGGAGAAGTTAGGAATCAAGCAAAGACAGCTTCAGAACAGCCGGACTGTGTTCCACGGCATTGTTCCTGGGCTTTCCTGCTCACCAATCGGCAAGATCCTGATGGACGTCCTATTTGGGGACAAAGATCACTTCCGAAGAGAGTCTGTTTGGTTTGAGGTGGTGGACCTTGAGAGCCCATACCATGCGCTACTTGGCCGACCCGCCTTGGCCAAGTTCATGGCGGTCCCCCACTATGCCTACCTCAAGATGAAGATGCCTAGTTCCAGGGGAATTCTGCGCTTGCGCGGCCGAGAGCAGTCGGCTGGCCGAGTCCCTGGTGATCGCAGCCGAGAAGCGACTCCTTGAACGAGTTGTGGCGATGGCCGGCAAGCAGCCGGAGATATCGCCCGACCCGAAGGAGTCAGAAGCCGAAGGTTCGTTCAAGCCGGCCAAAGAGACAAAGAAGATACCCTTGGATCCGGAGCACCCGGAGAGGTACGCTGTCATAGGTGCGAACCTCGACAGCAAATAGGAAGGCGAGCTCGTCGATTTCCTCCGTGAGAATCGGGACATCTTCGCATGGTCCCCCAAAGACATGCCAGGTGTACCGACGGATTTCGCTGAGCACAAGTTACATGTCCAATCTGATGCAAAGCTGGTCAGGCAGCCCCTGCGCCGCTTATCAGAAGAGAAGAGAAGAGTTGTCGGAGAAGAGATAACCCGACTCCTAGCAGCCGGCTTCATTATGGAAGTTTTCTTTCCGGAGTGGCTGGCAAATCCGGTCCTGGTACTAAAGAAGAACAAGCAGTGGCGAATGTGTGTTGACTACACAAGCCTCAACAAGGCCTGCCCCAAGGACCCATTTGCTCTACCAAGAATCGACCAGGTGATAGACTCCACAACCGGATGCGAGTTGTTGAGTTTCTTGGATGCATACTCAGGGTATCACCAGATCAAGCTGAACCCGGCTGACAGATTGAAGACCGCCTTCATCACGCCGTTTGGAGCATTCTGCTACCTCACCATGACGTTCGGCTTGAGGAATGCCAGCGCCACCTTTCAGCGTTGCATGCAGAAGTGTCTCCTCAAGCAGCTCGGCAGGAACGCCCACGTCTACGTGGACGACGTAGAGGTGAAAATGGAAAAGCGTGGAACACTGCTGGAAGACCTCAAGGAGACCTTTGAGAACCTATGTCGGTTCCAGATCAAGCTCAACCCTGAGAAGTGTGTCTTCGGAGTACCAGCCGGCCAGCTGCTAGGTTTCTTGGTCTCTGAACGCGGCATAGAATGCAACCCAATGAAAATCATGGCCATCAAGAGAATGGAGGTACCCAGCCGACTGCTGGATGTGCAGAAGTTCACTGGCTGCTTAGCATCCATCAGCCGATTCATCAGTCGGCTGGGCGAGAAAGCTCTCCCCTTATACCAACTCATGAAGAAGACCACTTTTTTCGAGTGGAACCATAAGGCGGACGAAGCTTTTCACCAGTTGAAGAAGATGTTGACTACTCTGCCTGTCCTGGCGGCTCCGACTCCCAAGGAACCTATGCTCCTGTACATCGCCGCCACCACCTGGGTAGTCAGCACAGTCATTGTAGTGGAGCGCAAGGAGGAAGGCAAGGCACTGCCTGTCCAGAGACCAGTATATTACCTGAGCGAGGTACTGTCGACCTCCAAGCAGAACTACCCCCACTACCAGAAGATGTGCTATGGCGTACACTTCGCTGCCAAGAAATTGAAGCCTTACTTTCAAGAGCATCCAATCACGGTGGTCTGCATGGCCCCACTTGCCGAGATCATCGATAGCCGAGATGCTTCTGGTCGAGTGGCCAAGTGGGCCATAGAGCTGGCTCCTTACTACCAGCCCCGCACCGCTATCAAATCACAAGCACTGGCCGACTTCCTCGTGGACTGGGCCAAGACCCAGTACCTGCCTCCAGCACCTGATTCCACCCATTGGCGGATGCATTTCGATGGCTCCAAGATGCGCACTGGCTTGGGAGCCGGTGTCGTCCTCACCTCTCCCAAAGGCGACAAGCTCAAGTATGCACTGCAAATCCACTTTGTCGCCTCCAATAACGTTGCCGAGTACGAGGCGCTCATTCACGGGCTCCGGCTTGCCAAAGAACATGGCATCCGCCGGATCTTGTGTTATCGCGACTCGGACTTAGTGGTCCAGCAGTCATCTGGAGACTGGGATGCGAAAGACACAAACATGGCGAGCTACCATTTCCTCGTGCATCAACTCAGCGGGTATTTCGAAGGGTGTGAGTTCCTCCATGTGCCAAGAAATGACAACGACCAAGCAGACGCCTTGGCACGAATCGGCTCTACCCGCCAAGCAATACCATCTGGCATCGCCCTTCAACGCCTCCTCAAGCCGTCTGTTAAGCCTTCACCAGAATTAGACTCCATTTTTGTGCCGGCTCCTCCCAAAGACGGCGGATCCGACTCCAGAGCTCCGGCAGACGGAACGGGGACTTTGGCGGATGACTCCAAAGCCGCCACAGTCGAGCCCGGCCCGGGGACTGCGGTGGCGGACTCGAAGATTCCAGAATTCGGCCCAAGGACCGCGCCAGTCGGCCTGGGGACTTCATCAACCCAGCAAGCGGCTGTTGACTCCAACCCGCCGCCTCCCAGCCCAGCCGCCCTCGTCCAAGTCGCAGTTCTGGTAGTCGAAGAAATAGCAGCACCCTCATGGGCCCAGCCCATCCTCAAATTCCTGGTGAACAAAGAGCTACCAACTGATGAGACCTCAGCTCGACAAGTACAATGCCGGGCGGCAGCCTATACCATAATCAACAGAGAGCTGGTCAGGCGCAGCGTCACTAGTGTCTACCAGCGCTGCGTAGAGCCAGAGCAAGGCCAGGCGATTCTCAAAGACATCCATCAAGGCGAATGCGGCCACCATGCGGCTTCAAGAGCACTCGTCGCAGAAGCCTTTCGGCACAGTTTCTTCTGGCCGACTGCCTTGGAAGAGGCCAAGGAGTTGGTCCGAAAATGCAAAGGATGCCAAAAGTTCAGCTCCAAGCCGCAGCAGCCGGCTTCTGCGCTCAAGACCATCCCCATCGGCCTTTCACAGTTTGGGGTCTAGACATAGTGGGACCATTCAAGACAGCACGAGGTGGTTTAACTCACCTACTTGTCGCAGTGGACAATTCACCAAGTGGGTGGAAGCGAAGCCAATTAAGAAACTGAACGGTCTGACTGGCATGACCTTCATCACCGATATCAAAATTCGATACGGCATACCACACATCATCATCATCGACAACGGCACAAATTTTGCGAAAGGCGCCTTGCCCCATTTCTGCGCAACACAGGGCATCTGACTGGACCTAGCGTCCGTCGCCCATCCGCAGTCAAACGGCCAAGTGGAGCGAGCAAACGGCCTCATCCTGTCCGGCATCAAGCCTCGGTTGATCGAGCCTCTGGAGCACTTGGCTGGCTGCTGGCTCGACGAGCTGCCAGCCGTCCTCTGGAGTCTGCGCATGACTCCAAACAAGTCAACCGGCTTCACGCCCTTCTTCCTCGTCTACGGTGCCGAAGCCGTCATCCCAAGAACCACGACAAGACGGCGTCGATCTGCTGGAAGAGGGACGGCTGTTGGCACTCAGCCGGTCTAGCATCTACCAGCAGAGCCTGCGCCGATACCACAACAGGAAGGTCAGGCCAAGCTCTTTCCAAGAAGGCGACCTTGTGGTCCGGCTGATCCAGCGAACAGCCGGCCAGCACAAGCTGTCGGCGCCTTGGGAAGGCCCTTTCATCATCATTGAAGTACTGGGCAACGATTCCTACTACCTGATCGATGCTCAGAAGCCCCGAGCACGCAAGAGGGATGACTCCGGCAAGGAGACAGAGCGGCCATGGAATGCAAATCTCCTCCGAAGATTTTACAGTTGATGCAGTATGTACCACGCTACCTTTTGTATTAAAGTACCAAGACTTCGGGCCTCCCGAGACGAGCTCGGGGACTGCCCTCTTTTGTCTGTATGATAAAAATTATGCCTACAAGTATGTTACTCTTTGTCATGCCGCTTGGCACCGGGCTCGACAAGTCAGCCCGGGGACTTGCCGCCTTGCACTATGAAATGCTTCCTGCAGCCGGACAAGTAGTGTGTAACACCTAAACCGTCTTCTGTCAGAAGCCGCAGCTCGCAGAGCGACTGTACGGTGGGCAGAGGTAAGGTAGAATGGGTGTTCACATGAAAAATGGCTAAGGACTCAAAGCATAAAACATAGCTCAAGACGGCTTCCAGCCTTTCACGCAAACCGACTCTCAGATAGTCGAATTGCCGCTTCCTATCCAACTTGCAAACAAAATCTTGAAATCAGCTAAGTACTTGCTTTCCCAAAGTAGCCTAGCACTTGATCCAGCAATAGTCCGCAGAGCGGCTGTCCGATTGGCAAGGCAGGCAACTAAGAGAAAGCGGCAAAGGAAAAAAGCCAAAAGAACAATGAGCAAGAAAAGATATATATATATATATATATATATATATATATATATTTACATAACATAGGCCCTTGGCCGAATTGTCAAGTAGAGGTTCAAAATACACCCCACGGGTGGAATTGTGCGAATTAACAAGTTCTTCAAAGACTACTGAAGCAGATAAAATAAAAGATACAGCGGAAGCTTAGGAGGCAACAGACGGATTCGGAGGGTCGGAGGAGGCGCCAGTGTCAGGCGTCGGGGCAGCCGGCTGGCTAGTCTCGGCTTGATCACCTCCGGCGGCAGTCGACTCGGTCGCACGCGGCTCGTTGCTGGAGGCGCGGTCGGGCTGAGGCTGGCCGTCTGCTCTGCCTTCTGGTGCCTCCGCCTCGCCCCCATCCTCCGCCTCGTCCTCCTCCTCGATGCTGGAGCCAATCACCTCCGCTGACTCTTCGCCGTAGTCTGGGTTCATCCCAAACCACTCCGGCGGTACCTCCTCGCCTCTTCAGACCGCTCGGGGATGAAGATGCTGGTGTCGGTGTACTCGGCAATCATCACAGCACGTTTGACGAGGGCATCTTCCGCAGCCGCCAGCTCCGGCTGGGCCTCCGACCGAAGCGTGGCCAACCGGTCTAGATCCATCCCCGGGTACCACGCCTTGACGAACTCCAAGGCCCGGCGCGCTCCAGCCCAGGCCGAAGAGCCCTTCCAGGCCTCAAGACGACCAGCCGCGACCTCCAGCCAGCTGGCCGTCAGGCTGGGGGTGCGCGGAGCCTGCATATCCAACCAAAGGGCGGCAATCGCCTGGGCACCGACGCGCTGAAGCCGGCGCAACATCCGGTGAGCCGGCCAGAGGCGAGCCTCGATGCTCAGGATGTGCTCGTCAAGAGTTCGGGGGGCATCGGCGGCGATCTCTGCGCCCTCCGCCCTCCGACTCTCATGGTCGGCCTCGATGGCTTGGATGGCGGCCTGCGACTGCCCAGGGAAGAAGTCTGCAAAGACGCGAAGAAACGAAGAAGCTAGTCAAAAACCAGGAGTCGGCATGATTTAAATCGGCAGCTCAAGGAAAGAAAATAAAGAGACTCACCATCAACGATGTCTTCAATCTCGTGGAAGCCGGAGGACAGCAGCGCCTCCTTGTCAGACCAGGCGGAGCGCTCGCTCGCAAACTCGGCGAAGAGGGCGGTTTCCGTCTCCTCCGCCTCCCTCTGCGACTTCACAAGCAGCTCCTTCTGCTCTGCCAGCTGAGTGGCCAGCAGATCACGCTGTGTGGCGAGCTTGCTGCACTCCTCCCCTTTGGCGCACAGGGTGGAGTTGGCATCGCTCAGCTGCTGTTGAAGAGCAGCGTTGGCTCCTGAAGAAAAGGAAGAAAGATAACAGTCATCAATAAAGTAGGTCGCCGGGGAGATCCGGCCCGACTGCTCAGCAGTCGGCCCGAATCTCGGGGACTACAGCCCGCGGGTGCGCTAGCGCGCCCCCGCAGAGAAAAAAAGGGGAACTTACTCAAGCTCTCCGCCAAGTCGGCGGTCCGCTTGCGCAGCTCTTCAATGTTACGGTTGAAGGCAGTGACGCGGAGGTTGTGGTAATCCTGCGACAAGCATTTCAGACAAAGTTAGTACCCAGAAGTTCATCAATTGGAGTTCCGGGCTGCCTGCTCAGCAGCCGTCCTAAAACTCAGGGACTACACCCAGTGGGTGCGCTGGCGCGCCCCCACAGAGAGGAGCAAGAAAACAAAGACCAAAGGAAAAAACATACCCGGACGGCTGCCCGCGACACTAGGAACGCCTTGGTGCAACTCTGGAGAGCGTCGCCCTCAGCACAGAGCTTCGCCTGGTCGTCCAGGAGCGCCCGGTTCAGCGGCCCTGTGCCGCCTCCTCGCACCCACCCAACAGGTGCAGCGCTCGTCGCTTCGGCGTCTGGGGCTGTTGAGCTGGCGGTGCCGGCTTCCAGGGGGCAGGGTGCCGAAGTCGCCTTCTCCAGACGACGGCGCGTTGGCGAGCCGACTTGGAGGAGTAGCCTCGCCACGGCCTCGTCTTCGGTCGGCGGCATCGGAGGGTCCGCCGGCTTCTCGCCTTGCGTGCCTTCAGATGACGGCGGAGGCGGCGGTGGAACGTTCGCGTCCGGAGTAGAGGGGTCGCCGCCTTCCCTCTCCTCGACGAGGTTCTCCCCGCCGGCTTCTCCAGTTGGCCTGTAAACTCTGGAGGCGGCGGCGCAGAGTTCAGCGGGGTGACGAGCAAGGCCGACTGGCAGCGTGCGGCTTCCTCAGCCTGCTGCTTCGCCGCGGCGGCGGCTTCGGCCTCCGCTAGTTTTTTCTTAGCGGAGGCCTTCGCCCTGTCGGCCTCCGCCTTCTCCAGGCGGAGGGCCTCTTCTTCGTTGCGCCTCTCCTGCGCATTCCGCTCCGTCGCCTCCCGGAGGTCTGCAGCGGGGTCAATCGACTGAGTGGTGGCGGACGTCTCCGCTGACCCCATGACGGAGGCGGGGGCGACCCGCTCAAGAGAGAGGGGAGCCCTCAAGAAAGAGGGGCAAGCAGAGACTCAGACAAATCACGAAGAAAGAATAAAATTTGAAGACAGAATACTTACGCGGAGACCAACGGCGGCTTCTTCACTTCCTTATGGAAGCGGATGGCCTTCGCGGCTGCCTCGTCCCGCCGGGTCGCCGCAGCCGAGCCCTTGGGCTTCTTCGGCCAACTGCCGAAAAAAGTCGGCGCGGCCCTGCACTTCTTCCCGCCGCCTGGAGCGCCCGGCACGGTAGAAGAGCCCGCGCCAGGCTGGCTGGCTCCTGGCCGATGGCGAGGGGCGACTTCTCCCTCGGCGTTGTCTTCAGGCCAGTCGGCGAAGGTAGCCGAGGGCCCGAAGTCGCCTGTTGTCCCTCCTCCTCCCTTGGCGTCGTCTTCCAGAGCCGCCGCCCCTAGATCAGGGTCGTCGACGTCGCTCTCCGCCTGGTCGGCGATGAACTCACGGGCTGGCCCCGAGGTGCCGGCTGGTGGGTGAAGAAGGGGATTCTAACCAAAGCCGACTGGTCAAAACAAAACCCGGCAAGAAGAAGACAATCTAAAGAAAGAAAAGAAAGGCGACTCACCACGGGCGGGGGGTTGGCGCGGGAGTATGGCTCCTTGCCGAATCGCCAGTCCTCCGGGAGCCTGCTGTCCGAGAGGTAGTTCACCATGAGGGCCACCTCTTCGTGAGGCATGTCCTTGGTGCACATCCGACTCGGGTCGCGGTGCCCGCTCATCTGGCATATCATGTGAGGGCGGCCTTGGAGTGGAAGAACTCGGCACGAAACGAAGGCAGTCAGCAGGTTCGGACCAGTCAGACCCTCCGACTGCGTCAGCACTCAGAGTTGCGTGATGGCGCCGGCTCCCGCAGGCGTCAGTGACCTGGCCCAGTACGACCAGTTTGGCAGTCTCCTAGCCGGTGGTCCGGCTTCGAAAGCCGGCAGATTGACCCAGTTGCCCCTCGTGGCGACATTCCTGACGTAGAAGTAGGATCTCTGCCACATCTTCACCGACTTGTTCAGCGAGATGGAGGGGAAGGGGTTGTCGGCTCCTAACCTTCGCAAGGCGATGAAGGCGCCAGATTGAGCCGGCACGCCCGCGGCCTGGGTGGCGAGCTTGGAGAAGAAGAACTCCCCCCAGAGCTCGAGGGTGGGGAGGACTCCGAGGAAGCCTTCGCACAAGGCCACGAAGGCGGACAGCAGCGCCACTGTGTTGGGGGTGAGGTGGTGCGGCTGGAGGCCGTAGAACTCCAAGAAAGACCGGAAAAATCTGCTCGCCGGCAGCCCCAGCCCGCGCAGGCAGTGCGAGCGGAAGATGACCCGCTCGCCCTCCTGCGGGGCGGGGGAAATCTCCCCCTCCGGTGCAAGACGCACCTGCATGCGATCCTCGCCGGGAAGCTGACGGGTCCGGCGGAGGAACTCAATGTGGTCTTCATGAACTTCGGAACCGTCCCAGGTGCCGGAACGCACTGTGGGAGGCGCGGCAACGGAGGAAGAACTCATCGTGAGCTATCACCGCGGCGTTCGCCGGAGCTTGGGCGTGCGGCGGAGCGAAGAAGAGAAGAGGAAAGAGGAGAGCGAGGAGCAGCAAGGAGGAAGAGAGCGAGGGATAGTGGGAAGGAGGGGCGCGCGTGCCCCCCTCTTCCCCCTACTTATAGCCCAGTGGGCTGCGAAGCCGAGGGGGCGGACGTGGGGATTTACTGCGCCCACAACCCCACGACCCCCATGATCCATGTAAAGTTACTGTGCGCAGTAACTCCATGGGAATACCAACCGTCCACCAGGGCCGCAGCGGATCCGCTCGGGCGCCGAGGCGCGGTAGTGGCAGACCCCGCCTGTGGGCTGGCAGGACGGCCTAGCCACGTGCCCTCGCGTGACAGGCCAAGAACAGGCGGCGGCCTGGAGGCCTAGCTAGCACGCCACTTAAAATCCCGCCACGACGTTCGAAATACTAAACAAGTCGGAATTGAGTGAGTCCGAGTTGAGCAAGTCTGACTCCTTCTAGACGGCCCGGCAGAAGTCAATCAAAGACCATGTGTTGAGCACCCGGAAAGGGAAACTGCTGAGGGTTCTCGGCCGACCGTCCGTGGCGCCTCACCAGCTTCGGGGACTACTGTCGGAGTAATGGGCCACAGGTAGGCCAACCCGAGTCCCATAACCTTTCAAGACATCGGGGCAGGCTGCGCCCCTCAAGACAGCAGGGCGAAGAGCTGCCTCCTGAGGAGTCGACGGCAGGGCGTCCGACTGCCCGCTCACGGCCGAGTCCCAGGGACGACTTCTAGAGAAGCCGGCTTTGAGGAGTCGGCCGGTGACTCCAACAAACCATGACCTCGTCGAAGGGGACGGGGCAGGGGCATGACTACAGTGAAGCCCACTCCCCGCCCCTTACCAAGGGCAGGCATGGCGACAGCACGCCGTACCCAGGAAGATCTCCGTGCAGCGTGGCACTGTTGCCCGGCCGGCCCTGACATCAGCACCACAGTACCAAGTCCTGCGCCCACGACGGCTTGTCTGTATGGCCTAGAGGCAGCGGGGCCCACCAGTCAGTGAGACCTCGGGAGACGGCGGGAGAACCGCTAGTCGGACCCGTCGGGAGTCGGCCGAGCCCTCCCCCGGGGCCCACGTGCCATTAATCAAGATGAGATGGGGAGTGGCCACAGTTTTTGCCCGCCAGGCGGCGGGGCTGTTGCCACGACCCCATGACCAAGCCTACGTCATCAGAAGCACGGCTACAGTAATCAGCGGCCGGCAAGACCCGCCCGCGGCGGACGCGCCTGTCGGCTCCGTACCAGACCAGTCGGCGGGGCCCACCAGTCGGCGGGCCCCAGCAGTCGGCAGAGAAGTCGGAGGTCAGAGGCACTGACGGTTGGGCCCGCACCCAGTCAAGTTACCATTGTACCCCTGGGGGGTAGGCCTATATAAACCCCCAGGGCACCCATGCAAGGGGTTGGATCCCAGTAGTTCTAGACCATACCAGATAGAAGGAGAGAGCTAGCCTTGCCCTCTTCTACCACCAGAAACAGCTCAAGGAGCAACCCTGTAAACACTTGGCCATGGTGATCATGCGGAGACCCCACAGAGTAGCAGTAGGGGTATTATCTCCCCGGAGCGCCCCGAAGCTGGGTAAGATTCGCCGGCGTGCATGTCTTCGCCTCATCCCATTTCCAGGCACCGGCGACGTTCTACTCGCCCCCACCATGATAAGCCATCCGTTGGCATATGTCGCACCAAACCCCCGACAGGCAGAAAGACACGCGTCGTCCTCTGAACATAGAATCGGGCGATAAGCTCAAAAATCAGTTGATATCCTGGAGCCCGAATTGCTAAGTCCGGAGGATCTTCAGATTCCGGATCCAAAATTGGGTTAGGGTTCAAATTTAAATCCACCCACCGACCCAGACATAAGCACTCTCTTGAGCATACAATAGCAGTCTCAGGAAACGGTCCACCACTTCTGGGCCAGATTCCTCCTTGTCAAAAACAAGATCAAACATTGCCATGACGAAGACACGATCTTAGTGTTTCGCAACAATTGCATGGACTAGGGAATCCTCAACGCCATCAACCACCATCACATATTACACTTCGCTGACTTCACAACTATCGTATAGAAGTATATCACAATGGAAAGCGCCTGGAAAACTCAGGCAGCCCGTTGGGAACCATCGGTCCTCACTCAACCCCTCGCTCAGGCAAAAAGGGCACACCCTCATGGCACGCCTGGACCAATAGTAAAGAAATACAAGCCCGTTACAGGGCGCGGAACCATTCTGGAAGGATGGCTCGATGGGCCATGAAAAATACACACATCCCCGAATAACATACCAACCCACAGCCTTAGAGCATGTTGGATACTCCGGCAAGTGGCGAAGAGCGGTGAAGATATCCTCACCTGGAATACCCTAGAACAACACCCCCTAGAAGACGACGACCCCAAAGTATTGACAGTCTTCGAGACATTCACCTCAAACAATAGGCACAAAAAGGCACTCCGCGAACTCGCCGAAGTCTGCCAAATCGCAACAATAAACCCTTGGAACAACACGGCTATAACCTTTAATGCCAGCGACGAGCCAAAATACAGGATAGTTCGAGGACCAGCCGCCTTGGTCCTCAGCGCAATTGTGGACGGCTTTCGGCTCACCAAGGTTCTCATGGACGGCGGCAACGGACTAAACCTCATCTATGAGGATACACTACAAAAAATGGAAACAGACAGGAGCCGCATCGAGCAAAGCAACATGACCTTCTGAGGAATCATTCCAAGTCGGGAGGCACGGTGTGCGGGAAAAATCATGCTTGATGTGGTATTCGGCACGCCGGAGAATTATCGGTCTGAAGAGATAACTTTCCAAGTGGCCCCTTTCAACAGTGGATATCACGCCCTCTTAGGGAGAGTTGCATTTACACGCTTCCAAGTCGTACCTCATTACAGATACACGAAGCTTAAGATGCCCGGGCCAAATGGCATAATCACTCTCCCTAGTGATCCAGACATAGCAATCCGCGCCAAAAATAAAACTGCATCTCTGGCACTCAAGGCATTATCTGAAGCCCTCGCGGCTGAAGAATTAACCACACTGCGCTCCACGGTGGACAAGAATGATGTGATCCTAGACAAACGACCCAAATCCACCTCCTTCAAACCGGTAGAAGAAATAGTCAAATTCCAAGTCCATCCAACGAACCCCGAGAAGACAACATCTATTGGAGCACAACTAGACCCAACGGTTGACTCCGCGTTACAAGAGTTCCTACGCGAGAATTGGGATATATTCGCCTGGCACCCTTCTGATATGCCAAGAATTCTATGCGAGTTGGCTAAACACAGCCTCAATATATTGAAGGGATATAAACCGGTCAAGCGAGCACTGCGGCGCTTTTCTGAACCCAAACGTCAAGCTATGGGGGAGGAACTAGCCAAACTAATCGAGGCCGGATTCATTAGAGAAATAAAACACTCGGACTGGCTCACAAACCTGGTGATGGTGCCAAAGAAAGACAAATCCTGGCGCCTGTGCGTCGATTTCAAAGACCTCAATAAGGCTTGCCCCAAGGATCCCTTCACCCTCCCTCGCATTGACCAGATAATTGATGCTACTGCAGGACACGACTCATTGTCCTTCCTCGATGCATATTCCGGATACAATAAAATTAAAATGAAGGAGTCCGATCAAGCCGCAACAGCATTCATTACCCCATATGGGCCATTCTGCTTCAACACCATGCCCTTCGGAATCAAAAATGCCGGCGCCACCTACCAACGCATGATTCAAACATGCCTGGAGAAACAGATCGACAAGACAGTCGAAGCATATGTGGATGATGTTGTCATCAAAACTAGGCACGTTGAAACACTCATAGACGATTTACGTCTCATATTCGACAACCTCCGTGCATATGACATCAAGCTCAATTCGGAAAAGTGCGTTTTCGGTGTCCCAGCGGGAAAACTGTTGGGATGCATCATTTCCAATAGAGGAATTGAAGCAAATCTAGCCAAAATCCGAGCTTTGTCACAATTGGCTATGCCAACCGACCTTAAACAAGTCCAAAAACTAGTCGGTTATGTGGCAGCTTTAAGCCGCTTTATCTCCAGATTGGGAGAGAAGGCATTGCCACCCTATCGCCTTATGCGGCGCACCAATCACATTGAGTGGACGGATGCGGCAACGGCCAGACTGGAAGAAATAAAAACACTTCTAGCAAGCAATCCAATCCTGGCCACGCCTAAAATCGGTGAACCTATGTTATTATACATATCGGCAACACACCAGGTGGTGAGCGCCATGCTCGTCATTGAGCGAGAGCAGGACAGACACAAATTTCTACTTCAAAAGCAGGTATACTACGTATCCACTGTCCTCACACCATGCAAATCCTGGTACCCTCATTATCAAAAGATAGCACACGCGGTCTTCATGGCATCCCGAAAGCTATGACACTACTTCTAGGAGTGTTCGATGACGGTGGCCTCTGAAGTACCACTCAATGACATAATAAACAACTGCGATGCCACGGGCCGGATTGCCAAATGGGCCATTGATCTCCTTCCATTTGACATAACATATAAAACGCGTCGAGCCATTAAATCCCAAGTGCTGGCTGATTTCGTTGCCGAATGGACCAAGGCCGAACTCCCTAAAGAGTACGGCACATATTCCAACTGGGTTACGTATTTTGATGGATCCAAAATACTAGTAGGGCTAGGACCAGGCGTCATTTTACTGTCCCCGACTAGAGACCTCTTCCAATACGTACTCCAAATATTATATACGGACTCCAACAACGCAGCCGAATATGAGGCCTTATTGCATGGTCTTCGGATGGTCGTCTCCATGGGCATACAACGCCTGGAAGTGCGCGGGGACTCAAACCACGCAATATCTCAAATGAATGGAGACTTCGATGCTAAAGATCCTAAGATGGCGGCGTCTCGCAATGCCGTCCTAAAAATGTCGTCCTGGTTTGAGGGGCTCGAGTTTCATCATGTGTCCCAAGAAAGTAATCAAGCGGCGGACGTCCTTTCTCGCATTGCCACCAAGCGCGACCCCGTCCCACCTAACATCTTTCTGGAAAAGCTTTTTAAGCCATCCATGGTGTGGCAAGGGGAGAGCGGCGGCACCAATCCGGACCGAACACAACCCCAGATTCTGGATAGACCAATATCATCGGTGGCTCAGCCACCGAAATAACACCATCGGCCCATCTCATTATGGCAATCATCGCCCCATGGTTCATGAAGGAGAACTCTACAAGAAAAGTGCTACCGGAGTCCTTCAAAGATGTATCTCTGAGGAAGAAGGGCAGCAGCTCCTGTCTGAAATTGATGTCGGTCTCGGCGGGCACCATGCCACAGCTCGAGCCCTTGTTAGCAAGGCCTTCCATACATGTTTATATTGGCCGACGGCCTAAGCAGATGCACATGACCATGTCCAACGTTGTAACGCCCGGTATGTAACTTGCCATATTTGTATTCCAACTCTTGCCATTTTCCGCACTAAGTTATGATATCCCCTCATGGTTGGGTTTTGTCTTCGTTTTTCATTTTGCCCATGTCATGCATCTCATATCATGTCATCATGTGCATCGCATTTGCATACGTGCTTGTCTCATGCATCCGAGCATTTTCCCCATTGTCCGTTTTGCATTCCGACACTCCTACGTCCTCCGGTGTCCCCTTTTTCCTCTTTTCGTGTGCGAGTGTTAAACGTTCTCGGATTGGACCGAGACTTGCCAAGCAGACTTGGTATACCACCGGTAGACCGCCTATCAAGTTTCGTGCCATTTGGACTTCGTTTGATACTCCAACTGTTAACCGGGGAACCGCGAAGGCCTCGTCTGTGTTGCATCCCAACACGCCTCCAAAGTGACCCAAAACCCATCCAAAACCCCTCCATCCTCTCGGCCGTTCGATCACGATCGCGTGGCTGAAAACCACACTCCATTTGGACTCTCCTAGCTCCCTCTACCTATAAATATGTGTACTCCTCCGAAAATTCGGGTCCAAACCCTAGCTCCCCCTCTCCTCGCGCCGCTGGACACGTCCGGATCTGGCCGGACGCGTCCGCCGCCACGCCCGACCAATCACCGCCTGCCATGTGTTGCCACCGCCTCCACCCGCCGCGCCGGCCCGCGAGCCCATGGCCGGCCCTCCCGCTACAATGATCGGGCCCACGCGTCACCCCGCCGCCATCGCCGCCCGCTGCGTCGCCGGTGCGACGCCGCCCGCAGAGCCTTGCCGGTGCACCGCCGCCTGTCGGACCTCGCCGGTGCGCGTTCCACACCGCCAGGCTTCTCCGCCGCCGCCCGGCCTCCTCCTCGTCGCCCCCTTGCCGCCACCTTCCTCCCACTCCGGCGAGCTACGCCCTCTCCGGTAAGAAGCTCTGGCTGCCGCAGCGTTCTCCGGCGAACCTCGAAGTCTGCCCCACCCCAGATCTGGATCTGAAAAACCCTAGGGTTGACTTTCGTTTTTCCCTAAGTCCCCAGTTTTCCGTATTTTTAGGCATGTTCATCGCACCATATCTCATCATAAGTAGTTTCCTTTTTCGCGTGTGATATATCAAATTGTTCATCTGGATGTGCTCTTCATTTGTTCCATTGCACCATGCTTGTTTGAGTCCATCTTGATGCCTAAAATGCTGTTGCACGAGTGCTATAGAATGTTAGTTTCTGTTTCTTAACAGATTATGGACATTTGTCATTTTTGCCATGATTAATGTGTGCCTCCTATGAACTTGAGCCCTACATGTGTTTTGGGCTATGCCATAATATCTTTACAGGGGTGTATGCCATGTATTTTGTGATCAATGTGGTGACTAGCACAAGCATGCAAAGTAGCTCTCGTGATGTTGCTGATTTCAGGGACTTCGAATTTTTTAAGTCATTGCCCTGATGTTATTTTTATGCCATGTATTCATGTTGCTACAGAGTGATCCATGCCTCTTTTGAGCATGTTCAATAAGGATGATTTTGAGCTATTGTTATGATCTATCCATCCATGTCTTTGTTTGCAATTATGGAGTACCCTAGCATGACTCAATCTTGCTCTACTTTTGCTATAAAATGTTCCTGGCAGATTGTTTACGTGTTAATCAATTTTGCCGAGGTTGTTGTAGTTGATCCATGCATGCTATGAGATTGATCTTGCCATGGTTAGCTTATTGATCATGTCTTCTTGCTGGGTGTATGCTTAGTTTGTCATGCAATGCCTTGTGGTGAGTGCATCGAGCTCGCAAACATGCCTACGTAAGTCTGAATCTGTTAACTAAACTTGCTATGTTTACATGGGCTTATGGTCAGTAAGGGACTTTTGTTTTAGGCTATGATTAGTTTCATGCCATGCCTTGCTTTTCCATGATATGTTCCTGTAGCTTGTTGTTATCTTGCTCTAAACATTGCTTCCTGATGTTAAATCCTGACATGTTGTTATTTTCACTAAGTCTGAGAACCTGATATCTTTTGCACTTTTGACATGCTTGTTTGAACCTGCTATTTTGTGATTTAGCCATAGCTCAGTGTTCATCTTTTTTCAAGCATCTTGAGTGTATCACTGCCATGTGCTTTGTTGCTATGTTAGAGTGTAGTAGCTTAGTTTCTTGTTGCATTTTAGATGACATCATGCTGTTAATCGCAGATTTGTGCCATTATTGTTTTGCTTGCCATTTGCAAACCGTGCATCCGATCCCGGTGATCTTTATATCGATTTCGACTGAAATCAACTCATCTTTCCAGCAGCACTCTTGGTTTGCCAATTTGAGGCCTGGTTCAATCTTTCCTTTCCGAAGCACGCATATGTATTGCATATTACTTCCCGCATATCATGCCATGTTTTGCATCATGTTGCTTGCGCATTGCACCGTGGTTGATGGTGGTTCTCTTTGCTTGTGTTATTGCATTGGGTAGAGCTGGGAGACAAGTACGTGATCGAGGAACCCGTTGAGTACGCTTACGAGGATCAAGCTTACGTCAACTCGGAGAACTTTGCAGGCAAGATGACCATAGCCTCGAAATCACTTCTATCTTTGCTTGCTAGTTGCTTGCTCTTTTGCTATGCCTATGCCGCGATACCTACCACATGCTTTTCATGCCTCCCATATTGCCATGTCAAACCTCTAACCACCTTGTCCTAGCAAACCATTGTTTGGCTATGTGACCGCTTTGCTCAGCCTCTCTTATAGCGTTGCTAGTTGCAGGTGAAGATTGGAGTTTGTTCCTTGTTGGAACATGTTTATTGTTGGGATATCATTATTATATTTTGTTTACTTTAATGCATCTATATACTTGGTAAAGGGTGGAAGGCTCGACCTTATGCCTGGTGTTTTGTTCCACTCTTGCCGCCCTAGTTTCCGTCATACCGGTGTTATGTTCCTTGATTTTGCATTCCTTACGCAATTGGGTTATAATGGGAACCCCTTGACAGTTTTCCTTGAATAAAAATCCTCCAGCAAGGCCCAACCTTGGCTTTACCATTTGCCACCTAGCCTTTTTCCCTTGGGTTTCGCGGACTCAAGGGTCATCTTTATTTTAAACCCCCGGGCCAGTGCTTCTCTAAGTGTTGGTCCAACCTAGAGCACCGTGCGGGGCTGTCCCTTGGCAACTTGGGTTACGTTGGCTCCCATACGCTTAGCTTATCCGGTATTCCCTGAGAACGAGATATGTGCAGCTCCTATTGGGATTTGTCGGCACAGCGGGTGGTCTTGCTGGTCTTGTTTTACCATTGTCGAGATGTCTTGTAAACGGGATTCCGAGTCTGATCGGGTCGTCCTGGGAGAAGTAATATCCTTCGTTAACCGTGAGAGCTTGTGATGGGCTAAGTTGGGACACCCCTGTAGGGTTTTGAACTTTCGAAAGCCGTGCCCGTGGTTATGGGTAGATGGGAATTTGTTAATGTCCGGTTGTAGAGAACTTGAAACTTAACTTAATTAAAATGGATCAATAGCGTGTGTAGCCGTGATGGTCTCTTTTCGGCAGAGTCTGGGAAGAGAACACGGTCTCGTCTTATGCTTGAACGTAAGTAGTTCTAGGATCACTTCTTGATCATAGATTCTCGAACGTGCTTTGCCTTCTCTTCTCGCTCTCTTTTGCGTATGTTAGCTACCATATATGCTAGTGCTTGCTGCAACTCCACCTCACATACCTTTTACCTACCCATAAGCTTAAATAGTCTTGATCGCGAGGGTGTGAGATTGCTGAGTCCCCGTGACTCATAGTTTACTTCCAAAACTAGATGCAGGTGCCGATGATACCATTCCAGGAGATGCGACTGAACTCAAGTGGGAGTTCGATGAGGACTCTGGACGTTACTACGTTTCCTTTCCAGACGATCACTAGTGGAGCCCAGTTGTGGCGATCGAGGATCTTACGCATTTGGGGTTGTCTTTATTTTGGTTCCGTAGTCGGACCTTGATTGTATCAGGATGATGTAATGTTATATTATGTATTGTGTGAAGTGGCGATTGTAAGCCAACTCTGTACCTCTTTCTTATTCAGTACATAGGATGTGTAAAGATTACCCCTCTTGCGACATGCCTACAATGCGGTTATGCCTCTAAGTCGTGCTCCGACACATGGGAGATATAGCCGCATCGTGGGTGTTACAAACGTTGCGTCGGATGCCAACTCTTCCCCAACCAAAGCCATATGCCACCCACCGCCTTACAAACAATCCCCATCACTTGGCCTTTCACAGTCTGGGGGCTCGATATGGTCGGACCCCTTAAAGGAAGAAGCCATAAGAAAAAGTATATGCTAGTCATGGTGGATAAATTCACCAAGTGGATAGAGGCAAAACCAGTTAAAATGGCCAAGTCCAGGCCGGTGATAGAATTTATATCCAGTGTTGTACACCGTTATGGTGTTCCACACAACATCATCACCGATAACGGCTCCAATTTCACAGCCGATGAGGAGAAAACCTGGTGCACTGATACGTCCATTTTGCATCATGCTTTCATATCAATATTTATTGTATTATGGGCTGTTATTACACATTATATCACAATACTTATGCCTATTATCTCTTATTTTACAAGGTTTACATGAAGAGGGGGAATGCCGGCAGCTGGAATTCTAGGCTGGAAAAGGAGCAAATATTAGGGACCTATTCTACACAACTCCAAAAGCCCTAAAACTTCACGGGAGCACGTTTCATACTATAAAAAATATTGGGCGAAAGAAGGACCAGAAGGGGGCCACCCACCGTCCACAAGGGTGGCGGCACGCCCTACCCCCTGGGTGCGCCCCCCTGCCTCGTGGGCCCCCTAGCAGCCCTCTGATGCCCATCTTTGGCTATATGGAGTCTTTCGTCGAGGAAAAAACATAATCTAGCTCACGGGATGAAACTTCGCCGCCACGAGGCGGAACCTTGGCGGAACCAATGTAGGGCTCCGACAGAGCTGTTCTACCAGGGAAACTTACCTCCAGGAGGGGGAAATCATCACCATCATCATCACCATCGATCCTCTCATCGGTAGGGGGTCAATATTCATCAACATCTTCACTAGCACCATCTCATCTCAAACCCTAGTTCATCTCTTGTATCCAATCTTTGTCCCAAAGCCTCATATTGGTACCTGTGGGTTGCTAGTAGTGTTGATTACTCCTTGTAGTTGATGCTAGTTGGTTTATTCGGTGGATGATCATATGTGCAGATCCTTTATGCATATTAATACCCCTCTTATTATGAACATGAATATGATTTGTGAGTAGTTACTTTTGTTCCTGAGGACATGGGGGAAGTCTTGCTATAAGTAGTCATGTGAATTTGGTATTCGTTCGATATTTTGATGAGATGTATGTTGTCTTTCCTCTAGTGGTGTCATGTGAACGTCTACTACATGACACTTCACCATTGTTTGGGCCTATTGGAAGGCATTGGTAAGTAATAACTAGAAGATGGGTTGCTAGAGTGACAGAAGCTTAAACCCTAGTTTATGTGTTGCCTCGTAAGGGGCTGATTTGGATCCATATGTTTCACGTTATGGTTAGGTTTACCTTAATACTTCTACTGTAGTTGTGGATGCTTGCAATAGGGGTGAATCATAAGTGGGATACTTGTCCAAGGAAGGACAATACTCAAGCACCGGTCCACCCATATATCAAATTATCAAAGTACCGAACGCGAATCATATGAACGTGATGAAAACTAGCTTGACGATAATTCCCATGTGTCCTCGGGAGCTCTTTCCTTTATATACGAGTTTGTCCAGGCTTGTCCTTTGCTACAAAAAGTGTTGGGCCATCTTGCTGCACCTTATTTACTTTTACTATTTGTTCCCCGTTACACATTACCTTATCACAAAACTATCTGTTACCAATAATTTCAGTGCTTGCAGAGAATACCTTGCTAAAAACTGCTCATCATTTCCTTCTGCTCCTCGTTGGGTTTGACACTCTGACTTATCAAAAGGACTAGATAGATCCCCTATACTTGTGTGTATCAAGACACTTTTCTAGCGTCGTTGCCGGGGAGTGAAGCGCCTTTGGTAGGTGGAATTTGATAAGGAAAGATTTATATAGTGTGGTGAAATTTACTTCCCACTTGTTACTATGGAACATAATCCTTTGAGGGGCTTGTTCGGTGTATCTTCACCCCGACCAGTAGAGCAAAGAGTTGCTCCTCAACCTACTGAACCTACTGAAAATGTTTACTTTGAAATTCCTTCGGGTATGATAGACAAACTGCTAGCTAATCCTTTTACAGGAGATGGAACATTGCATCCCAATTTGCACCTAATCTATGTAGATGAAATTTGTGGATTATTTAAGCTTGCAGGTATGCCCGATGATGTTATCAAGAAGAAGCTATTCCCTTTATCTTTGAAGGTAGAGGCATTGACATGGTTTAGGCTATGTGATGATATGGGATCATGGAACTACAACCGATTGACATTGGAATTTCATCAGAAGTTTTATCCTATGCATCTTGTTCATCGTGATCGTAATTATATATACAATTTTTGGCCTCGCGAGGGAGAAAGCATCGCTCAAGCTTGGGGAAGGGTTAATTCAATGTTATATTCATGCCCCAATCATGAGCTTTCAAAAGAAATGATCGCTCCATGCTCGATACTTCTTGTACTGGTTCTTTTATGATGAAGACTATTAAATTCATGGGATTTATTGGAAAGAATTAAACGCAACTCTGAAGATTGGGACCTCAGAGAAGGTAAGGAGTCAGGTATAACACCTAAGTTTGATTTTGTTAAATCTTTTATGGATACTGATGCTTTCCTTGAATTTAGCACTAAATATGGACTTGACTCTAAGATAGTAGCTTCTTTCTATGAATCCTTTGCTACTCATGTTGATCTCCCTAAGGAGAAGTGGTTTAAATATAATCCTCCTGTTGAATTAAAAGTAGTTGGACCTATTAAAGTTGAAGAAAATACTATCACTTATAATGATCCTGTTGTCCCTACTTCTTATATTGAGAAGCCACCTTTCCCTGTTAGAATAAAGGATCATGCTAAAGCTTCAACTGTGGTTCATAAGAGTAATACTAGAACACCTACTCCCTCTGAACAAATTAAAGTTGAAACTAGTATTGCTATGGTTAAATATCTCTTAGGCGATAATATTGATGGGCATGTTATTTACTTATGTGATGAAGCTGCTAGAATTGCTAGACCCGATACTAAAAATAAACATAGACCTGTTGTAGGCATGCCTGTTATTTCTGTTAAAATAAGAGATCATTGCTATCATGGCTTATGTGATGTGGGTGCTTGTGCAAGTGCAATACCTCATTCTCTACATAAAGAAATTATGTATGATATTGCACCTGCTGAGATAGAGGAGATTGATGTTACAATTAAGCTCGCTAATAGAGATACTATTTCACCGATTGGGATTGTTAGAGATGTTGAAGTCTTGTGTGGGAAAGTTAAATATCCTGCTGATTTTCTTGTTCTGGTTGCCCACAAGATAACTGTTGTCTCATTATATTTGGTAGACCCTTCTTGAATGTTGTTAATGCTAAGATAGACTGCAATAAGGATATTGTTTCTGTTGGTTTAGGGGATATGTCTCATGAATTTAATTTTGCTAAATTTCATAGACAACCCCATGATAAAGAATTTCCTAGTAAATATGAAACTATTGGTCTTGCTTCTATTGTCGTGCCTCCTAGTGATCCTTTAGAACAATATTTGCTAAACCATGAAAATGATATGTTTATGAATGAAAGAAGGGAAATAGATGAAGTATTCTTTAAACAAGGACCTATTTTGAAACACAACTTGCCTGTTGAAATCCTTGGGGATCCTCCTCCACCCAAGGGTGATCCCGTGTTTGAGCTTAAACCTTTACCTGATACTCCTAAATATGCTTATCTGGATGAGAAAGAGATATATCATGTTATTATTAGTGCTAACCTTTCAGAGCATGAAGAAAATAAATTATTCAAAACTCTGAAGAAGCACCATGCTGCTATTGGATATACTCTTGATGATCTTAAGGGCATTAGTCCCACTCTATGCCAGCACAAAATAAAATTGGAGAAAGACGTGAAACCGGTTGTTGATCACCAATGATGGTTAAATCCTAAGATGAAAGAAGTGGTAAGAAAAAAAATACTAAAGCTTCTGCAAGTAGGTATAATTTATCTCGTTGTTGATAGTCAGTGGGTAAGTCATGTCCATTGTGTCCCTAAGAAGGGAGCTATTACTATTGTTCCTAATGATAAAGATGAATTGATCCCACAAAGAATTGTTACAGGTTATAGAATGGTAATTGATTTCTGCAAATTAAATGAAGCTACTAAAAATGATCATTACCATTTACCTTTTATTGATCAAATGCTAGAAAGATAATCCAAACATACATATTTTTTCTTTCTAGATGGTTATTCTGGTTTCTCTCAAATACCTGTGTCCAAAGTGGATCAAGAAAAGACAACTTTTACTTGCCCTTTCGGTACCTTTGCTTATAGACGTATGCCTTTTGGTTTATGTAATGCACCTGCTACCTTTCAAAGATGTATGACTGCTATATTCTCTGACTTTTGTGAAAAGATTGTTGAGGTATTCATGCATGATTTTTCTATTCATGGAACTTCTTTTGATGGTTGCTTAAGCAACCTTGATCGAATTTTGTAGAGATGTGAAGAAACTAATCTTGTCTTGAATTGGGAGAAGGCCACTTTACGGTTAATGAAGGTATTGTCTTGGGGCATAAAATTTCTGAAAGAGGTATTGAAGTTGATAAAGCTAAGGTTGATTATATTGAAAAGATGTTGTGTCCCAAGGACATTAAAGATATAAGAAGCTTCCTTGGTCATGCCAGTTTTTATAGTAGGTTCATTAAGGACTTCTTGAAAATTTCTAGGCCTCTGACTAATCTCTTACAAAAAGATGTTCCTTTTGTCTTTGATGATGATTGTGTAGAAGCATTTGAAATTCTTAAGAAAGCTTTGATTTCTGCACCTATTGTTCAGCCTCCTGATTCGAATTTACCCTTTGAAATTATGTGTGATGCTAGTGATTATGCTATAGGGGCTGTTCTAGGACAAAGAGTTGATAAGAAATTAAATGTTATCCAATATGCTAGTAAAACTCTAGACAGTGCTCAAAGAAATTATGCTACTACTAAAAAAGAACTTTTAGCAGTTGTATTTGCTTGTGATAAGTTCAGACCATATATTGTTGACTCTAAAGTAACTGTTCACACTGATCATGCTGCTATTAAATATCTTATGGAAAAGAAAGATGCTAAACCTAGACTTATTAGATGGGTTCTCTTGCTTCAAGAATTTGATTTGCATTTTATTGATAGAAAGAGAGCTGAGAACCCCGTTGCAGACAACTTGTCTAGGCTAGAGAATGCTCTTGATGACCCACTACCTATTGATGATAGCTTTCCTGATGAACAATTAGCTGTCATAAATGTTTCTCATACTGCTCCATGGTATGATGATTGTGCTAATTATATTGTTGCTAAATTTATACCACCTAGTTTCACATACCAGCAAAAGAAAAAGTTCTTCTATGATTTAAGACATTACTTCTGGGATGACCCACACCTTTATAAAGAAGGAGTAGATGGTGTTATTAGATGTTGCGTACCTGAGCATGAACATGAACCAATCCTACACAAGTGTCACTCTGAGGCTTACGGAGGACACCATCTTGGAGATAGAACTGCACATAAGGTATTGCAATTTGGATTTTATTGGCCTACTCTCTTCAAGGATGCTCGTAAGTTTGTCTTGTCTTGTGATGAATGTCAAAGAATTGGTAACATTAGTAGACATCAAGAAATGCCTATGAATTATTCACTTGTTATTGAACCATTTGATGTTTGGAGTTTTGATTATATGGGACCGTTTCGTTCATATAATGGGTATACTCATATTTTAGTTGCTGTTGATTATGTTACTAAGTGGGTAGAAGCTATTCCAGCTAGTAGTGCTGATCACAACACCTCTATTAAGATGCATAAAGAAGCTATTTTGTGAGGTTTGGAGTCCCTAGATATTTAATGACTGATGGTGGTTCACATTTTATTCATGGTGCTTTTCATAATATGCCTGCTAAGTATGATGTTAATCATAGAATTGCATCTCCATATCATCCACAGTCTAGTGGTCAAGTAGAATTGAGTAATAGGGAGCTTAAATTAATTTTGCAAAAGACTGCTAATAGATCTAGAAATAATTGGTCCAAGAAACTTGATGATGCATTATGGGCTTATAGAACTGCATACAAAAATCATATGGGTATGTCTCCGTATAAAATGGTTTATGGTAAAGCTTGTCTCTTACCTCTCGAACTAGAACATAAGGTATATTGGTCCATTCAAGAGCTCAATTATGATTTCAAACTTGCCGGTGAGAAGAGGCTTCTTGATATTAGCTCACTTGATGAATGGAGAACCCATGCTTATGAGAATGCCAAACTGTTTAAAGAAAGAGTTAAAAGATGGCATGATAAAAGGATACAAAAACATGAGTTTAATGTAGGTGATTATGTACTGCTATACAAATCTTGTTTAAGATTATTTGTAGGAAAACTCCTCTCTAAATGGGAAGGCCCTTACGTCATCAAGGAGGTATATCGTTCTGGTGCCATAAAAATCAACAACATCGAAGGCACAAATCTGAGGGTGGTGAACGGTCAAAGAATCAAACATTATATCTCAGGTAATCCTATAAATGTTGAAACCAATGTTATTGAAACCGTAACCCTGGAGGAATACATAAAGGACACTTTCCAGAAAGTTTCAGACTCCAAAAAGGAATAGGTATGAGGTATGTTAAGTAAACCGACTCCAAAACAGTTCTAATAGCATTTTTTCTCCGTTTTGGAATATTTAAGAAAATTGGCAAATAAGAAGCAGACCAGGAAGGACATGAGGCGTCCACGAGGGTGGAGGGCGCGCCCTACCCCCTGGGCACGGCCCCCTGCCTCATGGGCACCTCGTGTGCTCTCCGGACTCCGTTTTCTTGCACGATACTTCTTTTGGTCGGTAAAAATTCATTATATAATCTCCCGAAGGTTTTGACCATCGTATCATGCAAATATCTTGTGTCTTTGTTTCCAGCTGTTTTTCCAACAGATCTAGCTCGCCATGGCGTATTCAAGTGCCCCAAGGACAAGTTCTTTGAGAAGTTCATCAAACCCTACCTCGTGGAGGTGCTGCAACACCCTCAAACTATTGAGATGCATGAGGGCTCGCTACACATCCGTGATGTTGAGGGACCAAGGAGGACCGGAAGCGTGGAGACAAGGTTCGAGGCAATGGAGCAACAAGTTTTCAAGTGCCAGGAGATAGTGGAACGTGGACTCGACTCCAATCATATAATGGTCACGGAGTTCACCAACAACCACAAGCTGGATGACAAGAACAATGGGGAGGCCATCTTCAAACTTCACGAGAAAATTGAGCGCCTCCAAGCCCAGATCTATGACCTGCAAAACCAAAACTGTGACTATGAATATAGATTGAAGAGGATGAGTTTGGCTGCAAATTTGAGGATCCCATAGACTCGATCATCCTTCTATGATGGTGAGCCTATGCCTTGGAATATGGACGACAAGGCCACATCATCAAAAACTCCATCATCACCATCTCCGAGGAAGGAGACATAAACACATGGGTATGGGCACTCCCCTTGGCAACTGCCAAGCTTGGGGGAGTGCCCCGGTATCGTATCACCATCACACTTTTATCTTTACCGTTTTTCTTAGTTCGATCCTTTTGGTAATATCTTGATCTAGTAGAATAAAGTTTTAGTATGATCTAGTTTTGAGTTTTGCTTTATGATCCTTCTATGTAATCGAGTCCGTGAGCTATATATAATAAATATTAGTGTTGAGTCAAGGGCTTGATTATCTTACTATGATCTTGAGGGAATAAAATAAAAGAGAAAGTATAAAAAGAAATAAAGAGATCATATGGATCTTATGGAGAGTAATGACTTCACATATAAAGAGTATGATGAATAAAAGTTGTTGAGAGTTGACAAACATAGTTTTGGTCATCGTTGCAATTAATAGGAAGTCATAAAGAAAGAGTGGTTTTCACATATAAATATACTATATTGGACATCTTTTATGATTGTGAGCACTCATTAAAATATGACATGCTAAAGAGTTGATGTTGGACAAGGAAGAAAACATAATGGGTTATGTTTTCTTATATTTGAGATAAATTATATTGTCATGGATCATCTAACATGTTGAGCTTGCGTTTCCCTCTCATGCTAGCCAAACTCTTTGCACCACATAGAGATACTACTTGTTCTTCCAAATATCCTTAAACCCAGTTTTGCCATGAGATTTCACCATATCTACCTATGGATTGAGTAAGATCCTTCAAGTAAGTTGTCATCGTTGCAAGCAATACAAATTTCTCTCTAAATATGTACGATTTATTAGTGTGGAGAAAATAAGATTTATACGACCATGTGACGTGGAAGAAATAAAAGCGACGGACTGCATAATAAAGGTCCATATCATAAGTGGCAATATAAAGTTACGTTCATTTACATTAAGATTTCGTGCATCCACCCATAAAAGCACATGACAACCTATGCTTCCCTCTGCGAAGGGCCTATCTTTTATTCTTGTCCTATACTTCATGCAAGAGTCACGGTGATCTTCACCTTTCCTTTTTACATTTTATCCTTTGGCAAGCACAATGTTTTGGAAAGATCCTGATATATATAGATAATTGGATGTAACTTTTCATGAAATATTATTATTGACATTACCCTTGAGGTAAAAAGTTGGGAGGAAAAATTATAAGCCCCTATCTTTCTCTATGTCCAGCTAAAACTTCATACCCATAAATATTGCATGAGTGTTAGCAATTGTGAAAGACTAAATGATAGTTGAGTATGTGGACTTGCTGAAAGGCTCTTATATTGAATCTTTCTGATGTTATGATAATTTGCAATTGCTTCAATGACTGAGGTTATAGCTTGTTAGTTTTCGATGAAGTTTATGATTCATACTTTAAATTGTGAATGAATTGTTACTTTAACATAATAAATCATATGACAATATACATATATGTTTTTGTTCTAAGAATGATCATGATACCCTCATGTCCGTATTTAATTTTGTCGACACCTCTATATCTAAACATGTGGACATATTTTTTGATTTCGGCTTTTGCTTGAGGACAAGCGAGGTCTAAGCTTGGGGGAGTTGATACGTCCATTTTGCATCATGATTTCATATCAATATTTATTGCATTATGGGCTGTTATTACACATTATATCACAATACTTATGCCTATTCTCTCTTATTTTACAAGGTTTACATGAAGAGGGGGAATGTCGGTAGCCGGAATTCTATGCTGGAAAAGGAGAAAATATTAGAGACCTATTCCGCACAACTCCAAAAGTCCTAAAACTTCATAGGAGCATGTTTCAGAATATATATAAAATATTGGGCGAAAGAAGTACCAGAGGGGGGCCACCCACCGTCCACGAGGGTGGGGGCACACCCAACCCCCCTAGGTGCGCCCCCCTTCCTCGTAGGCCCCCTGGCAGCCCTCTGATGCCCATCTTTGGCTATATGGAGTCTTTCATCAAGGAAAAAATCATAAGCTAGCTTACGGGACGAAACTCCGCCACCACGAGGCGGAACCTTGGCGGAACCAATCTAGGGCTCCGGCGGAGCTGTTCTGCCGGGGAAACTTCCCTCCGGGAGGGGGAAATCATCACCATCGTCATGACCATCGATTCTCTCATCGGGAGGGGGTCAATCTTCATCAACATCTTCACCAGCACCATCTCATCTCAAACCCTAGTTCATCTCTTGTATCCAATCTTTGTCCCAAAGCCTCAGATTGGTACATGTGGGTTGCTAGTAGTGTTGATTACTCCTTGTAGTTGATGCTAGTTGGTTTATTCGGTGGAAAATCATATGTTCAAATCCTTTATGCATATTAATATCCTTCTGATTATGAACATGAATATGATTTGTGAGTAGTTACATTTGTTCCTGGGGACATGGGAGAAGTCTTGCTATAAGTAGTCATGTGAATTTGGCATTCGTTCGATATTTTGATGAGATGTATGTTGTCTTTCCTCTAGTGGTGTCATGTGAACGTCGACTACATGACACTTCACCATTGTTTGGGCCTAGAGGAAGGCATTGGGAAGTAATAAGTAGATGACGGGTTGCTAGAGTGACAGAAGCTTAAACCCTAGTTTATGTGTTGCTTCATAAGGGGCTGATTTGGATCCATATGTTTGATGCTATGGTTAGGTTTACCTTAATACTTCTGTTGTAGTTGTGGATGCTTGCAATATGGGTTAATCATAAGTGGGATACTTATCGAAGGAAGGACAACACTCAAGCACTGGTTCACCCACATATCAAATTATCAAAGTACCAAACGTGAATCATATGAACATGATCAAAACTAGCTTGACGATAATTCCCATGTGTCCTCGGGAGCGCTTTCCTTTACATACGAGTTTGTCCAGGCTTGTCCTTTGTTACAAAAAGGATTGGGCCATCTTTCTGCACCTTATTTACTTTTACTATTTGTTCCCCGTTACACATTACCTTATCACAAAACTATCTGTTACCGATAATTTCAGTGCTTGCAGAGAATACCTTGCTGAAAACTGCTTATCATTTCCTTCTGCTCCTCGTTGGGTTTGACACTCTTACTTATCTAAAGGACTACGATAGATCCCCTATACTTGTGGGTCACCATGCGCTAATCTGGGCATCAAACTCGATTACGCCTTTGTCTATCATCCACAAACAAATGGTCAAGTCGAACGAGCCAATGGTCTTATTATGAGCAGCATCAAGCCTAGACTAGTGTGGTCTTTGTAAAAATCAGACAAGCACTGGGTTGAGGAACTCGACTCCATACTCTGGGGCTGCGGACCACGCCCAATCGTACTACCGGATATACACCTTTCTTCATGGTGTACGGTGCAGAGGCAGTGTTGCCCTGCGATATTATCCATGAGGCATGTACGAAGAGAGAGAGGCCAAGCTTGATCGCCAGGACATCTTAGATACCCTAGAGGAGGAGCGCGATGTCGCAAAAGCCTGTTCCGCATTTTATCAATAGCACGCTCGCAGGTCTCAAAGCAGAGAAGTGCGGGCCAAGACTTATAATGTTGGCGAACTCGTTCTACGCCTGCCGGAAAAGAAAAAGGACAAACTCAAGCCCAAGTGGGAGGGTCCCTTCATCATTAACGAAGTTCTGACCAGAGGAGCATACCGCATGCGTGATGCGTCAGACAATTGCCTAGAGCCGAACCCTTGGAACGCGGCCAGACTCCAACGATTTTATGCACAGCGCCGACCACTATGTTCATCTCCTTCCTCCTGTTGTTTCCATTATTTTTTTCTCTCTTTTATTTTTTTCTCTTTAGCTTTATAGTTTTCGTGCAGCTAGACCGTGCACCCCTGACGCATACATCTTCAAATATGTACGTCCATTATACCTGGGGGGCTTCTTGGACAGAAGATTGCTATTATTATCTTGCGAGCATTAAGCTCATCACATATGCGTATTTTCGCATGTGTACCTTTTCTTCGCCATTATATGCATTGATATGACTTAAGATTTGGCCAAGCTGGGTTGCCTGACTCCTGTGCTTATGACCTATGTTCCCGTTAATTCGGCTAGGACATAAAGGGAACACCTCTACGATTGTTACTGTAGGGTCATCCGGACGTGTACCTCAGACTGGGTGAAGCCGAAAGCTAGCATTCTTAAGGGAATATCCGATCGGTGAATTAAAGATGTTTCCGCATTTACTCCATCGTGAACCCCCAGAAGTTACTTATACTGCAATTTTTTAAATCACAGTTTAGACATGCACATGAAACACATGCACACCCAGGGAAAGGAACCCTTGACGGAACTATTCTCTCTGGAACATGTTTCTTACATAATGTAATATAACATAACTAGCCAGATACAACTTGTCTGTTCAAGCAACTATGACCCCTACGCCTGGTTTCCATGCATACCCCGGTCTAGTTTACCGCTCAGGTATTTGGAAACACTCCGCACCATCGGGTCCACAGGTCGAAGAAAAAAGGTCTGCCATGACAATCATTTTAAGATTTAGCTAGAGTTACATATGTTAAGAAAGGTACATAGTCATTTGGACTCAAAATTTCCTCCTCTATACCGTCCAGCAGGCTGTCTAGCTTACAATCCTGCTGGGAATACTTGGCGGCTATTTGTACTTGGTCATATACCAAATTAACTGGAACTTCTTTTCCATCTGACCCTAGAGGTCTGACCCGAGCCATATGATTCAGATTAAGCTTGGTATACCATGTGTTTCACCATGGCCCAGGCTTCTCGTGCACCTTCCCGGCAAGTTGATATTTTCCACAATGGAAAGCACCGCCGCACCCCCTTGAACTACTGTAAAAGCTCCTCCATCTTTCCTGGAAGGGAGGAGGATGTCCATAAGCCCTTGGCAACACTTCACATCGCCTGCCGAGCCTGCTCGCGCACTAGCAACAGCTCTTGTAGCAGGTCGCCCGACAATCCGGACATCTCCTCTTCGGGACGACTGGTCAGCATACCTGCAGACATAACCCTGTCAGTCTCCTCCACCTTCAAGTTATTCGATGGTAAGTTCAACCACATACCGAATATGTCGCCTCGCAGCCTTTTATTCTCCTATACGGAGTCAGCAAGCTAGGCCCGTACATCTTTCAGATCCTCGCCCAATCGGGTATTCGAATCCTGGAGCTTGTTCTTCTCCAGCATGACTTTTGTGATCACATGCTCGCCCGCGGCTAGCAGTTTCTTGGCTTCTCGTTCTCTGCCTTGGGCTGCTTTCAGTTGTTCTTGTAGTACACCTAGTGATCCTAATAAGAGGTGAGCAACCGTGTTAGCATTATTGGTATACCATTATGTTTTCTCTATGGAGGGAAACATTACCAGGAGACGCCTTCTTGGATTTCTCCAATTCGGTTGGGGCAGCAATTAGCTGCGTCTGACACTTTTTTAGCTCCTGGGCTAGCAGGTCGTTCATCTCCGTAAGAACCTGGTTATACAACGATACTTAAATCAGTTGTACCAACTGCTTCAAGTTTCGGGGGCTACTGGCATATGGTTATCATATTCGGACAAAGTAAACTTACTGGCACATATTTTAAATGCTGCTTTGTGGCTCTGTTAAACCCATCTCGAGCAGCTCGGATGTATGCATCAGCCGAGCTAAAGGCGTTGAAAGCCTCTTCTGAAAAGTTGGGGTCTTGTAAAATGGCCTTCGGCGCCGATGATTCATGGAGCTCTCCACTTCCGAGTTAGTGACGGATACATCATCTGAATCCTCGGCTGGAGGACAGTCCAGCGTTACCCCGTATCAGCCCCCGTCTTTACGACATGATCTGGATCCTGGCTGTGGGAAGTATGACCGGTCGGACCCTCGGATATAGTCTGGCACACCTTTTTCCTGATACAGGATAAACAGAAAGGTCACAGTTGGATGTGACTGCCAAGGTGCATATGTGCAAATCTATACCTCTTTGATGAAGGCTCGGCCGTATCTTCATTTGCCTTCCTCTTTGAAGGCTTGCCTGGTGTGGGGGCTGCTCTCTTCGGAGATGCCCCTGGGGCAGCATGGCGCGCCGAACGCCTCCCCTTTTGAGCACAGGACAGTGCGGTGGGTGAGGCAGAATGAGAAAACCCTTTCGGATAAGATGTCTCCTGATTACTTACGTGTGAAGCATGGAGAAGGCCAGAATAATCAGCGGTGATAACCACCTTTGTGCCGTCATAGCTCTCCTGGTAAAACACCCCATCCTCGAGCACCATGAATATATCCGGATACTCCTCGAATCCGGGATCAAGGTCCCGATTGTGACCCTTGGGCTATGCGGCGGGGCTGTGAAGCCCTTCAGAAATCTTTCACCAGTGTTGTTATAAATGGATGGGTTAATACTCATTGAAAGTAGCTCGGGGAGCGGAGCGAGTAGAGCAGAGGAGTTGGGACTTATCCAGCTACTTGGACTGTACATCGAAAATCCATCTCTGCGCTTGATACTTAGAAATTCCTCTTCCTCTCCTTTGAACAGTTCGGCCAATATTTTAGCCAGAGCGTCGGGGGTGTCCGGACCCTTCCGGCCACAGCGGGAGGCGTCATCTTCCCCATTGTAGTGCCACATGGGGAGACTTCTGTACTAGAGGTGTTGAACCCCCCCCCCCCCGTACTATGGAGGTCGCCATTACTTCAACTATTGATAATCCGGACTGAGCGAGTGACCTTATCTTGCTCATGATTCAAAGAATTTCTGCACTATCTGCCTCCTCGAGGCTCCGAGGGCGCCAGCTGTGGTGTTTTTTCAAAGGAGTTCTTGTGAATTCAGGAAGCCCCCTCTGAACTGGGTCCGGAAGTGCAACGTCCTCAATATAGAACCATTCGGACATACACTCTTCGGGTGCCTTCTTTGGTGTGCCAGACAGGTATCCGGTCTCGGCGATGCGCCATATTTTGGCTCCGCCCACTTCAAATATTGACCCCTCGTGGTTTTGCGGGACAAGACACAATAGTTTTCTACACAATTTGAATTGGGCTTCACAACCCAAGAATAGCTCACAAAGAGCGATATAACCCGCGATATGCATGAGGGAGGCAAGAGTAAAGTTGTGCAATTGGAGGCCATAATACTCCGGGAGCCCTCCGAGGAATGGATGAATTGGAAATCCGACGCCTCTTAGCAGATAAGGGATGAAGCATACTCGTTCCCCTGGATGGAATGGGGAAATTTTCAGCCTGAGCCACGCCATTGAAGGAGGTCAATCCTGCTCGAACAGGGACTTGATCCGCGGGGGAAGAAATCCCTAAGATTGTAGCTTCACCAGCTGACTGTGGGATACGGAGCACCTCTCCCATTCACCTTTTTCGGGGATGCAGGGGTGGGATGAGGAGATGGGAGCGTTCGCCATGTTGGAATGGATTTTCCTGGCACGCTCAGAGGATTTTTCTGTGTGGTACTGAATGGATCTGAGATTCAATCCCTTTAAATCGACGCTCCTCCTTAATGGCCGGCGTGTTATGTGTAAAATCACCCTAACCTCTCGCCTTCGTTCAACACGTGGAAGTTGAAGTTGTTGATACAAAGAAACCGAGGGGTTCAATATTGAATGGAAGGCCGAATACATCACTCTGAAGTCATTGGAGGAAGAACTCGCCTTGCAATGCCGAAGACAATCTGCGCGCCGGACACCTCATCATTGAAGTCTGGTTCGGGGGCTACTGAGAGAGTCCTGGACTAAGGGTTCCTCGGGCGTCCGGCCTGTTAGCCATGGGCTGGACTTTTGGGCTATCAAGATACAAATACCGAGGACTCTACCCATGTCCGGATGGGGCTCTCCTTGGTGTGGAAGGCAAGCTTGGCGACCGAATATGAAGATCTCCTTTTTCTGTAACCGACTTTGTGTAACCCTGGATCCCTCCGGTGCTTATATAAACCGGAGGGCTAGGTCCGTAGAGAGGACAATCATAATCATAGTCATACAGGCTAGACTTCTAGGGTTTAGCCATTACGATCTCGTGGTAGATCAACTCTTATAATACTCATATTCATCAAGATCAATCAAGCAGGAAGTATGGTATTACCTCCATAGAGAGGGCCCGAACCTGGGTAAACATTGTGTCCCCTGTCTCCTGTTACCATCAACCTTAGACGCACAGTTCAGGACCCCCTACTCGAGATCCGCTGGTTTTGACACCGACAAGGACCATTATAGTCACGAATTTTCTCTTGATCCATGGTCCAACGAAAATCTTCATCGGAAATTGCATCAATTTTGTGTACTTGAATTTCAGTCTCGCCATGCTCGAACCGAGGGAAATGAAAGTGTGAGACAAAGTCCATTGCAGAGCTTTCTATACGCTTCCCTTCGGTCATCCATTCCATGATCCACTTGGTGCTATCAGATTCATCACCAAAGATGTACAAAGTGGCATAGAATTGGGGTATTATTTCTCTGTTCCACGGATGCTGAAATGCAACGACATGTGTGAGGCCAAAATCTTTGATATCTTGCAACACTTGATTAAAGCAGCCAATGTCCTTCATAGCAGCGATGTCTGGGAACTCATGAGGAAAATCATGTGACTGTCATAGGATCCGAGAGTAAAATATAGCCTGTTTTTGAGTCCAAAACCGAGGGGATTCAGAGGTGTGAGGCTTGTTGTATGGACTCTCTTGAAAAAATAGGATGAGTGTTCCGATTGTAAAGTGGTCCTTTGACAAGAACGCCTATAGAGAATAACGGCAGTTGTTCAGGAGGATATGAATATTTGAGGTCATCTTCAATGGAAATCACTTCATCGCCATAAACTACATTGTCTGAATGATGAGCAGAAACATATTTCATTGTAGAAGGATCAACATCTGAATTTCTTTTTGTAGTGTCGAGTGAAATTTTCAGTGGAGAGGGAGCAGACACTTTAGCAGGTGACACTGAAGCTTTATCAAGCACTGGGGATTGATGAGGATGTTCTTTGGAAGACGGTTGAGGTGTAGAGGGAGGAACCGATTCATTTGGTTTGACACAAGCTGGAGATGCTTGATGCTTAGACTGAGGAAATTCACCTTCTTCCGATACATTTGGCTGAGAAGGATTTGTTTCATGAACAGGGGAGGCCATAGGCACTGGTTCAGTTGGCCTTGGCATAGTTGGAGGATATGTGACTGGTTCATGTACTAGCGAGGGAATTGCATGCTTCGGAGAGTTTTCTTTCTAGGGTACAACTTTTGGAGACTTCTCTTGCATAGGAGGAAGAGGAGCATTCTTCTTTGCAATTTTCTTCTTTTTCTTCTACTTCGGCTGAGCAGATTGATCAATATGCCCTTTGACAAGATCATTGTAGCCAGTGGATTGGGCTTGATGATCGAGGTAGATCGTGCGAACAATTTGATCCATGTTAGAATGAAAGCCCAATCGCCTATTCCAAAAGATAGCTAAGGCTCGATTGACATCCATGTATGATTCCTCAAGTTGCTTGATAACAAACTTGGAGGTAGAAGCTTTCATTCGGTTGTCCACATCATTAATTTGAGTAGTGAGAGTTGTTGATCGCAACGGGATCTTCTCTCATGTCCCGAACAAGATCAGAGGCTTGAGCAATTACTTTAGAGGGAATGGGCAAAGATGCCACTTCTCCATCAAATGGGGTTTCCACAAATCTGACAAGCTACTCCATGACGAACACTTGATTGAAGTACTGAGGGGCATTAGAGTGGCCATCAGTTTGTGCAATAGGAGCAATTTGCACTGGATGTTGCTAGGTTGGAGGCATAGAAGCCAATGGTTGTGTCAATGCTAGATCAAATTGAGAAGCCTTCTCTTTCTCGTGGAGCACTTTGCTCGGCAGAGGGAGTTGTGATTTTCTTCACCTTTTTCTTTGGAGTTTTCTCTCCTGGCTTAGCTGTGCCTACTGGGGCTTCAACAACCAAATCTTGAAATCTATTTCATCAGGATGAGGGGTTGTATTCACGAGGTCGACCATGGTGATAGTCGTAGGAGGTGTTTTTTCTCTTCAAAGACATATTCTTCAGAGGTGCTATTGGGACTGCACGATCTCGAAGATCAGGCAGTATGGTGGAAGTGGTGATGTTCACTTTCTTGGAAAGAGTTGCATCAACTTCTTCTCTTGTGAGTGTAAGATCATCTTGATCGGAGGAATCACTTTCAGCATTTCCCTCAACAGGTTTAGCTGGCATTCTCTTCGGCGTGCTCTTTTTCTGCAAAGCAATAGAACTGGAATCATGTTTCTGCTTTGAACGCCCTTTTGATTTTATTTTAGCCTTTTTATTTTCGATGTCTGATTTGATGAGACGACGATCTTCTTATTATGTAGCCCTTTCTTTTTCAGCCTTCTTGGCTCTCTTTTCTGCATTCTTCAGGCGCTTGGCCTTTTCATCAGGATAGGGGTCAGGTGTCTTTAGAGATGACTCATCAGCATAAGGAGGTGGCGGAGGTCTCTCCTGGGGATCACTTGCACGTAGGAGTCCAATTTCACGACTATCACCCCAAGGAGGATGGAAGGCAAAGTTCTTTGCAAATCAAGGATGAACCATTTTGTAGTTGAACCACTTCCGTACCCAGTGACATCGAATCTTTTGCAGACGCCTTCTTTTCTGTGTTGAATTTTCTCCTAGAACAGTGTTGTAGTTGTCATGAGAGATATACTGAGATGAATTTGTGAAAGGTTGCCTGACACCTTTCATTTTCTTTAGCGCATCTTCTTCTTGCTCATTTTCATTTGGTTTGGATATCTTTCTTTTGCTGGATGACGGGCCTACCGTTGGGCCCTTGGTATTTGGAGCTTTTGATTCAAAAGTTGTTCCCATGAATACCTCTTCTTCATCAGCCATACTTAGTGGTCTAGCAGAATCCTCAACTGACTGTATATACTTGAGAAGGAGAATAGATATAAGGGAAAATGGGGGTAGGGCTACAAATGCCCTCAGCGAATATTTTTCTGAACAAAAAGCATTTTGAAGAAGAATTAGATGCATACACTGAGAAATGTTTCAAAAGAAGGAAACGTATAGAACGAGCTAGTAGGTCCGAAGAATATACTAGTCTGCGTACTAGGCATTTCATTCGAGTGAGACATAACACAAACCCTAGATCTGAAATGATTTGGATGCGAGGAACAACTACAAACCACATCCGCACTGATAAAGGTAAAACCTAGATCTAAGATATGAGGTAAAATTGCAGGAAAATAACCATAGACAACCTCGAATCATGAAAGATTGAGGCCCGAGTTCGAACTACACGTACCCTTGCTCGGTGACACGTGGTAGCTACAGTGGCGCGGGGAAGAAGATGTCCCACGGCGGCGAGGAATGACTCCAGTGAGCACTTTCCGGCATTGAAGCGGGGAAGAGGTCATCGGTGTCGAGCTCAAGGTGGAGCGCTGTAGCGAGGGTTTCAGTGAAGTGGAGGCGAGGAGAAAGAGAAGTGGGCTAGGAGAAGGAGGGGTCTACTATTTTTATGTGCGAATGGATTTAACCACACACAGTGAATTTGGATCGAACGGCCTCTATTCAGACACTATAGCGATTCAACGATCATGATGGGATGACAGTTGATGGATAGCATGTGGCAACCATAAAAAGAGACGTGGTCCTGACTTGGGTGGGAGACCCCAATTTTGGATAGCTTTCGCTAAAATAGATTAATGTTCAGACCGAATCTTAATCGTGGTCAAGGACACCAGATAAAGTTACGTTCTAGATGAAATTTGAGCATTTGTAACCGAATAGCATAGACTGGAAGAGAAAGGTCAGAGAGAAAAAACAGGGTCCTAAGCATTTCACTCAGGAAGATAAACACAAACACTTGAGGAAATAGCTATGCAAGAAATGCATTTAGAAAAACACTAAAACTTTCGATCAAAGAGAAAACAAACGAGATAAAATTGTGGTGGCGTGACCCATCATATAAGAACTGTATGACCCCGAGCGTTGCACAATTATCGTGAGACCCGATTAGTCTAGTTCTTCGTTACTATATTCACTCTCAGGAAGAAAATTTCACTTTGTCAAAATTTTCAAACTCTTTGAGTGTTATGCACCCATTCCTTCTAAGATGTGGAAGTGTTAGCATCGGTGCCTAGTCTAGCTCACTGCACGTTTGCAAAGTCCAGAATATTTAGCTCACACTGTAACACACAGAATCTTTTCTCATCGAGAGGCTTGGTGAAAATTTCAGTGAGATTGTCTTCAGTCTTGGCATGACTGATGATAATATCCTATCAAGCAACATGATCGCGAATGAAATGATGTCTGATGGAAATATGCTTTGTGCGAGAATGTTGCACAGGATTATCTGCAATTTTGATGGCACTCTCGTTATCACAATATAGAAGGATATGCTTGACCTTGATGCCACAATCCTTCAATGTCTGCTTCATCCACAATAACTGAGGGAAACAAGCGCCAGCATCAATATATTCGGCCTCATCCATAGAAAGAGATACATAATTCTGCTCCCTTGATGACCAACAGACCAATGATCTACCGAGGAAATGGCATGTCCCCGAAGTAGATTTCCTGTCAACCAAGTCACGAGCCCAGTCTAAGTCTGAATAACCAACGAGATCAAACTGTGCTCCCTTAGGATACCATAAACCAAAGGTGGGGGTGCTCCCTTAGGATACCATAAACCAACGAAACCAGTCTCAGAATGCGCTTGACCGCTTAGTGATGCGATTCTTTTAGTGCAGCTTGATAGTGGGCTAACATGCAAACACTCAACATAATGTCAGGTCTAGATGCACATATATAAAGAAGAGAACCAATCATAGAATGATAAGCCTTCTGATCGTAATCCTTACCATACACATCTGTATCCAGCTTAATTACTATTCATGGGCATAGGAGTTTTATAGCCCCTCATTTGGGAATCTTGCATTTTTGAGCTTCTTCAAGCATTCCTTCAGATATTTCTCCCGAGAAATGAAAATGCTATTTTCCTGTTGACGTATTTGCAGTGCAAGAAAGAACTTGAGTTCACCCATCATAGACATTTGATATTTATCGAACATTATTTTCGGTAACTCTAAGCTGCAAGCATTGTTGGTATAGCCGAAAATAATATCATCCACATAGATTTGGCATATGAATAGATCATTATCAATAGCATGAGTGAAAAGTGTGGGATCAGTTCATCTTGGCTTGAAACCTTGGTCGACCAAAAACTTCTTCAAGGTGTCATACCAAGCTCGAGGGGCTTGCTTCAGCCCATATAAAGCTTTCTTCAATCTGAAAACTTTGTTAGGAAACTCAGGATGTTCAAAGCCAGGTCGTTGTCTAAAATAAACTTCCTCATTGATGTCACCATTGAGGAAAACACTTCTCACATCCATTTGATAATGTAGGATATCATTGTAATTTGCATAAGCGAGAAGAATACAAATTGCCTCAAGGCCTGCAACATGAGCATATCTTTCATCGAAATCAATACCTTCTACCTATGTGTACCCTTGAGCACTAAGATGTGCTTTGTTTCTCACCACAATGCCATTTTCAACTTGCTTATTGCGGAATCCATTTTGTGCCGATGATATTGTGCTTCTTAGCATTCGGTTTGTCAACCAATTCCCACACATCATTTTGTTCGAATTGCACCAACTCCTTTTGCATGGCATTCATCCAATCTGGATCATTCATTGCTTCTTCATACTTGGTATGTTCAGCCAATGAAACAACGGAGAAACTGCTACACTAGTTAGCCAAATGAGTGCGTGAACGAGTTGTGGGTCGATAACCCAGATTCTCATGTTCATTGAGAATTAATGAAGGATCACCTCGATTTGCCACTCGAGGATGAGCATTTTCTTCATGATGATCGTTGTCATTTTCATAAGCAATAGCATTAGTATCATCATTCCATTTGGGATTGCCATTTTGATTGGCATTTGTATTTGGATTGCCATTTTCATTTGGAGTAGCATTTGATTCGGCATTGGCTTGACAAGTTCTGCTTCTAGTCATGGGGGCATCATCATTAGAGGATTCAGGAGCATTCCCTTCAACGGGCTTGACACTCGCAATAGCCATTCGCTAAATAGCATCTGAAAACGATGGTTTATCTATCACATTTGGCAGGTGCTCCTTTTAGGAGCCATTAGTTTCATCAAACCGCACATTTACCGTTTCCATACCTTTCCTGTCCTCAGAGTTATAGACACGATAGGTATGCGAGTTTGAGCCATAACCAAGAACAAAACCTTCATGTGCCTTAGGTGAAAACTAGGAAGAATGATTCATATCAAGAATGTAACAAGGTGCACCAAAAACATGCCAATAAGAAAATTTGGTTTCTTGCCCGAGATAAGCTCATATGAAGTATTCTTAAGGAACTTGTGAAGATAAACACGATTGATAACATGACACACGGTGTTAATAGAATCAGCTCAGAAGTGAATAGGAGTTTTCTACTCATTAAGCATTGTTATCGCCAATTCGATGAGAGTTCTATTCTTTCGCTCAACAACTCCATTTCGTTGTGGAGTGTATGTAGAAGAGAACTCATGAGTAATACCATTTTCATCGAAAAATTCAGGGATATGAGTATTTTTAACTCGGATTCATTGTCACTTTTGACATGCTTGATTCGCAGATCATATTCATTGTTGGCCTTTTTGGCGAAGGTTTTGAGATATCTTGTGTGTAGATTTTGTCTTCGAAAAAGAATACCCCAAGTGTATCGAGAGAAATCATCAACAATAACGAAGCAATAATGACTGCCACTAAATCTTGCATAATTTAGAGGACCGAATAAATCCATATGAAGAATTTCCAGAGGTCTTGTTGAACTCATAACTTTCTTTGATGAATGATGCTTGTTGGCTAATTTTCTAGCCTCACATGTAGCACAGAGACGATTGTTGTCGAATTTTACATCAGGAATGCATGACAAAGTCTTCGGTGCCACAGCCAACCTTCGGTTTCTATAGTAAGCAAACAAGTTTGGACTAAGGGACCCTTAGAGAAGTCCACAATATACATATCACCTTTTCTAATTCCCTCAAAGACGAAGGAATTGTCAGAGGCCATGAAGACAATGCATTTGGATATGGAGAATAGAACTAGCATGCATAAATCACATAGCTTGCCAACAGAAATGAGACTAAATCCAAGAGACAGAACAAGTAAAACATCATCAATGGACTTGTCGTTGGATATAGCAATTTTACCTAGCCGAATTAACTTTCCTCTATTGTTGCCGCTAAAAGTAATATACTTTAGAGGAGAAGTAGTTAAGTTGGAGTTGACAAACAACGACTTATATCCGGTCATATGACTAGTGCATCCCCAATCCATTATCTATTCGGTACACCCGGAGACATTATCCTGCAGAAGAATTAGGCTTTCTTACCCACCCACATCATTGCAGGTGTCGCGGGAAACCACGACCACCTACTGGACCAAGAGTCCCTTGCTGGCTCGGCGGGGGGATGGCACATTGCACAAAGAGCAGAGGAGCGTGAGACAGCACGGCAGGGATCGCACAGACAGTTTTTACCCAGGTTTGGGCTGCCCTGAGGCGTAAAACCCTACTCCTGCTTTAGTTTATTGATGGTGGAAAAAAATGGTGGTGAGCGTAACATGCTTGCCCGGCAGGGTTGCCTCGGGTCGAAACGGCTACACGCGTATGAATATGTGAGGAGGTGGATTTGATAACCCTTTCTATGGTTGCCTTGGGCCTACTTTCATAGACAAATGGGTCACCACAGTGGCAAATCAGTCATTATGCACTAATGAGCTAGCAAATAGGGCTATCATACCTAACTTTGCAGGCTGACAAAGCGCATTAAATGCACCGCTCTACGTCACATTGTTGCTTGCCAGGCATGCCTTGCCAGGCTGTTTTGCCAGCTTCGCGCCTCCTTGCTCGGCACGTCGCAGGACGGGTGTCGCCTGTAGGCATTTCACATAGAAAGTGGCCGCCATGTGGCAAATCGCGGCCACTTAGTCACTTGGATCTTGACACCGCACCGACCGATGACGTGCATCATGGTGTGGTGGTTTTGCTTCCACGAGTCCAGCAGACCCTGCCGGGATGGCTTGGAGGCTCAATTCCGGGGGGGCGACCCATCCTTGCTAGGCTCGCCTGCCCAGCAAGGGAGGCTTTTCCCTTGGTGATATCCTGCTTCTCTGGCTAATATTGGTCCTCTTGTGCTTCAGTTTGGTCCTCCAAAGAATTGGTCTCTTTTGCTTTGATCTGAGCTTGGGAGTTGTAATCTTGTTCCCGCGCTTGTGCATAGTCTGGGCAACGGACCCAGGGTTTGTTGCACCAACAGAAGCCCCCAGGCCTGCCCGGAATGCGCTACCGGGCGTCGTCGGGGTAGGCCCTAATAAGTGCACTAGCAGGTGCGTGGAAGTGGCTGGCCCCTCGAGATCTTCTTTGCTTCTTAATTAATCTTGATTCTAGGCCACTTTCTGGTTTCCCCGCACGTCATGTAAAGCCAATCGTGGTGGGGCCACTCTTGTTATGGCTCGTGAATGACTTTAACGCATGGGGTAGAAACTACCAATTCACTCTTCCCACCATGCCCTTATCCTCAACCACATATGCTGCATGAATCTCGTGGCGTTGGTAACAAAGGTGTGTTGTGCGGGCGAGCATCAAGGCGGGAGCCCGGTCTTCTTGAATTGGTGGAGGAGGGCGGCGGTCGATCGTTGAGGGATTAGCTCCCTTCCTTGATCCGCCTATAAAGGGGGTGAGTAAGGAGCGGAGCCAGCTATCCCTGCATCTTTTCTCCTTCATCTCATGCTTGCTGCAGGTCATGCTGAGGAGAGGAACCCGGGGCCAGGACCCGGCCCCTAGCTTAGTGCTTCGCACGGGCCTCAAGGGAGCTCTCGGGCGGTGCGGAGATAGCACTTGGGGTGGCGATTCTGGTGCACCCGTTGTCGGGTCGCACATAGCTTTAATTCAAGTGAGAGGTGGCGCAAACAACACCACACCGAGGCCCATAATGGGCGCGGGGCATGGTAGTCGGCCGTGCCCCAATCCCCCTTCTCTTGTGGCGCCAGGGAGGACTCGCGGAAGAGGTTCACCGCCAGCGGAGCCGAACCTGACTCCCTTGGGCACCACCTTTTTTTTGTGCAGGGCGGCTCTTTGCTCCCATACACGTCTTCAGAACGTGTGGTGGTTTCTGATGTCACGGCCGTTGGGGACAACAATGCTCTTTGTGCGATTGCCCGGAGAGCATGGTGCCCGACGCGGCGGTTGTGTCGAGGTCTTCGGATGGCAGTGATGCAGAAGGCGACGGCAACCCGCGATGCGTCAAGAACGGGAACGACCATTCCGATGAGTCGTGTTTGCCAGTGAATACGTGTCTCCCATCTAGTCCTCTAGCAGTGTCACCATCCGCGTCTGCCCTCCGGTTTCTTCCTCCTTGCTGGGAAGCGACACCATCCTGATCATCAGGAGGCGTCGAATCCTAGCTGGGTCCGCCTCCGGCCACCTTGACCCCTTGCTGAAGGAGATGGACAAGGGAAATGGCATCATAGGGCACTTATCTTTTTTCAATCTTAAATCTGTAGGCATTTGCGAAATTTTAGTTCAGATAATGTAATGTCTAGTATCCATGTTTGTGTCATGTAAGGTCTGTACTTGTTTGGTCAGCATATCAATGAAACGGATGAACCTTGTCGGGAACTTGTTCATGTATATGTCCATGCAGAGGTGGAGTGCATCTATATTTTAAATAAACAAGTTTTCCCCAGCAAGATACCCTTCCAGTACCCTCTATTTTGTTGCCGGGGAGCTTAGCCTACCGGGCAAAATAGTGACGAGGTAGCAGCCCCCGCCAAATTTTTTTTTCAGCAGAGGCCACTGCAGCCATCCTGACTGAAACAACGTTCGAGCCAAGGAATGGGAGCAAGTAAGTCTCAAAAAGTGGTAAGGTTTTCATATTTACAAGTTTTTGCTTATAGAACACTTATGGACATGAGGTAGAACTTATCTGTTTGGCTTTCTGGAGATTGCAGTGTTGGTTCATCGTTTCCAGCTTCCTGTAGAGGTCAAGCTCATGGCAAGAACCTGTAGTTTTATGCAGATGGAAATGATCCAAGATGTGATCTTATCTAAATGCAACTTGTCGGGGCACCCAGCGCTTCATTCATTTCTCTGTTGCTCAGGGTCTGCGCCTTGCTTTGTACAAGGGGTTACATGCAACTGAGGCAAGGCCTATACAAAAGGGTGCCTGCCGTGCAGGGACCGACAGCCGTGCCTTACGGGTAGAACTTGCAGAGATGCTCGATATTCCATGAGTACTGCAATTTAATGCCATCTCCGGTCTCTAGACAGATTGTGTTCGGTCTGGTGACTTGTACTACCCGGTAAGGGCCTTCCCACTTCGGCGTCAACTTGTTTGTACCCTTGGCGGATTAAACGTGCCTAAGGACAAGGTCGCCTTCCTCAAAAAACTAGGCAAGAACCTTGCGGCTGTGATTGCGACATAGGGCTTGCTGATAGTGTGTAGCATGCGTAGCAGCCCGGAGACGGTTCTCCTCGAGTAGCACAGCATCGTCACGCCGGTCCTGATCTTGTGCTACTTCATCTTAGGAAAGCACTCGAGGTGACCCGTAAATGAGTTCCGTGGGGATAACTGCTTCTACCCCATTGACTAGGGAGAAGGGAGTCTGCCCAGTAGCTCGATTTGGTGTCGTTCTGAGGGACCAGAGAACTACCGGCAGGTCATCGATCCACCACCTACCGTGCTTATGCAGCGTATCCAATGTTCTTGTCTTGAGTCCTCGCAGCACTACAGCATTCGCCCTCTCAGCTTGTCCATTGCTTCTGGGATGTGCAACAGAGGCAAATGAGATTCCGAGGACATGAACAAATTGCATGAAGGTGCGGCTCATGAACTGGCTGCCATTGTCGGTAATGATCCTTGTCGGGATTCCGAAGCGGCACATCAATTCTTTCAAGAACTTGATAGCTGACTAAGCAGTCATCTTTCTCACGGAAGCTACTTCCGGGCACTTTGTAAACTTGTCGATAACAACAAATAAGAATTCAAAGACCCGGAATATCGGGGGAAAGGGCCGAGGATATCGAGCCCCCAGACCAAAAACAGACATTACAAAGGGATTGTCTGAAGAGCTTGCGCAGGCAGGTGGATGTTTTTGGAATGGAACTGGCAAGCTTCACATTTGGTGACTAGCTCGACCGCATCTTGGAGGGCCGCGGTCCAATAGAAACCTTGCCGGAATGCTTTCCCAACTGATGCCCTTGATCCAATGTGGGAGCCGCACATGGCTTTGTGTATTTCCGCCAGCAGTTCCTTTCCTTCTTCTCGGCAGATGCACTTCAATTTCACACTGTTGGGCATCCTTCTGTATAGAGTGTCATCGACAAAGTAATACATACTGGCCCTCCGGGCTACTCTTTCAGCTCATCTTGGTCATGGGGAAGTTCTCCTGTTTGGAGGAAATGGACTATGTGACTTGCCCAAGTTGAAGCCTGGGGCTCGGCAACAAGGACTAGTGGCACCTCCTCATCTGTGGAGGCACGTTCCTCATTCGCATGGACTATTGGCCCCGCTAGACAGAGTGGTCCAGCAAGTGATGGGGAGTTGTTTCCGGCAGGGTCCCTACCAGGAGCCGCAGGAGGCTCTACCGGGAGAGGCTTACCGGAGTCCATCTCCCTCCTTTTCCGGGCCATTATTGCTGGGGATACAGAGGGCTGAGTAAGATGGAGAACAAAAGTTCCTGGTTCCACAGGAAGCTTTTGCGCCGCACACTTCGACAGATGATCAACTATGTTGTTTTCTACATGGGGTATGTGCTCTGTTTGCAATCCCTCAAAGCGCTCCTCCAATCTTCTCACATCCTCAACGTATTCCTCCATCAATGGACTTTGGTAATCCTCATTGACTTGTCTCATCAAAAGTAGTGAATCTCCTCGAATGATCAACTCCTTGATCCCCAATTCTGCGGCAATCATGATCGCGGCAAGGAGCCCTTCATACTCCGCAGTATTGTTGCATGCCTCCTCCCGGTCAAAATGCATCTAGATGACGTACTTCAGGTGCTCCCCCGTAGGGGAAACAAGAAGGACACCAGCCCCTGCACCTTGTAGGTAGAAGGCTCCATCAAAATTCATGATCAATTCTTGGGGCGCTTCCTTGTCGGGGGTAACTATTTCCAGTACCTCTTCATCAGGGGTTGGCGACCATTCTGCAATAAACTCTGCCAATGCCCTACTCTAAATTGTTGATGTGCTCTCAAACTTCAGGCCAAAGTTTGACAACTCCAAAGCCCACTCCACTCTTCTGCCGGTAGTCTCAGGGTTCCGGAGTATCCTTTGTAATGGAAAGCGAGTGACAACCGTGATCTCATTGGCTTGGAAGTAGTGGCGCAGTTTCCTTGAGGCCATGATGAGGCAAAAAATCAACTTTTGCACACCAGAGTACCTCGATCTAGCCCCCTGTACCAGGGAGCTAAGGAAGTACACTGGGTGTTCCACCACTTCCTTCCTTGCCGCGTCCTTCGGGTTGCTCTTGCTGATGTGCTATTCTTTGCCCTAATCCTCATCCGGTCCTGCTGGCCCTTGTTCACTCTCTGGTTTCTCTACTTCCCGTTATGCCACCAGCGCTGCACTAACTACTTGATTAGTTGCCGCCAGATATAACAGCAATGGCCCTTGCGGTTTAGGGGCAACCAAGGTGGGCACAAAGGACAAGTAGGCCTTCAACTCTTGTAAAGCCGCATCTGCTTACGGGATCCACTCCATGGTCCGTGCTTTTTTCGGGATTTTCAAGAACGCCAGGGCGCACTCGGTAGACTTGGAGATGAACCTGCTAAGCGCGGCAAGGCATCCTGTCAGATGCCTGACATCCTTGACTATCCTGGGTTCCTGGATCTGCTTGATGGCCTTGATCTTGTCGGGGTTGGCGTGGATCCCACGATGGGATACAAAGAACCCATGTAGCTTGCTGGAGGGAACGCCAAACACACACTTCTCCCGATTTAGCTTCAAGTAGATCTTGCACAGATTAGCAAACGTCTCCTCTAAATCCTGGATGAGGGTTGATCTATCCTTGGTTTTGACCACAAAATCATGCATATAAGAGTCAATCTATGCAACTGTGGTTCAAAACTAATCTGGACTGCCCTTGCAAAATTGGGCCTGGCACTCTTTAATCCGAAAGGAATGCGCACAAAGAAGTATGTACCATATGGGGTAATGAACGAGGTCTTCTCTTCGTCTTCCTTGGACATGAAGATCTGATGATACCCAGAGTATGCATCCAAAAAGGAGAGCAAATTGCAACCTGAAGTGGAGTCCACAATCTCATCGATGCGCAGCAAGGGAAATGGGTCCTTCGTGCATGCCTTGTTGAGATCCATGAAATCTATGCAAAGCCTCCACTTCCCGTTAGCCTTGCGAACAACCACTGGGTTTGCTAACCATGTTGGATGCAGCACTCCTCTGACCAGAGCAGCTGCCTCAAGCTTCTTGATCTCCTCTGCAATGAACTGGTGCCTCTCCAAGGCCTGCTTTTGAACCTTCTGCTTGACAGGTCGGGCATGTGGGCAGACAGCAAAGTGGTTCTCAATTACCTCCCAGGGAACAACGGGGATATCAAATGGTTGCGAGGCAAACACATCGATATTCGCCCGTAGGAAGGCAACAAGGGCGCTTTCCTATTTGTCATCAAGGGTGGCGCTGATACTGAAGGTACCATCAACGCCAGCTAGTCCTGTCGGGACCTTCTTCACCTGCAGCGCAGCAACCATGAAGATCGTGGCCCTTAGTCCAATGGATCTTGCAGTACGGCCCATCGCCTTTCCCAGCCATTTCGGTGGCCTCGGCCTGCTAGCAGTCAACACACACAGCAGATTCCTTGCCGGGGGCTTCGGCCTAAGCCTTCTTGCTGGTACTGAGCATGCCCGATCCTTTAACAACCATCACTGCCTTATCTTTGCGCCTCTTGCTACACTTCTTGCTCTTCTTATGACTCATGGATCCATCATCATCCTCTGAGTCAATGTTGATGCAATCTTCTTCTCCGGGGAGTTTCCTTCCCTCCTCCATCCGAGCACACTTGTCCACCAAGGTGTAAAGCTTCTTCACAGTCTTGGGCAGCTGCACATTCATCTTGGAACGGATCATGCGATTGCACACATTGGACTGGAAGGCGGCTATCATGGCCGCTGGACAAATATTTGGGATATGTAGGAGCCAATATGTAGGAGCCAATATGAGCATCCAGGTTCTGCTATTGGTTATTGACCGGAAATGTGTCTCGGTCATGTCTACATAGTTCTCAAACCCGTAGGGTCCGCATGCTTAACGTTCGATGAAGATTTGTATTATGAGTTTATGTGATTTGATGACCGAAGGTTGTTTGGTGTCCCGGATGAGATCACGGACATGACGAGGCGTCTCGAAATGGTCGATACATAAAGATTGATATATTGGACCATGTTATTCGAACACCGAAAGTGTTCCAAATAGTTTCGGGTGAAAACGAAGTGCTGGAGGGGTTACCAGAACCCCTCGGGGGAACTAATGGGTCACCATGGGCCTTGTTGGAGAGAGAGGAGGGCAGCCAGGGCAGGTCGCACCCACCCTTGCAGTCTGAATTGGAAAAGGGAAGGGGCGGCGCCCCCTGTCAGTGTCAAAACCGGCGGATCTCAGGTAGGGGGTCCCAAACTGTGTGTCTATGGAGGATGGTAACAGGAGGTAGGGGACACGATGTTTACCCAGATTCGGGCCCTCTCGATGGAGGTAAAACCCTACGTCCTGCTTGATTGATCTTGATGATATGAGTATTACAAGAGTTGATCTACCATGAGATCGTAGAGGCTAAAACCCTAGAAGCTAGCCTATGGTATGATTGTATATTGTCCTACGGACTAAACCCTCCGGTTTATATAGACACTGGAGGGGGCTAGGGTTACACAAAGTCGGTTACAAGGGAGGAAATCTTCATATCCGTATTGCCAAGCTTGCCTTCCACGCCAAGGAGAGTCCCATCCGGACATGGGACGAAGTCTTAAATCTTGTATCTTCATAGTCCAACAGTACGACCAAAGGATATAGTCCAGATGTCGGGAGACCCCCTAATCTAGGACTCCCTCAGTAGCTCCTGAACCAGGCTTCAATGACGATGAGTCCGGCTCGTAGATTTTTCTTCGGCATTGCAAGGCAGGTTCCTCCTCTGAATACTCCATAGAAGATTTTGAACACAAGGATAGTGTTCGGCTCTGCAAAACAAGTTCCACATACCACCATGGAGAGAATAATATTTCCACAAATCTAATCTGCTAACACGTTTTGACAGCATGACATCATCTCATGGCCTGGTCTTTATTCGAACCGTTTTTCTCAACCAGCACTGCACATATCGCGAGGCAGTTTCCTGACACGTCTTGCCAAAGCAGAGATCGTGTCCCCCTTATTACGGGATTCTCATCAATACGGGCGTGGGTAACCCAAACGTGCCTGTTGGTATGACTCCTCGATTTTAGGCAAGTCCCAAACGGCCACGAGGAGGACGCTTGATATTCACCCTCTTTATAAAGAGGCCAAGGCATGTCCTTGTTTCCTTCTCGTGCTCAATCGAATCCTTCCCTCACCTCGAGTTCCAACACCCAAGGCTCAGGTCAGGCGCTTTGGACCTTCAACCATGTCCGGATCCAACCTCCAAGGTCGGTGGATGCCTTCCTTTGTCACAGAGGAGGACATCAAGAAGCTGAGAGAGGCCATGTATTTGACCACCAAAATCTCGCACAGGCTGCCTGCCCAAGGGCAGGTCAACCCCACTCCCGAACCCAACGAGGGTCTTGTGTTCATATCTCACTTCCTCCGAGGGCTATGCCTCGCTCTAGATCCCTTTGTTAGGGGGCTCATGTTCTATTATGGGCTGGATTTCCATGATCTGGCCCCAGATTCCCTCTTCACATCTCGTCGTTCATCATCGTGTGTGAGGCCTTCCTCCGCATTACCCCACACTTCGGCCTGTGGCTCAAGACCTTCAATGTGAAGCTGAACATGATCGAGGGGCGGCACACAGAGTGTGGAGCTGCCGTAATAAGCAAAAGCGTTGAGGCTCCGTGGCTAGAGGGTTCTTTCCCGGAGGTGTCCAGTTTGTGGTAGCGGGAGTGGTTCTATATCACAGCTCCCGGGAGTTCCAAGTGGGTAGCCGCCCCTGCCTTTCGCTCAGGCCCCCCACCACAACTGATGTCATGGATCAATAAGGGGCTGAATTGGGGGCTAGTAAATGATGTGCCGATATTGCAGAGTCGCATCCGAGATCTCCTTGAGAGAGATGTCAGCCTGGTCTCGGTAATGCAAGTTATGCTAGTTCGTCGGGTCCCGCCTTGCAAACGTCGACCCCTCCGTATGTGGGAGTTCAACTCGGAAGGACCGCGAACCATTCAGCACTTCCTCGGCATGACGCTCGAAGAGATGTACAAATTGTTCTTCGGACCCTAAATAAAGTGTCCAGACACCACCGAGGATGCGGGTCTGAGCTGTAATCGCCCTGATACCCAAGTAAGTATTCCCATGGCCGAACACGTTGTCTTTTTATTTATCATAACATCATTCTGAAAAGTCACTCTTTGACCAGGACTGGATAACCAAGGCGAAGATGATCAGGTGTTCGGTCCCCCTTCCCAAAGGCCTGGCCGATCCCGTACTAGACAGAATGCTCGAGTTGGTACCTTATCAGACGTCCTCAAGGGAAGATAAAGGGGGGAATACAGAGGCTGAAGGCGGGCCTCGCTCACTATTCGTCCAAACCGGGGGAATTAGCGCCTCCGCGAAGGAGGATAACTAGGGAGAAGAATCTGACATTCCCTCTCCCCAAGGAAGGAAGAGGAACACCTCTGAAGACCTGGAAACAAAGGTTTTCAAACGGGGGAAGAAATCTTTGCTAGAGGATCCCGTCTTGGAGGGTACTCTTGCCGCATAGTGCCCGCAAGGGGATCAGCCCTCGAACGAGCTATAAGTAAACAAAAAGTACTTAATAGTGAAAATATCCTACCTTACTTCTGAAGACAATAACCGAAGCTTATATCTTGTAGATCGGATTGTAGCCCTTCTCGACAGAGTTCGTCTTCGGGGGATCTTCTTCCGGAGATGATGGAGAGCAAAACACCTCCCCCTGCCACCCTGCCTTATGAGACGGGCGACCCTGAAGTGTTGTTGCGGAGGGTTTCTCCTGATCTGCCAAGGCCAGAGGGTAATCCTTTGGCCACCCGGAGTCCTCAGTATTCGGCTCCTAAAGAGAGCAACAGAAAGAGTCCGGAACTGTACAGTGTGCGGTCGGACGCACTGAAGGATCTTCTGGAGCAAGCGGCCATCTCAGAAGCGCATCATACGCTAATGGGTACGGTAATTGAGAGGATTTCATCCGCCGAAAGCGGGTTGCATGAAGTTTTTATGAGTCTGCTGAAAGGCTTTGAGGTATGTGAAATAGTGTATGTTTTTCACAATACTGCACACATTAGGTGTGCCCTATGCAGATAGTAGCCCCTGAGACTCTGGTTGTCATTGAAAATGGCGGCAAACAGAGGATCATAGTCCCAGGTAATAACCAGACCGCCTTTATGTGCAGGTGGCTAAAGGTCTGGTGGCTAGCCGGACTGATGAGTTTTCCGAGCTAATGCGGCAACTTGATGCGGCAGATGCCGACATCGTGCTTGTCAACAAGCGGCTTGATGAGGCACAGGGTAAGTGATTACTCCGGTGATCAACACATAGTAAGAGGAGCATGATGCCAGTATCTTTAATATGTTGTGACTGCAGATGGAGCTGCCACCGTGGAGACCCTTCGGGTGGAACTTGCCCGAGACAAGGAGCAAGCCAGGAATAGTGATGCGGCCGCTCTAAAGGCGGTCGAAGAGCTGAGGGCCGAACATGCCACACATTGCCAGAGCAAGGAAAGAATGGCCAAGATGGCCGTTGAGTTGAAAGATGCCGCCGACCGTTACCAGCTTCTTAAAGAAGAAAGTCGTGCAAAGGTGACGAACCTGGAGAAGGCCATGGTAGCAGCCAAGGAAGCCCGCTCCAAAATACGAGCGACGAAGGAGGAGCTGCATCAAGCTAGAGATATCGTAGCTGGGAAGCCCTTTTTGTTGTGTACTAACTTCGGAGATCCGAAGTATAATCCTCTTGATCAACTATGGAGTTCTGCAGACTCATACGTGGATTTGGCAGCAAGTGCTGCTGATGCGGCCGAGTACTTCAAGGATCAAAAAGATCGTGAAGTGGAGAAGCTGTTCTGGTCACAGTTCCATTCTCCAGTGTGTCCCCTGCTGTTGAATGAGCGATTGCCAAGTGGGCCGAGCTCCATAGGTTGTCCGGACTTGCCATGAGGTCTGTTGTGGATCGTCTGTGGCCGGGAGAGCCAAGGCCGAATAGTTACTTTAGTTTAGTGCCACAATTCCTTGGTGCTGTGCCGCACATCGACGCTATCAAGAGGTCGGCGTGCATAGAGGGTGCGCGGATGGCACTTTCCCGTGTCAAGACATACTGGGCAGAGATGGAGGCCACCACTATTGCAACACAGGGTTCGGCCATGGGCCGAGTAGCTGCCGAGCACTACTTTGAAGAAGTCCTTGAAGGCGCTCGTTCAATAGAGGCTCAGTGCTTGAAGAATATTATGTTCTAGTGACATGTATTCCCATTGTAAAAACAATGTTTTATTGAATTATAAAGGTTGTGTTTATACTTTTGCCCGAAAGTATTATGATGCCTCCTGTGCAGCCGTTTATGTATATATGTATATAACCTGAAAGATTGCAGTTGTCGGCTTCAGCCCCCATGCATATAATGCGGGGGTGTTCGCAAAAAAAATGCATATTCACACTTGATCCAACGTCTCGGTCCATAAAGGAGGTGGTAGCGTAGCGAACGAGGCAATCGGACTATATTGCTTTAACACTTTCACTTAGCCATAGGAGTTTGACGGCGGGACTACTAGATAGCCCCTGGTACCTCCGCGCACGTCCGAATATGGGGCGCGTACGTACATGACTGGGGAACGGCCCTTCGTTAATGTGGAGGAATCCTGAAGATTCCGCTAAGTCATCGAGTGGTTGACCAGTCTCGCGCTTTATCATGACAGTCAGTTTTCGGCTTTCTCTATTGAGGTGCTCATCCGGATGAACCAGGGCACAATCGCAGTAGTTCTCCCAGTGCTACCTTAGCCGATATAGAGGAACGTAAGGTACCAAAACATGGGAGCCGGGCAAACCCAACATTTGACCAACGACATGATTCGGAGCTGATGCATATAAGGCGAAACTCGCGACGCCGAACACTCCCTAAGGTATTCTGTCTTTATAATATATGTCGGGCTGAACAATGCCCTTAATAATAAACCCCGAGTGTCCAGGCATGTGCAATATCCTGACGTGGCCACATGCCAATAACGTCAGCATCCTTCTCGGTTGTATTGAGTATCCGGAGGATGTGAACAACAAGAGAAAGTAAAAAAGGTTTACACAGGATCTTAATTTGAAAAGAAACCTTTGAGTGGGTCCCTGCTGCACGTCTGCGCTTGTGTCTCCGTTGTGCCTTGTCCTGGACGGGTGTAGCACAATTGTCATCTGTAAGAGAGAAGAACTTAGGGGAAAGATGTCGTGCTAGAAAATTGGTTATTATCAATAAACCATTAAATTTCAAGATAAGTCAAGTTGAGCCGAACTAGCCCTCATTACACGCGGGAAGCCCCTTGTACCATCTATGAGGGTTTAACCCTCAAACCAATCTCATGTATATGTAGTGATGCACCGGACTCGTCTAACCGCGTCCGTGGTCTTGATGACCTGTCATTTTTGCTGGTTGGTGAGGCCGTCTAGTGCTCGGCTGTTAAAGCCGCCGCACATTCTTCCACGCGTAGAGAACTCTCAATATTTCCAATAACTGTGGTGGTGCCACGTGGATCGGGCATCTTAAGCTTGAGAGAAGCGTAATGCGGTACTGCATTAAAACGTGCAAAAGTCGCTCTTCCGAGTAGTGCTTGATAGCCACTTCAGAATGGAGCAGTGTAGAAAGTTAACTTTTCGCTTCGGAAGTTGTCGGGAGAACCGAATACAACCTCTAATAATACAGATCCCGTACAGCGGGCCTCTTGGCCTGGTATTACTCCCTTGAAGGTAGTACTACTATGGCTTATTTTTGTCGGGTCTATCCCCATTTTGCGGACTGTGTCCTGATATATCAGATTTAGACCACTGCCGCTGTCCATAAGGACTCGTGTGAGATGGTATCCGTTTATTATTGGGTCTAACACCAAGGCAGCCAATCCTTCATGACGGATGCTTCTCGCGTGATCCCCGCGATCAAAAGTGATCGGGCAGGCCCACCAGGGGTTGAACCTAGGGGCGACGGGCTCTAAGGCACGTATGCCTCGGCGTGCATGTTTGCTTCTCCTCTTCGTCACATGGATCATGTTTACTGTTTTAACCTCTGGTGGGAATTTTTTCTGTCCTCCAGTGCTTTGCTGCCGAGGTTCGTCCTCGTCTTCGCTTGGTGTCTCCTCCCCCTTGTGTTCGGCGTTTAGCTTACCGGCCTGCTTGAAGACCCAGCATTCTCCGTGGGTGTGATTTTCAGGTTTATCGGGGGTGCCATGAATCTGACATAGTTTGTCAATAATCCTGTTTAGGCCAGACGGTGCATCTCTGCTGCCTTTGAAAGGCTTTTTCCACTGACCTAGTCGAGAGCCCCTGAATCCGGCATGTACCGCCGTATTATCTGGGCTATCTTCTTTATTTCGACGCTTGTTTTTATTGCGTCGTGGTTTTCCATTGCCATCCATGACTTCAGATGTGCTTGGGTCGATGGTGCTACTGCGGGCTAACCAGCTATCTTTGCTCGTGCAAAAGCGGGTCATGAGGCTTGTCAGGGCTGCCATTGTTCTCGGTTTTTCTTGGCCGAGGTGTCTGGCGAGCCATTTGTCTGGACGCTGTGTTTGAAAGCTGCTAAGGCTTCGGCGTCCGGAGAGTCGACGATTTGGTTCTTCTTAGTGAGAAACCTGTTCCAAAGCTTTCGGGCTGACTCTTCAGGATGTTGAATTATATGACTTAAATCGTCTGCATCCGGAGGTCGGACATAGGTCCCTTGAAAATTAGCTCGAAAAGCATCCTCGAGCTCCTCCCAACTTCCAATTGAGTGTTCGGGGAGGCTTTTCAGCCAGTGCCGAGCTTCTCCTTTAATCTTGAGGGGAAAGTATTTGATGGCATGGAGAGCGTCTCCGCGAGCCATATGGATATGGAGGATAAAGTCCTCAATCCAGACCCCAGGGTATGTGGTCCCGTCGTACGCCTCTATGTTCACTGGTTTGAATCCTTATGGGAATTCATGGTCCAGCACCTCATCGGTGAAACATAGGGGGTGTGCGGCACCCCTGTATTTGGGTGCATCATGGCGTTCGGGCAGTTGTAGTATTCGGTTTTTATTTTGTGCCAGAGCATGCTTCATGGATCCATAGATGGATCTGGTCATACTGGATTTTTGGCATAAGTCCTCACGTAGATCGTGTGTTGACTTATGTGCGACCTTGTTAGCCGCTCTATCACGGTCGCAAGGTGGTTGATCCGGCCGGTTAGCCGTATTATTTTCCGGCTGTGTGGGCTCTAAGGCCTCATCGTCGAATTTAGGTAATAGCTTGCGCTTTGGATATCTCTTTGTGTGGTAACTTCCACCATACTTTTCTTCGTTGTCGAGCACTTTGTTCCACCTGCTGTTGAGCGTATTTTGTGCGGCCTTAAGCCTTTGCTTCTGCTTCTTCAGACTCCTCGCAGTGGCAATAAGCCTTCTGCGGAGGTTCCCTTGCTCCAAGTGTGTTTCCGGGATGATGTGTGCATCTTCGTCCGGACTGTTTTCCTCCCCAGAGGGGGTTTGATGAGGTTTATCCTTGGCGTCGTCGTGTTCGGACATCGGATCCATACTATGTTCGCCATTTGTAGCTTCATCGTGCTCTGCCGCTGGGGCAATGTGGTCGTCGTTTCCTCAGGAGTCGACTGGAGTGTTATTTTCTCTTGTGTTGTTATCGTTGTTTTTGCTGAGGCGGGATTTGGAGCGGCGCCTATGCTGACGCTTTGTTTGTTTCTTGGAGGGGTCATCCTCCGCTGTCTCCTCCCGTTCCTCGTCGTCGTTTTCTTTGGGTGTATCCACCATGTATATGTCATGTGATGAAGTGGCTGTCCAGTGCCCTATGGGCACTAGTTCCTGTTCCTCTCCTGCATCGTCGTCCATGCCGTCGATGTCTGCGGAGTCGAAATCGAGCATGTCAGTTAAATCATCGACAGTGGCTACTAAGTGGGTGGTGGGTGGGCAGCAAGTTTCTTCGTCGTCCGCATCCCATTCTAGCCAGACGTAGTTCGGCCAAGGTTCTCCTGACAAGGAGAGAGACCTTAATGAATTTAGCACATCACCAAAAGGCGAGTGCTGAAAGATATCCGCGGAGTTGAACTCCATGATCGGCGCCCCATCGGATTCGATAGGCACGGATGCAGGCAGCTCAGAGTCCGTGGCCAGAGACGAATCTCGTAATCTGGCGACAAGGCTCTCGTAAGGGGTGAAGTCAGTATCCCGCTCCATCGCCACTGAGAGTGCAGCCTCCATGGCGGGGTCTATCCCTCCATCCTCAGATGGCGCAATTTGCTCCAGATTGAAGGCCGGAGTAGTTGCAGATGCGATCTCCCGAACACTGTCCGACGGTAGAGTTACGTCATGCTCGTCATGATTGTGCGGCGCACCTGACATGGGCTCGAATCCATCGAAGATCAAGTCTCCGCGGATATCGGCGGTGTAGTTTAGGTTTCCGAACCTGACCTGATGGCCAGGGGCGTAGCTCTCGATCTGCTCCAGATGGCCAAGCGAATTGGCCCACAGTGCGAAGCCACCGAATACGAAGATCCGTCCGGGGAGGAAAACCTCACCCTGGACCGCATCGCTATCGATGATCGAAGGGGCCATCGAGCCTGATGGTGACGGCACAGTGGAACTCTTAATGAAAGCACCAATGTCGGTGTCAAAACCGGCAGATCTCGGGTAGGGGGTCCCGAACCGCGCGTCTAAGGCGGATGGTAACAGGAGGTAGGGGACACGATGTTAACCCAGGGTCGGGCCCTCTCAATGGAGGTAAAACCGTACGTCCTGCTTGATTGATCTTGATGATATGAGTATTACAAGAGTTGATCTACCATGAGATCGTAGAGGCTAAAACCCTAGAAGCTAGCTGTAACACCCACGATGCGGCTATATCTCCCACGTGTCGGAGCATGACTTAGAGGCATAACCACATAGTAGGCATGTCACAAGAGGGGTAATCTTTACACATCCCATGTACTGAATAAGAAAGGGGTAAAGAGTTGGCTTACAATCGCCACTTCACACAATACGTGAATACATCATTACATCATCCAGATACAAACAAGGTCCGACTGCGGAACCTAATAAAGAAAGACAACCCCTAATGCAAATGATCCCCGATCGCCCCAACTGGGCTCCTCTACTGATCAACTGGAAACGAAACTACACAACGAACATGATCTTCATCGAGCTCCTCCTTGAGCTCGGTTGCGTCACCTGCACGGTTATCATCGGCACCTGCAACTATTTGAAGTAATCTGTGAGTCGCGGGGACTCAGCAATCTCACACCCTCGCGATCAAAACTATTTAAGCTTATGGGTAGGAAAAGGGGGGTAGTGAGGTGGAGCTGCAGCAAGCACTAGCATATATGGTGGCTAACATACGCAAATGAGAGCGAGAAGAGAAGCAATGCAACGGTCGTGAACTAGAAGTGATCAAGAAGTGATCCTGAAACTACTTACGTTCAAGCATAACACAAGAATCGTGTTCACTTCTCGGACTCCGCCGAGAACAGACCATCACGGCTACACGCGCGGTTGATGCATTTTAATTTAGTTGAGTGTCAAGTTCTCTACAACCGGATATTAACAAATCCCCATCTGCCCATAACCGCGGGCACGGCTTTCGAAAGTTCAAAACCCTGCAGGGGTGTCCCAACTTAGCCCATCACAAGCTCTCAGGGTCAACGAAGGATATTCCTTCTCCCAGGAAGACCCGATTAGACTCGGAATTCCGGTTGCAAGACATTTCGACAATGGTAAAACAAGACCAGCAAAGCCGCCTGGATGTGCCGACAAATCCCGATAGGAGCTGCACATATCTCGTTCTCAGGGCACACCGGATGAGCCAGACGTCGGGTTGGCATAGACCCTGGTTGCCCAGGGGGCGCCGGACATCGCTCAGGTTGGACCAACACTTAGAGAAGCACAGGCCTGGGGGGTTAAAATAAAGATGACCCTCGGGCTCCGGAAACCCTAGGGAAAAAGGCTAGGTGAGGCAAATGGTAAAACAAAGGTAGGGCCTTGCTGGAGGAGTTTTATTCAAAGCAAACTGCTAATGGGTTCCCATAACACCAAACCATGTAAGGAACGCAAAATCAAGGATCATAACACCGGTATGACTGAAACTAGGGCGACAAGAGTGGAACAAAACACCAGGCATAAGGTCGAGCCTTCCACCCTTTACCAAGTATATAGATGCATTAATTAAAATAAGAGATATTGTGATATCCTAACAATAATCCATGTTCCAACATGGAACAAACTTCATCTTCACCTACAACTAGCAACGCTATAAGAGGGGCTGAGCAAAGCGGTAACATAGCCAAACAACGGTTTCCTAGGACAAGGTGGGTTAGAGGCTTGGCATGGCAATATGGGAGGCATGATAAAGCGTGTGGTAGGTATGGTGGCATGGCAAAAGAGCGAGCAACTAGCAAGCAAAGATAGAAGTGATTTCGAGGGTATGGTCATCTTGCTTGAGATCCCGCAAGGAAGATGAATGAGTCCATGAAGGAGATAAATGGACATAGTCGAACGGATCCTCACAAACGCGACGTTATCGGAACTAACCCGGAGAAGCAACACCGGAAAGAAGCAAACATCATAGTAAACAACCATCACATAAGCATGGCATGATGCACTACCAAGTTTGATGCATGTCCGGTTTAAAGAAGCATGGCATGGCAAAGTGCACAAAAAAAAACTACAAGTTAAGTGGAGCTCAATATGCAACGAGTTGCATATTGACGAAACACGACATCAATTATATAGTTCTCTCCCGTTTATGTACCCAACAATATTACATGTTGTTAAGCATGGCAAGAGGTGAAGCATAATTAAATTAACGGATTAGGCAAGTTTAAATGAGGCCGGAACAACAAACAACAATTCCGGTAAATCCCCATATGCATTAGCAATTTAAAGCAACAACAAACTTTAACATTTTAAATGTTATTATCATGATGCGGATGACATGTGCAAGTTTATGCAATTTTATGAAAATGTTGACATCAGCATATTATGAAGCATTTGTCATCGTGGCGAAAACGAAAGGGGTGCCACGGCAACGAATCCAAAAAATGATGCCACGGCAACATAACGGTTCCGGTAGCTCATGGAGATACCGGTGCAAAAGGAAGTGTGGTGGGAGCGTCCAAAAGATGGTGGGGTGATCCCGGTAACCGGGTCCCCACAAGTTGATGGCATGGAAGCGAGAGACACTACGGAGACGGTGCCACCACGAGCATCTCATAAATCACACATGCATACGGTCCACGACGTCGTCTCGATGGTAATACCTTTAAAGCGTGCATAATGGGACGGTTTGGGGTCGGTGCAATGTAGAGGAAGTAGACGTTCTCAAGACAGACGGTAGTGGAAGTAGTGGTACTATCTGTCCTCGTCGATGGTAGTGGTACTAGCAACCTTGGCGACGGTAGTCGTTCACGTTCTTAGTCACACAAGTTTCCGTAGATGTTCGGGGTCACGGCGAGGAACTTGACGTCCAACTTGGAGGGTCGACGGTAGTGATACACACATCTCGTGGGAGTAGAGGTTCACGCCACAGTAGTCGAACTTGACGAACCCGAACTCTTCGAGGGTCGTCGTGGTACTTGACGATATCCAGGATGATTTTGTGATTTGTCGGTCTCGACGAACCGTAGGGGTACTTCATCTCGGGTTTTTGCGACGGTAGAGGAACTTGACGGATCCGAGCTCATCGAGGGTCATCGTGGTACCCGTTCACGTTGTAGTCGAACATGTTCAAGAAGAAACTTATGCGCCGTCATGGAACTTGGCACATCCAAAGGGTATTGGACGGGTCCGAGGTCTCCGACCGTAGTGGTACTTGCTGTTACGGGTACTCGAACTTGAGGTGCTCCTGGCGTCTGACTTGCGGCGTTGGACAGAACCATGGCGAGGTTCAGCAGCTACCTCACGTCCATGATGAAAAACGAAGCTCGGGCAGGGAGTCGAAGCAGCAAGCAGGGGCGTGTGCAGCAACAGCTAACATCAGCAAAGGCCATGGCAACATGGGGCCTTGGGCGCCGTCGGGGTGGAGGGATGTGGTTCCTGCCAAGCTCTCGGAGGGGCCGGCCATGGAGGTAGGAAGGTGACCATGCCGGGTAGCAGTGAAGGTCAGAGGGAGCGGGAAGCTGGTCCGGCGGGATCCGGGCGAAGGAGGGCCGGCCTGGGTGCAGGTCGCCAGAGAGGGAGGCGATGGCGCCGCGGGGAAGATGGAAGGACGAAGAGGTGGACACCGGCAGCAACTGGCCCGCAGCAGGTGGTGGGGTCAGAGACGCCATGCTCCGGGTCGCCGATCTCCGGCAGGGCCGCGGCAGTGGCCTCCGATGAGGGAGCCAAACGGAGGCGGGGCCAGACGCAGGTGGGACTCGTGCAAAGGCAGTCATGGCATCGAGTGCAAGGAGCTCTCGCTCCTCCCTGTGAGCAAGACGGTGCTGGAGAGACGGGCACGAGGCGCTGCGGCCTTGTGCGAGAGCGAGGAGTGGGAGAGCGATGAGGATCGGGCATGAGCACGTGCTCTCTGTTTCTAGCGGCGCAAGGTGGACCGGGGAAAGGAAGCGAGATCAAGAGGAGAGGGAGGTTCGAGCGCATGGGGATGGGATCGGGCAGCGCTCTCCCTGGCGGCGCTGGGTGGAAGCGTACGAGGGAAGAGGGGATCGGGCCAGGGGTGCTAGGGTGCGGTCTAGGGTTAGAGGGTTAGGTGGGCTGGGCCAAGGTGGGATAGTAGGGAAGCAGGCCGGCCTAGCAATGAGGTCCAAGTGACCAGTCGGGCTTCTCTCTCTCCCTCATATCTCTTTAGCAGAAAAGAAAAAATAAAGAGAGGAAAAGAAAGAGAGGGTATGGAAAAGATTTTGGGCATGGGGATAATTTTCCAGAACTCACAAAAATATGCTCAGTCCGAGAAAATTAGAAATGGCCAGATCGAACGATAAGAATTCAAACTCATTTGAATTTAATTCAAATGGGTTTGAACTAGGACGAGGTTTTAGGAGTATCCAAAAATGTTCGGATTTTTCGAGGAACCTTGGAATAGGATGAAAGAATAAATACCAAAGTTAGAGGCCAAGAGTTGTGATAACAAAGGCATTGAGATTTATTTTCCAAGTGTGTTCCGGTTAATTCCAACAAATGGAATATTTAATATAGCTCCCTAATATCGGGGGGATATGTTATAAAGAGAATCACCATGTGAATTCCCTCGGTTTAAATGGACCAAAGATCCATGCCATTTATTTAAGTGAGTTTTAGTTAGCTTTGAGAAAAAGATGGCATGATGACATGATGCAATGCAACAATCAAAACAAATCACATGATGAAACTCGGAAAACAAGGAAGGCATCTGAACCTCCGGTCTTGGGGCGTCACAACACTCCACCACTACGAGAGGATCTCGTCCCGAGATCTAGGATGGCACCGGAGGGGGAAAACGGAAGAGGAAGAGAAGAGGTAAAACTAAGTTGCTTCTTTGATAAATGAGTGAAACCATGAACCTTAAGAGGTTGAACAAATTGAAAGAAAAAATACAATGAAGATGAACAAAGTTGAAAACAATCCGTTAGAAAAGAGGAACAAGGAGCATTACTAGAACCTTGTAGGTTGAAACACATAAGAAAAGGGTTGCAATGGACAAGAAGTACATGCAAGCACTCTGGTAGAAACGAGATGCACAAGGAACGATAAGGATCAAATACGACAACACTCCGGTTGGAAATGGAAGGCAAAGAATATGAGCATGGAAAAATGAAAGCACTTGGACGAGACTCCAGTTACAAGAGGAATGATGGCCACAACACTCCGGTTAACACAAGATAGAGGAGGAAAAAAAGAATGATATAATTTGGACAGCACTCCGACTGTAAATGAAAGGAATTGAACATGAACTTGACAAGATGAGAGGATACTTGACGAAATGAACAACACATTGCCTCCGGAACGAACGAATAGAAGCTAGATCATTGGAATGAAAGAATGGAGAAGAAAATGCCCACTTTTGCCACAAAAGAGCTTGGAGAGCACCCTTCCAAGAAGGTTATAACGGAGTTGTTGGAAAACCAACAACAAAACGAATAAGCTTGTAGTGGGCTTATGGAAAACTTCTCAAAATTGAGGCAAAATTCTGCCACTAACGAAAAACAATAGATTGGATTGATATGAACAAGGAGACGAGAAACTTATTTCAACGGGATGATAAATGAAGAACTTGGGTCATTTATAAGCACCGTAAATAGTAGCAATCCTTAGGGAAAGCTTTAGGTGAAATATAACCCAAGATAGCTCCAACGAGGAGATTGATGGATTGAGAACAGCTCATGCTCGAAGAAATTGATGGGTTTAACTATCCCATTGTTGACAACTGTTGAATCATGAAACACGAACTCAAATTGTCACGAATGACATAACACCACCTCAAAAGATAAGATAGAAGGAATTGCACTTCAGAATGCAAGATGAAGAATGCTTGAGCTCCTCTTGGCAAACACTTCTAGAACGAATTAAATCCTTGATGAACCACCATGTAGAGCCTTGATGAAGAACTCCGGTAACAAAATGATGATAAAAAGAAAGAGAAGTTGAAAACACAAGGTGAAGCCTTGTAATGACTTAGATGGATCTTTGCAACAATATAATTGATAGAGCTTGGGACTCCGGGAAGAAAAAAATATGAAACAATTGAAACCATGAACTTGATGTAACATCCCAAAATTCTAAATTTTGGAATGTTATAATAAATAGATAGATTTGATTGATTGTTTGATTGCTTGTCTGAAAGTGAGTGAATTCGAAACTTTTTGAAAGTTAAATGAGAGGGAATAAAAGGACTTTCCCAAACTTTCATATTTTCTTTCTGATCTCCATGAATTCAAATTCTTTTCAAATACAAAACCCTGGAGAGAAGATGACATGACTTCTTCCATTTATTTAAATGACAAGGGGTGTTGAAAATATTTGAATTTCATTTGGAAAATATTTCCAATTCTGAAACTTTATGCAACTCAATGATTTTTATGAGAGAAGATAAAATGACTTCTTCAAATTATATGAAATATGAGTTGGGAGTTTCAAAGAATTAAATTCAAAGTTCTTTTGAATTTATTTTCAATTTGGAGTTATTTGAGTTTTATTCAAATTATTTTTCTCCAAAAATAAAATATATGGAAATTAGGGTAACATGATTCCCTACAATAGAAACTTGGAGAAAAATTAATTTGAAATCATTTTGGTATTTTTAAAATGATTTTAGTTGGAATTTAATATACCAGTAGCACTCTTTGATTTATTTGAATTTGTGTGGATTTTATTTAAAGTTATAAAAATGTTCATGTCGTAGAAAATCTTTTTCTGAAAATTTTGATATATAATATGCCTATATAAAGTTTTATTTTATTTTCGTTTTTCAGTTTATCGCATTCTGTTAAAAAAACTACGCGCGCGCCTGAAACTAACTGTCGCCTACATGCACAGTATAGTACTTCTGGCGCCCCATTGTTTTTTTTCTTAAATAGGCTAGGCCCAGCCAGTCTTTTTTTTTCTTAGGCAGAATTTTGTAAAAAAAAAAACTGCACCGCGCGGCCGGCCGAAGGCCTTTAGGCCCATCGCCTCTTTTCTTCTCTGTTTCGTATATTTTCGTCTACGTTTAGTCCCACATTGCCTAGCCTTTAACCCCTAAGCCTCTTTTCCATCAATAAATATAGACCCATAGAGCCTCCAAAACTCATCCGATTCGGATTAAATCAATATTTTGGTTTGACTAGATTCATTAAGAAAAATATATTTCTCCTCTCCGGCGTGACTTCTAGAAATTTTCTCTTCTCTTCAAAGCCATCTTTTGTCTGCCTTATAAAGGTATCTTTCTTTGTTTTTTTTTCTTCTTATACTTTCGTAGTTTTTTTTGACTAACACGATAAAATAATTAGATTATCAATTAGTCTACGTATTTAAACATTAGACCCTAGCCCGTAGCTATTTTTTCTTCCGTAAAACAGCTTGGCCCTAATTTTTCAAATAGCCATAACTTTTTACTCGTTTGTCCAAATCCAACGAAACCAACGCCCACTTCTTCGTTATGATCCCCTCTATCCAGTAATCCAACCCAAACATGTTTTTGAAATTTTCAAATTTCGAATTTTGTTCAGATTTATATTCAAACTTCTTTTGAACATAACTTGAGTTTCGTAGCTCCGTTTGAGTTGATTCTTTTTGCAAATCGAAGCTCTTGACCTAAACTTTCTGATAAGGCGAAATTCACATAATTTTGGTACTATTAGAAATTGTTTTATGTTGCAAGAGTTATTTGCTTGATTTTGATGTTTTCCGAATCGACTTCTTCGATCTTTCTGGTCTTTTGAGTGATTGCTTATGTGTGGTTACTATTGCTTGCTTACGATAGATTGACCGGAGTGTGACGAGTAGAGCTATCAAGAGTTTTGAGTGCGAATCATCTCCATCAACATTGCAGGCAATTTCACACTTTGATCATACCTTTTCTACAACCCAGTTTTATTGCATTAGATCAATCCTCACACATTGCATGACTAGGATCTAATTAAATTGTGGGATGGGAAGTAGATGAGGTAGTACCTATTACCTGTTTATTATCAAACCTTTGGGAGTTACTTCTATGTTTGCTTATTATGCCATGCTATGCTAGTAGACGTGGATTGGGTGAGTGAAATCCATGACAGATGTGAGATTGATAATTAATGGTTTATCTAAGGTGGCAACTTAAACACACATCTGGGTGGATTGAGGCACCTGGGGTTTCCAGGACTTGCCTGTTTTTCTTTTGGACCGCCACCCAGGCTCAAAGGGATCATGAGATTATTCATACTAGAAACTTCCGTGTGCAGCCACAAGCCATTATGGGCTCTGGCATAGTTGATTAAGTTGTGCGAACTCTTACAGTGGTAGACTAGCAGATGTAGGGGATGTAGGTGGTACGGTCTACCCGATTGTAAGGTGCTAGCGCTTCTGAAAGACTATGTCTCGGTCATCCGTTTCTCAAACACCCTGTAGTGCGAGAAACCAAACGGAGGCGATCGAGTCTTGTGGGGAAAAGTGCGCAAACCTCTGCAGAGTGTATAAACTAATCATGATTAGCCGTGTCCCCGGTTATGGACATCTTGAGTATCTAGTTCTTGGATTATCCTGTTGATCTCATCACGTTACTTAAAATGAATATTGTTGGGTTTAATGATGTTACTTAATTGGGATTGAGAATGCTGTCAACCATTCTCAATGTTCAACAACCACCATGATAGTTAAATAAAATTTATTCCTTTGCAGTAGGGAAAAATTGGCTTTTCGCAAAAACCTTATAACCATAGAGCTTTTCCACCAGCCAAATATGCATGTAGTGATAGCCTTTATTCAGCATTCTCTATGGTGTGAATTTGCCAGTACATTCAATGTACTGACCCTCTGTGGCTGCAACGTCTCATGTTGCAGGATTATCTTACGACGAGTAAGTGATACATCAGGGTTACGATTTGTACACTCAACTTTGCCGTTGGTGTTGATGGGAATCCACAACCTTGTTGCTTCCGCTATTTTGGATTGAGGTAATAGTATTTACGTTACTTTATACATGTGATTTACCTCTGTTATAAATCCTCGAGTACTGTGTGTGTCAGCATACCGATCCAGGGATGACACTTAAGCACAGAGACTTGATCCATTCGGGTCGGGTCGCTACAAGATGGTATCAGAGCACATGTTGACTGTAGGACGTGACCCTAGAAACTGGCAAGCCCATAGCAAAGATTTTTTCTCTACAACTTTCCCTTTCAAAAAGATCTTTTACCTCTCTTCTCTTCTGAGTTTATTCAAATTTCCCTTTAGTGAAACCATACCCCTTTCCCTTTTGACCGCTCGAAGATTCGACTGATGAGACCACTCCAAGAAGTACAGGATATCAGACAACTAAGACCACTTCGGAATGAAGAGTATTTTCCGTGCATCTGAATAATGGAAACTACAACGGTTGAAGGCCGAAGACAAGTAGAATTTGAAGGCTCTGAAGAATTCCCAGATTTATATGACCTAGGAAGGCTACCCTTATGGAACTTGGCAGACTATGAAAGTTGTCAATACCCGAGATCAAGGTGTATTGGAGAAAGACCAAAACATGGAGAGTTGAGAACTCAAAGTTTTGTCAAGAAAACCCTAAGGTAGGAGATATCAACTGGCAAGATAGCTCATGGCAATGACAAGGGAAGAAACACGGTTATCCGTGATGTCATCACCATTGATACTGTGGTCACCGAGCTGAGCTAAGCATGCATTCCTTCGGAAGGATTGGATGGTAGAAGGCTGATGGAGCATCTATCAGCAAAGGATGCAGTTTTAAACTTAGCTGGTGTATCACCAAGATCTGGAGTAGTACATCAAGAAGTTTAAGGTGGAGCTCCATGAAGCCATATTAGACAAGGAAGCATTTCATGAAGAACTCAGGAACCAAAAGCTGAAAGCAGCCAAGCTAGAGAAGTAAAACCTTGAGATACAGGAGATTCGTCAGGAACTGAAGGACAGTAGGACCATGGTTCATGCCAACGATAATGAAACCCAGAAGTTTGGAATGCAACTCCAGAAATATTGAAGGACATCCTGAGAGACTTCACGTCAATAGAGATGATCTGGCAAAAGAACTTAAGAAGGACAGGTACGATGGGAAGAAGCCATCGGAGACATGAACAAGACTTGAAGAGTTTGGTGATGTTGACCTTTAGAAGACCAAACCCCTATTATATACCTACGTTAGATGCGATGATTGTGAGCCGTCATTTGTTTGATGTTTTCCCGACAGCCACAATAAAATCTGTCTTTTCAAAACCATTGTTTGTATTGTGTGCATCCCTCTCTATCTCTCTTACCCCACCCCAAACCCCTGGACCCAATAGAGGATGAATGGAGATAAAACCATATTTTCTGGATCGATGAGTCAATTGGAGACAGACTGATGTACTCAGAACATGGAGGATCACATGGAGAATAACCCTATAGTCGGAAAGGATATGACCCAGCACGCTCTTCAGTGCTTTGAAAGAGGTGCTGCTACTTGGTGGAGAATGTACCAAACCATGAATGGATGGCAAGGAGTAACCACTTGGAGAGAATTAAAGTTGACTTTGCCAAAGTCTCGGCTTGTGTCCCAGAAGTTGAAGCCTTATGGAAAGGATATGAGGAAACCTTGTGCACGCAAGATTTGAGGAGAAATAGGACACACCCATAAAGAACACAAGGATGAATGCCCTAATTGTGAAGGAAGTCACCCAGTTGAAGAATGCCCAACTAGGAAGATTACTTGTTTCTTGTGTGAAGGGACTACCCACTATCCTGCTCAGTGCCACATCTACCCCATGGTACAACGAACCATCCAACAGAAGAAAGAAGAAATGAAAGGAGCCCTCATGGAAATTTTAGAAGAAGCTATGATGAAGGAAGAAATGGAGGACACACCCAAAGAAGAACCAATTAAACCCTGCACCAAGTCTTGCTATTCATGTGGAGAAGAAGGACACATCTCCCAGAATTGTATGAATGGGGATCTAGTAGAATTCCCAACAGAGGAAGTAGAATATGACCCAGAGAAATAGAAGCCATGATTGGCATGGTAAGGTCCAGGAAGAGAAGCAAATTGGATTCCAGGAAGTACCCGAGTCATATCACCTGTTACAGGTACAAGGAGTTAGGGCACTACCTCAACAGTTGCCCAAAAAGGAAACCTCGATACTTGTCAGAAGTAATATGTTTTAGTTGTAATGGAACAGGGCACTTTGCCAGAGAATGCCCCAAGGAGAAGGAAACTTGTGCTAGATAGTTGAGTTTGCAACAAAAGAAATGGAGTCGTAGAAGTGAGAACATTTTTCTTTTATATTGAGGTCTTGAGTTGAGACATGTAATGGAAAAGCGAGAGATGGTAATCACTTGAGAATGAATAAAGTTAGCATCGTTGGTACTGATATGGATTTTATGAGTTGTTACTCTATGAAGAAGGATTTTGGCCATTCTGAGGATATGAGAAATATGTTCTATGGAAGATTTGTGCATTTTAAGGGTGGTAGTACCCTGTAAGAACCATTGACCCCTGGAAAAGATAAGGATACTCCACTGAGTGGATTTCGGACAAAAATGAATACGAGTTTTGTCTCGATATGTGTGATACCCCAAGAGTATGTGGGATGAAGTTGGAGACCATCAGTTGTTTGGACCAAATGTGATCAAGGAGTCGGAAGAGAATGTTAAGTTGATTCGAAATAGACTGAAGGTAGCTCAGTCCAGGCAGAAGAGTTATGCAGACATAAAAACGCAAGGAGGTAGTCTATGAAATTGGAGACAGAGCATGTCTTCGTGTAACCCCTCTGCAAGGAGTTAAACGATTTGGAGTTAAGCGAAAGTTAGCCCCGAGATTTGTAGGACCATACTGAGTTTTGGAGCGTATGAGAGAAGTGGCCAACAAGATGGAGTCACCCAAAGTACTGTTAGGAGTTCATGATGTGTTTTATGTTCCCCGGTTGAAGAAGTGCCATGCAGAGATGGCCAATATTCCCCTGTAAGGACGCTTGACCCTGGAAAGGATAATGATGTTCCATGAAGTGGGATATGGACTCCATAAGTATAAGTTTTTATCTCGGTATGAGGGATATCCCACGAGGATGAAGAGATAAATTACTATTGGATATAAAGGAGGTATGATGTCGGAAATATGGATCAATGAAAACTCCATGATGAGTCTGAGTAATCATGTCCTAGTTTGGTGCCAATAGAAGGAAGGAAGACGATACAATTGGATGGATTTTAAGTATGCTAGGGATCTGGAAGTTGGAAGTTGGAATAATGATCAGTTGCCCGATGATAAGTTCGAGGACTACAAGTGATGAGATGGGCCATAACCCACAGGCCCCAGGACCTGCCAAGAAGCAAGCACACTCTTGCTGAAGGAAAAACACTGGAAGAGGATATGCCCTTATCGATAGACGATTTTATAGGAGTTTACGCAAAACCTGAGAGTTGTGAAGGAACGATAGATGTTTGTCTGGCTTGCAGAATCAATGGATTATTCCGAACTTGGTTCGTCGACGAGAGAAATTCTGCAATGCTTGTGAGGATGACCGAGTGTTACAATGCGAGATTCGCTAAACCGTATACAAGGTAATGATTTGGGTGCGGGATGGATTGATCACCATACCGACTTACTCTTATTATTCGCCTTGCTATATGGGATGGTAAATCTGAGTGACTTACCTATAGTGGAGAGACGACGATCAAAACCTTGTTTAAGCCTTAGAATGGTATAGGTATTTTTCCCTTGTACAAGGCAGCTTTGCCAACCGTAGGTTATACGGTGAGGATCACCCAGACCCATTTCCTGCAGGAGAAACCACAAATTGTTGACCAGCATGAGATATCGATAGTTGTTTAGTTTTGGCGCCAGACCCGTCAGCTAAGAAGACCCAGTCTCGGAATAACCTTACCAAGAGGAAAGGACAAAAGAATTGAGGAAAAAGGTTATGCCACTACCTGAAGAGCTTAGAGAAGGATTTATCCTGAAGATCTGAGAAGACCGACACTGTCAAGAATAAGGATGGAGTATATGAGTTTTGTTGGAACCGTAACCATGCTTTTAAGGGTAGTAGCACCCCAGACCCCGGAGACGATTGATGAAATTTTGAGGAGACCTCCAAACCCTAACCTTTTTCTTGCTAGCCTCTCTGAATCTCGAGGACGAGATTCATTTTAAGGGTGGTAGGTTTGTAACATCCCAAAATTCTAAATTTTGGAATGTTATAATAAATAGATAGATTTGACTGATTGTTTGATTGATTGTCTGAAAGTGAGTGAATTCGAAACTTTTTGAAAGTTAAATGAGAGGGAATAAAAGGACTTTCCCAAACTTTCATATTTTCTTTCTGATCTCCATGAATTCAAATTCTTTTCAAATACAAAACCCTGGAGAGAAGATGACATGACTTCTTCCATTTATTTAAATGACAAGGGGTGTTGAAAATATTTGAATTTCATTTGGAAAATATTTCCAATTCTGAAACTTTATGCAACTCAATGATTTTCATGAGAGAAGATAAAATGACTTCTTCAAATTATATGAAATATGAGTTGGGAGTTTCAAAGAATTAAATTCAAAGTTCTTTTGAATTTATTTTCAATTTGGAGTTATTTGAGTTTTATTCAAATTATTTTTCTCCAAAAATAAAATATATGGAAATTAGGGTAACATGATTCCCTACAATAGAAACTTGGAGAAAAATTAATTTAAAATCATTTTGGTATTTTTAAAATGATTTTAGTTGGATTTTAATAGACCAGTAGCACTCTTTGATTTATCTAAATTTGTGTGGATTTTATTTGAAGTTATAAAAATGTTCATGTCGTAGAAAATCGTTTTCTGAAAATTTTGATATATAATATGCCTATATGAAGTTTTATTTTATTTTTTTTCAGTTTATCGCATTCTGTTAAAATAAAAACTGCGCGCGCGCCTGAAACTAACTGTCGCCTACATGCACAATATAGTACTTCTGGCGCCCCATTGTTTTTTTCTCTTAAATAGGCTAGGCCCAGCCAGTCTTTTTTTTTCTTAGGCAGAATTTTGTAAAAAAAACTGCACCGCGCGGCCGGCCGAAGGCCTTTAGGCCCATCGCCACTTTTCTTCTCTGTTTCGTATATTTTCGTCTACGTTTAGTCCCACATTGCCTAGCCTTTGACCCCTAAGCCTCTTTTCCATCAATAAATGTAGACTCATAGAGCCTCCAAAACTCATCCGATTCGGGTTAAATCAATATTTTGGTTTGACTAGATTCATTAAAAAAATATTTCTACTCTCCGGCGCGACTTTTAGAAATTTTCTCTTCTCTTCAAAGTCATCTTTTGTTTGCCTTATAAAGGTATCTTTCTTTGTTTTTTTTTCTTCTTATACTTTCGTAGTTTTTTTTGACTAACACGATAAAATAATTAGATTATCAATTAGTCTACGTATTTAAACATTAGACCCTAGCCCGTAGCTATTTTTTCTTCCGTAAAACAGCTTGGCCCTAATTTTTCAAATAGCCATAATTTTTTACTCGTTTGCACAAATCCAACGAAACCAACGCCCACTTCTTCGTTATGATCCCCTCTATCCAGTAATCCAACCCAAACATGTTTTTGAAATTTTTCAAATTTCGAATTTTGTTTAGATTTATATTCAAACTTCTTTTGAACATAACTTGAGTTTCGTAGCTCCATTTGAGTTGATTCTTTTTGCAAATCGAAGCTCTTGATCTGAACTTTCTGATAAGGCCAAATTCACATAATTTTGGTACTATTAGAAATTGTTTTATGTTGCAAGATTTATTTGCTTGGTTTTGATGTTTTTCGAATCGACTTCTTCGATCTTTCTGGTCTTTTGAGTGATTGCTTATGTGTGGTTACTATTGCTTGCTTACGATAGATTGACTGGAGTGTGACGAGTAGAGCTATCAAGAGTTTTGAGTGCGAATCATCTCCATCAACATTGCAGGCAAGTTCACACTTTGATCATACCTTTTCTACAACCCAGTTTTATTGCATTAGATCAATCCTCACACATTGCATGACTAGGATCTAATAAAATTGTGGGATGGGAAGTAGATGAGGTAGTACCTATTACCTGTTTATTATCAAACCTTTGGGATTTACTTCTACGTTTGCTTATTATGCCATGCTATGCTAGTAGACGTGGATTGGGTGAGTGAAATCCATGACAGATGTGAGATTGATAATTAATGGTTTATCTAAGGTGGCAACTTAAACACACATCTGGGTGGATTGAGGCACCTGGGGTTTCCAGGACTTGCCTGTTTTTCTTTTGGACCGCCAACCAGGCTCAAAGGGATCATGAGATTATTCATACTAGAAACTTCCGTGTGCAGCCACAAGCCATTATGGGCTCTGGCATAGTTGATTAAGTTGTGCGAACTCTTACAGTGGTAGACTAGCAGATGTAGGGGATGTAGGTGGTACGGTCTACCCGATTGTAAGGTGCTAGCGCTTCTGAAAGACTATGTCTCGGTCATCCGTTTCTCAAACACCCTGTAGTGCGAGAAACCAAACGGAGGCGATCGAGTCTTGTGGGGAAAAGTGCGCAAACCTCTGCAGAGTGTATAAACTAATCATGATTAGCCGTGTCCCCGGTTATGGACATCTTGAGTATCTAGTTCTTGGATTATCCTGTTGATCTCATCACGTTACTTAAAATGAATATTGTTGGGTTTAATGATGTTACTTAATTGGGATTGAGAATGCTGTCAACCATTCTCAATGTTCAACAACCACCATGATAGTTAAATAAAATTTATTCCTTTGCAGTAGGGAAAAATTGGCTTTTCGCAAAAACCTTATAACCATAGAGCTTTTCCACCAGCCAAATATGCATATAGTGATAGCCTTTATTCATCATTCTCTATGGTGTGAATTTGCCAGTACATTCAATGTACTGACCCTCTATGGCTGCAACGTCTCATGTTGCAGGATTATCTTACGACGAGTAAGTGATACATTAGGGTTACGATTTCTACACTCAACTTTGCCGTTGGTGTTGATGGGAATCCACAACCTTGTTGCTTCCGCTATTTTGGATTGAGGTAATAGTATTTACGTTACTTTATACATGTGATTTACCTCTGTTATAAATCCTCGAGTACTATGTGTGTCAGCATACCGATCCAGGGATGACACTTAAGCACAGAGACTTGATCCATTCGGGTCAGGTCGCTACACTTGATGAGCCTCCGGAATAAGGAATTGAGTTTACTCGATGAAACAAGAATAAGAATTACATTATGCTTATCCTTCTCCAATTTAAATTGATGACAAGCAATGGATTTGGCATACTACTTATTCTCGTTGAAATGATTAAGAGAGATATAGTGCAAACTTGAGAAAGGTCTTCAATGATCCACCGGTGGATTGAAAACAACGAATAGATTGATATGGTAACCAAGAAAGAGAACTCTTGAATGAACCATCGTAAGAATTGAAAACGATTGAAGAAAAGATAAAGGAACACCTGGAAGAATTAGAGAACGAATGAAGATACTTGAGGGAATTTAGATACAGGAGAACGAAGAGATCATGAACTGATTAGATAATACTTGAATGATGCACCGGTAAGATTTGGAGAACAATAGTTGAAAGCTGAGAATGAATAAATCCGAAATGATGGCCTTCAGAGAATCAAACTGAAAAGAATCTTGATTTGCTCCAGATGGGTGAAAATAATTCTCACAATCAAAAACAATTATTAGAGGATGGCCTCAAACTAGAACCATGAATCTTGAAGAGAATGGAGCAAGATTTAAGAGAAACTCTTCTTCGGTCTTCAACTCCAAGAATGACGATGAGAAAGACCACCATGAATTGTTGAGACACTCTGGAATAATGAAGAATATAAAGGCTGAATCAACAATGAAAAGAATTTGAAAGATCTTGGAGAAAGGCATTTGATTGATGATAATTCATTCTTACGTCAAACTTTGAAGAGGATTTGAGAATCACTCCGGAAAAATTAGAAGAGTTGGGTAAGATCCTGGGAAAAGACATGTGGGTTAGGGCCCACTCAAAGGGTACACCATTGAACAATGTAAGGAAGATTGCGCTGGTTGAATTAAATGGCTTAAATGTGATAACAACCTCGAAATAGGTTGAACAGACCTTGAGTGAAAAGACGAGCCTTCTGAGATATCTTCAGCACTCCCGATCAAATGAATAGTGAGAGGTGAATGATTATGAGGTGCACCAGAATGAGAAGGTATTTGAAACGAGGAAAATTATATGATCAACAAAGCTTGAATTGGATCCACCGGAGAAGAAAAGAGAATGAAGAATGATACCTTGTAGAGCATCTTCATGAGAATCACCGGATAAGAATATTGACGGAAAAGAATGGAGAGACTTCTCATCAATAACATGATAGTTGACTAAGAAATCCGAATCCTTGAAGAAAAATGGGTGGGTGGGCGGGAAAACAAAGGCAACTTGGGGACAGATGAAACGAACAACATTGGGAAAAACCGAGAGGTGATCTTGCGGATGGGGAAAATGATCAAATCCACTTGAAGAGAAACACCCCGGTTGAAAAGGATTGACATGACAATCTCGATGATCATGACGGATTAGCATCCACAAAGAAATATGAGAACACCGCTTAGGCAAGGTATGGAATCAACACTTGACATTGAAGCAACTCGAATACCACAACTCAAAACAAAACAAAGGATTGGCTTGCATAAAAAGCCGGAACAAACATATGATAGAGATTTCATCCAAAGTTTTTGTGTGGGGCCCACACAGGCTCGATCGTACAGCACCATCATGTACAAGGCAGTGCACATGACATATGAAGCGTCCCCGAGTCAGCATAGCCAAGGACTCTTTAAGACACAACGAGACCACAGTAAAACCAACCGTGGATAGGCGGACCACTAGACGTCGAACCCCAATTTCCTATCATACATCTGTCGGAAAGATATCCTAGGAGCTACTTGAATTCCCACTTATAAACTCCTGAAACTTTCTGGTTATGCAATCAGGTGTTGGGGATACAGGGGAAGCATAATATCTCACCCAAAACTAGCAAATCCTACATCCAGCTGTATCCATCCTTCAACACATAACTAAGAAACCTTCGGAAATGATTTACCTCAACCTTCGAAAAGCATCCGTTATATGAGTTATGGCAATACTCCCGAACTCCCGCCCTAGTACTGGGTGGCGTCGAGGTTATCTCACCAACAACTGCATAAAAGAGATTTTCGATGTCGGCGAAACTCAAGTATTCCAGAACTGCAACGATAAAATTGTGATGACAACACCTCGGAGCTTAACTCCCCGGGACACTGCCACAACCCCTAAATGTCAGGAGGCACCAAGAACAATGTTCTCGTCACAAAACCATCGGAACGATTCCAAATACCCGCGTGATCCTAAAAAAATTCGTGAAATTTGAGGAGAGAAGAGTCAAAACTTCTACGTCAGGAGGCCTCACCAGAGTGACGAAGGGACTGAGGAGTAAAAATAATCCTACTCTCCGATATATATAATCCTAAAATACTCAAAACATTTTTCTAGACTCAACAACGCCAGCGATTCGATCAAGCAGGGGGCTCCTAAGTCGGGGAAGGCTCTGATTACCAACTTGTAACACCCATGACACGGCTATATCTCCCACGTGTCGGAGCACGACTTAGAGGCATAACCGCATAGTAGGCATGTCGCAAGAGGGGTAATCTTTACACATCCCATGTACTGAATAAGAAAGGGGTAAAGAGTTGGCTTACAATCGCCACTTCACACAATACATGAATACATCATTACATCATCCAGATACAAACAAGGCCCGACTACGGAACCTAATAAAGAAAGACAACCCCTAATGCAAAAGATCCCCGATCGCCCGAACTGGACTCCACTACTGATCAACTGGAAACGAAACTACACAACAAACACGATCTTCATCGAGCTCCTCCTTGAGCTCGGTTGCGTCACCTGCATGGTTATCATCGGCACCTGCAACTATTTGAAGTAATCTGTGAGTCACGGGGACTCAGCAATCTCACACCCTCGCGATCAAAACTATTTAAGCTTATGGGTAGGAAAAGGGGGGTAGTGAGGTGGAGCTGCAGCAAGCACTAGCATATATGGTGGCTAAAATACGCAAATGAGGGTGAGAAGAGAAGCACTGCAACGGTCGTGAACTAGAAGTGATCAAGAAGTGATCCTGAAACTACTTACGTTCAAGCATAATACAAGAACCGTGCTCACTTCTCGGACTCGGCGTCTGCCGAGAAGAGACCATCACGGCTATACACGCGGTTGATGCATTTTAATTTAGTTAAGTGTCAAGTTCTCTACAACCGGATATTAACAAATTCCCATCTGCCCATAACCGCGGGCATGACTTTCGAAAGTTTAAAACCCTGCAGGGGTGTCCCAACTTAGCCCATCACAAGCTATCACGGTCAACGAAGGATATTCCTTCTCCCAGGAAGACCCGATCAGACTCGGAATTCCGGTTACAAGACATTTCGACAATGGTAAAACAAGACCAGCAAAGCCACCCGGATGTGCCGACAAATCCCGATAGGAGCTGCACATATCTCGTTCTCAGGGCACACCGGATGAGCCAGACGTCGGGTTGGCATAGACCCTGGTTGCCCAGGGGGCGCCGGACATCGCTTAGGTTGGACCAACACTTAGAGAAGCACTGGCCTGGGGGGGTTCAAATAAAGATGACCCTCGGGCTCCGGAAACCCAAGGGAAAAAGGCTAGGTGAGGCAAATGGTAAAACCAAGGTTGGGGCTTGTAGGAGGAGTTTTATTCAAAGCGAACTGTCAAGGGGTTCCCATAACACCCAACCATGTGCGAAACGCAAAATCAAGAAACATAACACCGGTATGACAGAAACTAGGGCGGCAAGAGTGGAACAAAACACCAGGCATTAGGCCGAGCCTTCCACCCTTTACCAAGTATATAGATGCATTAATTAAAATAAGAGATATTGTGATATCCCAACAATAATCCATGTTCCAACATGGAACAAACTTCATCTTCACCTGCAACTAGCAACGCTATATGAGGGGCTAAGCGAAGCGGTAACATAGCCAAACAACGGTTTCCTAGGACAAGGTGGGTTAGAGGCTTGGCATGGCAATATGGGAGGCATGATAAAGCGTGTGGTATGTATGGTGCATTGGCAAAAGAGCGAGCAACTAGCAAGCAAAGATAGAAGTGATTTCGAGGGTATGGTCATCTTGCTTGAGATCCCGCAAGGAAGATGAACGAGTCCATGAAGGAGACAAACGGACATAGTCGAACGGATCCTCACAAATGCGACGTTATCGGAACTAACCCGGGGAAGCAACACCGGAAAGAAGCAAACATCATAGTAAACAACCATCACATAAGCATGGCATGATGCACAACCAAGTATGATGCATGTCCGGTTTAAAGAAGCATGGCATGGCAAAGTGCACAAACAAAACTACAAGTTAAGTGGAGCTCAATATGCAACGAGTTGCATATTGACGAAACACCACATCAATTATATAGTTCTCTCCCATTTATGTACCCAACAATATTAAATGTTATTAAGCATGGCAAGAGGTGAAGCATAATTAAATTAACATATTAGGCAAGTTTAAATGAGGTCGGAACAACAAACAACAATTCTGGTAAATCCCCATATGCATTAGCAATTTAAAGAAAGAACAAACTTTAACATTTTAAATGTTATTATCATGATGCGGATGACATGTGCAAGTTTATGCAATTTTATGAAAATGTTGACATGCGCATATTATGAAGCATTTGTCATCGTGGCGGAAACGAAAGGGGTGCCACGAAAACGAATCCAAAAAATGATGCCAGGGCAACATAACGGTTCCGGTAGCTCATGGAGATACAGGTGCAAAAGGAAGTGTGCGGGAGCGTCCAAAACATGGTGGGGTGATCCCGGTAACTGGGTCCCCACGAATTGATGGCATGGAAGCGAGAGACACTACGGACACGGTGCCACCACGAGCATCTCATACATCACACATGCATACGGTCCACGGCATCGTCTCGATGGTAATACCTTTAAAGCGTGCATAACGAGACGGTTTGGGGTCGGTGCAATGTAGAGGAAGTAGATGTTCTCAGGACAGCCGTAGTGGAAGTAGTCATTCATGGTTCGTTGTGGGAAGTAGTCCTTCTCGTGGCGATGGTAGTGGAAGTAGTGGTACTATCGGTCCTCGTCGATGGTAGTGGTACTAGCGACCTTGGCGACGACAGTCATTCACTTTCTTAGTCACACAAGTTTCCATAGATGTTCGGGGTCACGGCGAGGAACTTGACGTCCACGGGGTCTTGGAGGGTCGACGGTAGTGATACACACATCGTCGTGGGAGTAGTGGTTCACGCCACGGTAGTCGAACTTGACGAACCCGAACTCTTCGAGGGTCGTCGTGGTACTTGACGATATCCAGGACGATTTTGTGATTTGCCGGTCTTGACAAACCGTAGGGGTACTTCATCTCGGGTTTTTGCGACGGTAGTGGAACTTGACGGATCCGAGCTCTTCGAGGGTCGTCGTGGTACTCGTTCACGTTGTAGTCGAACATGTTCAAGAAGAAACTTATGCGCCGTCATGGAACTTGGCACATCGAAAGGGTACTTGACGGGTCCGAGGTCTCCGTCCGTAGTGGTACTTGCTATTACGGGTAGTCGAACTTGTCGTGCTCCTGGCGTCTGACTTGTGGCATTGGACAGAACCATGGCGAGGTTCAGCAGCTACCTCACGTCCATGATGAAAAATGGAGCTCGGGTAGGGAGTCGAAGCAGCAAGCAGGGGCGTGTGGAGCAACAGCTAACATCAGCAAAGGCCATGGCAACATGGGGCCTTGGGCGCCATCAGGGTGGAGGGATGTGGTTCCTGTCAAGCTCTCGGAGGGGACAGTCATGGAGGCAGGAAGGTGACCATGCCGGGTAGCAGCGAAGGTCAGAGGGCGCGGGAAGCTGGTCCGGCAGGATCCGGGCGAAGGAGGGCCGGCCTGGGCGCAGGTCGCCGGATAGGGAGGCGATGGCGTCGTGGGGAAGATGGAAGGGTGAACAGGTGGATGCCAGCAGCAACTGGCCCGCAGCAGGAGGTGGGGTCGGAGACGCCGTGCTCCGGGTCGCCGATGTCCGGCAGGGACGCGGCGGTGGCCTCCGGCGAGGGAGCCAAACGGAGGCAGGGCGAGACGCAGGTGGGACTCGCGCAAAGGTAGCCATGGCATCAAGTGCAAGGAGCTCTCGCTCGTCCCTGTGAGCAAGACCGCGCTGGACAGACGGGCGTGAGGCGCTGCGGCCCTGTGCGAGAGCGAGGAGCGGGAGAGAGATGATGATCGGGCACAAGCGCGTGCTCTCTGTTTCTGGCGGCGCGAGGTGGACCGGGGAAAGGGAGCGAGGTCGAGAGGAGAGGGAAGTTCAGGCGCACGGGGATGGGATCGGGCAGCGCTCTCCCTGGCGGCGCTGGGTGGAAGGGTACGAGGGAAGAGGGGATCGGGCTAGGGGTGCTAGGGTGCGGTCTAGGGTTAGTGGGTTAGGTGGGTTGGGCCAAGGTGGGATAGTAGGGAAGCAGGCCGGCCTGGCAATGAGGTCCAAGTGACCAGCCGGGCTTCTCTCTCTCCCTCATATCTCTTTAGCAGAAAAGAAAAAATAAAGAGAGGAAAAGAAAGAGAGGGTATGGAAAAGATTTTGGGCATGGGGATAATTTTCCCGAACTCACAAAAAAATGCTTGGTCCGAGAAAATTAGAAATGGCCAGATCGAACGATAAGAATTCAAACTCATTTGAATTAAATTCAAATAGGTTTGAACTAGGATGTGGTTTTAGGAGTATCCAAAAATGTTCGGATTTTTGGAGGAACCTCGTAATATGATGAAAGAATAAATAGCAAAGTTAGAGGCCAAGAGTTATGATAACAAAGGCATCGAGATTTGTTTTGCAAGTGTGTTCCGGTTAATTCCAACAAATGGAATATTTAAAATAGCTCCCTAATATCAGGAGGATATGTTATAAATAGAATCACCATGTGAATTCCCTTGGTTTAAATGGACGAAAGATCCATGCCATTTATTTAAGTGAGTTTTAGTTAGCTTTGAGAAAAAGATGGCATGATGACATGATGCAATGCAACAATCAAAACAAATCACATGATGAAACTCGGAAAACAAGGAAGGCTTCTGAACCTCCGGTCTTGGGGCATCACACTAGCCTATGGTAGGCTTGTATATTGTCCTACGGACTAAACCCTCCGGTTTATATAGACACTTGAGGGGGCTAGGGTTACACAAAGTCGGTTACAAGGGAGGAAATCTTCATATCCGTATTGCCAAGCTTGCCATGCACGCCAAGGAGACTCCCATCCGGACACGGGACAAAGTCTTCAATCTTGTATATTCATAGTCGAACAGTCCGGCCAAAGGATATAGTCCGGCTGTCCGGAGACCCCCTAATCCAGGACTCCCTCACCCCCTTTCCTACTTCCTCTCCCTCTCCTTCCTTCTATAACACCCCCGATGTCATGCTACAGTAACCCCCCTAATGGTTGCCATGTCATCAAGATTACTATGCAGCTTACCACTTGTCCAAAAAACGAAGCCTTTTTCAAGTAACAAATATGTCGAATAAATTATTTTCTTCGAGCAGTAAAACTAAAATGTTCACCTTATCCTATAAATTTCCCTGATCATTGTGATGTTGAAACCAACCTCTTCTGAATTCCCAAAATGCCCATGGGAATTAATTTAGTGGTCCAGCAGCAATTAAAAATTGGCCTTTTCAATTTCTAAAAATAGTTAGACAATTCCTTTTGGCCCCAAACTTTTTGTGCCATCTAATATTGATGCGTTTGATCTATGCGCAAAGTTTCTCAAGTAACAAAACTCATTTGGTACCTCAAATGAATCTAAAACAAGACCTAAAAGCTTTAACATAAGAAGAAAAGAAAAGTCCAGAGACAACACCGCTCACATACAACCCATAGGTATAGTGCGACCCAGCCCACTCAACGGGCCTTCTCTTTCTTCAGGTATAGGAGGAAGGCAGAGGCAGGGGCGCCATGGCACACACACGCCGTCCACGCCCGGATTGCCTTGTGTCGTTCATCCGAGCACTCCTAGAGGTGTATAAGTGTTCCCCCAACTTCGTTGACGAACCCTAGCCCCCGGAATTCCCCTCTCCCACTCACGTTTATGCTCTGAACCACGTGCCCGAGATGTCGTCACCACGCCTTCGTCGATCCCACGGCCACCGACTCCCCATCGTTGCATCGCCATGTCCATGAGGTTCTCCGTCGTCTGCTTCATCGTCTCCACCACTGGATCGAGCTCGGGGAGCAACGCCGGTGTCGCCCTCATCATTTGTCTTCGCCACGACTATCGCGTCCTCACCGTCGATCCGCTTCTTGTCGTCCACCCCGGCCCCGTACGAGCTCGCCATCAGCCGTCCCGCGGTGAGCAGCGCCGATCCCCCCCCCCCCCCCCCCCCCCCCCCGCCTTTCCCCCTAGTTCCTGCCGATGTAGCCGCCGCCCATGTCCTCCCGAGGTCACGCCTGAAGTTCTACTTCCGTGCGTGAGCGCGCCCCTGACTGCGCCTTGCCTTGTCCAGATGCTCCCTTCGGCCACCCCTTGCCTGCGCCAGCACCCACACACGCCCCACCTGGCCTCTCGCCGCCAGCCTGCACGCTGACCACCGTCGTCGCGCCCTCGACCACCACCAGCGAGCACACAACCCCGCTCCAGCCTCGCCCGCTGCCACCCGCACGTAGACCGCTGTGGCCGCCTCTGTTGTCGTCCCCGCGCTCACCTGACGCCCTCCCGCTCACCCCGCTCACCACGACCATGTCTCCCGCTCGCCAGCCCCACCGGAGCACCCCGGCCGCGCCTGCGCGTACGTGCCCGTCCGCCTCGCGCACGGCCTTGCCTTCCTTGCTGCAGTGCCCCCGCCCGCTTGCTACTGCTCTACTGTACTGATGCTTGCTACTGTAGACGTTGCTAGCTTTTTAATTTTTACATCGAGTAACCCCCTTGACTGCCCCTAAACTGCGGCTAAAGAACTACTAACAGGACAAAAAAATTATGGGGAGGTAGTACACTTGACATGGTTCAAATGTTTTCATTGGACCAAATCATTTTGATGCATGGATTAATTCCTATGAAAATCACAAAATGCTATCTTTTCCCAACAGAAAACAGAATTAATCCCTAGCACTTTGTGTGCGTGTGTGTATTATGTGTGTGTGGTGGCCGGCCGGCTCTCCGTTAGCTAATTAGTACTCCTACTAGTTAGTCTAATCAGTGGTTAGGTATAGTGCAAATGATAGGTGGACCCCCCTCTAGATATCCACTTGAAAAAGAAAATGAAAGATATGTGTGAATGACACCTGGGCCCTATCTACAGTTTTGACCAGTCAACAGTCTTACAGTTGACTGTTGACGACCCATTGTCAGTCTCCGGTGGCCCTGCTGTGTGCACTTTGCTGGGTGCACATAGCAATTTTCCCCTTTTAATTCGAATTAATAATAATTTCAAAATATTGTTTAAACTTTGAAAATTCATATAAAATAATCAGTAGCTCCGATGAAAAAGTTTTATATCTCAAAGTTGCTCAGAACGACGAGACGAATCCGAATAAGAGGTCCATTCGTCCGCCACATGTACCTAGCATTGCGAACCTGCAACTTTCCCCCTCCGGTTCATTTGTCCAAAAATGCGAAACACCGGGAATACTTTCCCGGACGTTTCCCCCCTTTTTGCCGGTATCACCTACTACCGCGTTAGGTCACCCCTAGCACCGCTTATTGCCATATTATGTTTTGTGATGCCTTGTGTGCTCCGTATTTACTATTTCTCCCCCCCTCCTCTTCTCCGGTAGACCTCGAGACCGATGCTGATGCCCCTGAGTACGACTACGTTAACGACAACCCCTCCTTGTCAAAGAAACCAGGCAAGCCTCCTTGCCTCCATTCTCTCATGCTTGCATTAGATTTTGCTACTGTTATTGTTTGCTCCTATTCTGATGCATAACCTGCTTTTGTAACCTGCTTATTGTTACCTTACCTGCTTATCCTAAACTGCTTAGTATAGGTTGGTTAGTGATCCATCAGTAACCCCCACCTTGTCCTTGTTGCCCCTCCTTCATCATCGACGACTCGATCTACGTGATCGACGACCAGAGCCCGACACCTCACAGCACATCACGCCCTTTTTGTTGCTCGACTCTGCAGAGTTACCGTCGAGTGCCGAGGGTGGAACCTCATACATCACTCCTGATGAGATCTCTGTAGTGTAGCTATCCGGTCATGGTCATCGAGGGTGATTTCCTCCTTAACCACTTCCGATACGGCTCTGTCGTGCAACCCCTCAAGTCTGAACCTCGGGGGTGGATCCTCTTACATTCACCTTGATGATTACATCGAGTGGAATTCACCGGGGATGATTCCTCAGGTTTTCCCCTTGATGTTTGGACACACGGATACTTGGACTTTACAACTGTTACTTGAAAAGGTGGGTCGACCCTGAGGTGTACCCACGAGTGATGTGGAGACGGGTTGACCTAGAGAGTGCCCACGAGATAATTACGAGGCGTGGCCGGGCATTCCTAGCCCTTGCCGCAAGTCCTTGAGACGGGGCAACGGGGTCACATCTTTCATGAGTACCTGCTTGTTACCGTGCATTCCTAATCCACTACGATTTTGATATTTGATCCGAGGGGCCTCTGGCCTGATAGCACTGACCATCACGTGGGCATAGTATGGGCGTTCTCCGTCGTATGCATCAGCCGAAGCTTACTAGACGTCAGCGACTGAGCGGCGCACGCCGGGTTGGACTGGTAAGCACCTGCCTTTTTGAAGGAGGTAGCTAGGTCTGCTCATAGGCCGCGTACGCAACGTACAGGAGTTCCTGGGGAGATGCGCATGACCCCTGGGGGCATAGGTTTAGTCCGGCGTGCTGACCTCTCTATTAAGCCTAGGTCGGGTTGCGGCGTATTGTTTGGCCGAGGCCGGGCATGACCCAGGAAGGCATGTCTGGCCGGAGTTAATCGAGCATGGTGGGTAAGTTGGTGCACCCCTGCAGGGAAGAAAACATCTATCGATAGACTGTCCTATGGTAACGAACACTTGGAGTTGTATCTTGATCGATACAACTAGAACTGGATACTTGAGATGAGAAATGGATAGTATGGCTCTGGGTGTTGGGGATCATAGCAGAAATTTAAAATTTTCTACGCATCACAAAGATCAATCTATGGAGTAATCTAGCAACGAGGGGAAGGGGAATGCATCTACATACCCTTGTAGATCGCTAAGCGGAAGCGTTACTAGAACATGGATGAGGTAGTCGTACTCATAGCGATTCAAATCGCGGTCGATTCCGATCTAAGCACCGAACAACGGCGCCTCCGCATTCAACACACGTGCAGCCCGATGACGTCTCCCATGCCTTGATCCTGCAAGGAGAGAGGGAGAGGTTGGGGAAGACTCCGTCCAGCAGCAGCACGACGGCGTGGTGGTGGTGGAGGAGCGCGGTACTCTAGCAGGGCTTCGCCAAGCACTACGAGAGACGAGGAGGGAGAGAGGTAAGGCCACGCCTTGGGAGAGAGAGACTCGTGTGTTGTGCAGCCCCAAAACCTAAACTATATATAGGGGAAAGGGCAAGGGGAGGCGCCCTAGGGTTTCCCCTAGGGGGGGCGGCGGCCAGGGCAGATGGGATCTCCCCTTTGGGTGACTTGGCCCCCAAGCCAGGAGGTGAGAACCCTAGATGGGGCGCCCCAAACCCCATGGTCACGTGGGAATAGGTGAGGGGCGCGCACAACCCCTTAGTGGGCTGGTTTTCCCCCTTCCCTTGGCCCATGAAGCCCCCCAACACTTGCCAGGGCTCCCGAAACACCTTTCGGTCATGCTGGTCATCACCCGGTACCTCCGGAACACTTCCGGACTCCAAAACCCTTCGTCCAATATATTAATCTTCACCTCCAGACCATTCCGGAACTCCTCGTGACGTCCGAGATCTCATCCGGGACTCCGAACAACATTCGGTAACCGCGTACATACTTTCCCTATAACCCTAGCGTCATCGAACCTTAAGTGTGTGGACCCTACGGGCTCGGGAATAATGCAGACATGACCGAGACATCTCTCTGGTCAATAACCAACAGCGGGATGTGGATACCCATGTTGGCGCGCACATGTTCCATGATGACCTCATCGGATGAACCACGATGTCAAGGATTCAGTCAATCCCGTATACATTTCCCTTTGTCTACCGGTATAGTACTTGCCCGAGATTCGATCGCCGGTATCCCGATACCTTGTTCAATCTCGTTACCGGCAAGTCTCTTTACTCGTTCCGTAACACATCAACCCGTGATCAACTCCTTGGTCACATTGTGCACATTATGATGATGTCCTACCGAGTGGCCCCAGAGATACCTCTCTGTTTACACGGAGTGACAAATCCCAGTCTCGATTCGTGCCAACCCAACAGACACTTTCGGAGATACCTGTAGTGCACCTTTATAGCCACCCAGTTACGTTGTGGCGTTTGGTACACCCAAAGCATTCCTACGGTATCCGGGAGTTGCACAATCTCATGGTCTAAGGAAATGATACTTGACATTAGAAAAGCTTTAGCAGACGAACTATATGATCTTGTGCTAGGCTTAGGATTGGGTCTTGTCCATCACATCATTCTCCTAATGGTGTGATCCCGTTATCAATGACATCCAATGTCCATGGTCAGGAAACCATGAACATCTATTGATCAACGAGCTTGTCAACTAGAGGCTTACTAGGGACATGTTGTGGTCTATGTATTCACACATGTATTACAGTTTCCGGTTAATACAATTATAGCATGAACAATAGACAATTATCATGAACAAGGAAATACAATAATAACCATTTTATTATTGCCTCTAGGGCATATTCCCAATAGTCTCCCACTTGCACTAGAGTCAATAATCTAGTTCACATCACTATGTGATTTTAATGAATCCAACACCCATGGGGTATGTTCCTATCTTTCTTGTGAGAGAGGTTTATCAGTCAATGGGTCTCAACCTTTCAGATCCATGTGTGCTTTACAAATCTCTATCTCATCTTGTAGATGCAGCTACCACGCGCTACTTGGAGCCATTCCAAATAACTTCTCTATTATACAAATCCGATTTACTCCTCAGAGTCATCCGGATTAGTGTCAAAGTTTGCATCGACGTAACCCTTTACGATGAACTCTTTTACTACCTCCATAATCAAGAAAATTCCTTAGTCCACTAGTTACTAGGGATAAGTTCGACCGCTGTGATATGATCCATTCCCGGATCACTGTTGTACCCCTTGACTGACTCATGGCAAGGCACACTTCAGGTGTGGTACACAACATATCATACTATAGAGCCAACGTCTAAAGCATAGGGGACGACCTTAGTCCTTTCTCTCTCTTCTGCCGTGGTCAGGTCTTGAGTCTTACTCAATACTCACACCTTGTAACACAGCCAAGAACTCCTTCTTTGCTGATCTATTTTGAACTCCTTCAAAATCTTGTCACAGTATGTATTCATTTGAAAGTACTATTAAGCGTTTTGATCTATCCTTATAGATCTTGATGCTCAATGTTCAAGTAGCTTAATCCAGGTTTTCCATCGAAAAACACTTTTCAAATAACCCTGCATGCTTTCCAGAAATTATACATCATTTTTGATCAACAATATGTTAACAACATATACTCATCAAAAATTCTATAGTGCTCCCACTCACTTCTTTGGAAATACAAGTTTCTCATAAACTTTGTATAAACCCAAAATCTTTGATCATCTCATCAAAGAGTACATTCCAACTCCGAGATGCTTACTCCAGTCCTTAGAAGGGTTGCTGGAGCTTTGCATACTTGTCAGCATCTTCCAGGATTCACAAAACCTTCTGGTTGTATCACATACAACCTTTCCTCAAGAAAAATGTCGAGGAAACAATGTTTTGACATCCTATTTGCAAGATTTCATAAATAATGCAGTAACTGCTAACATAATTCCAACAGACTCTTAGCATCGCTACGAGTGAGAAAGTCTCATCGTAGTCAACTCCTTGAACTTGTCGGGAAACATCTTAACGACAAGTCGAGCTTTCTTAATGGTGACACTTACCATCATTGTCTGTCTTCCTTTTAAAATCCATCTGCACCTAAAAACCTTACGACCATCAAGTAGTTCTTTCAAAGTCTATACTTTTTTATACATGGATCCTCTCTCAGATTTTATGGCCTCGAGCTATTCGTCGGAATCCGGTCCCACCATCGCTTCTCCATAGCTCGTAGGTTCATTGTTGTCTAGCAACATGACTTCCAAGACAGGATTACGTACCACTCTGAAGTAGTACACATCCTTGTCGACCTATGAGGTTTGGTAGTGACTTGATCCGAAGTTTCATGATCACTATCATAATCTTCCACTTCAATTGGTGTAGGTGCCATAGGAACAACTTCCTGTGCCCAGCTACACACTAGTTGAAGTGACGGTTCAATAACCTCATCAAGTCTCCACCATCCTCCCACTCAATTCTTTCGAGAGAAACTTTTCCTCGAGAAAGGACCCGTTTCTAGAAAAAATCACTTTTGCTTCCGGATCTGAAATAGGAGGTATACCCAACTATTTTTGGGTATTCTATGAAGATGCATTTATCCGATTTGGGTTCGAGCTTATCAGCCTAAAACTTTTTCACATAAGCATTGCAGCCCCAAACTTTTAAGAAACGACAGCTTAGGTTTCTCTAAACCATAGTTCATACGGTGTCGTCTCAACAGAATTGTGTGGTGCCTATTTAAAGTGAGTGCGGTTGTCTCTAATGCCTAACCCATAAACGATAGTGGTAATTCGATAAGAGACATCATGGTATGAAACATATCCAATAGGGTGCAGTTGTGATGTTTGGACACACCATCACACTATGGTGGTCCAGGTGGTATTAGTTGTGAAACAATTTCCACAATGTCTTAATTGTGTGCCAAACTCGTAACTCAGATATTCATCTCTATGATCATATCATAGACATTTTATCATCTTGTCACGACGATCTTCAACTTCACTCTGAAATTACTTAAACCTTTTCAATAATTCAGACTTGTGTTTCATCAAGTAAATATACTCAGCATCTACTCAAATCATCTGTGAAGTAAGAACATAATGATATACACTGCATGCCTGAGCACTCATTGGACTGCACACATCAAAATGTATTACTTCCAACAAGTTGCTTTCTTGTTCCATCTTACTGAAAACAAGGCCTTTCAGTCATCTTGCCCATGTGGTATGATTTTCATGTCTCAAGTGATTCAAAAATCAAGTGAGTCCAAACGATCCATCTGCATGGATTTTCTTCATGCATATCTACCAATAGACATGGTTCGCATGTCTCAATCTTTTCAAAAACGAGTGAGTCCAAAGATCCATCAACATGGAGCTTCTTCATGCGTTTTATACCAACATGACTCAAATGGCAGTGCCACAAGTATGTGATACTATATTATATCTTTTGGCATGAACATGTGTATCACTACGATCGAGATTCAATAAACCATTCATTTTAGGTGCAAGACCATTGAAGGTATTATTCAAATAAACAGAGTAACCATTATTCTCCTTAAATGAATAACCGTGTGGCGATAAACATAATACAATCATGTCTATGCTCAACGCAAACACCAAATAACAATTATTTCGGTTTAACACCAATCCGATGGTAGAGGGAGCGTGCGATGTTTGATCACATCAATCTTGGAAACACTTCCAACACATATCGTCATCTCACCTTTATCTAGTCTTCGCAGCCTTTTATTTCGAGTTACTAACGCTTAGCAACCGAACCGGTATTTATTACCCTGGTGCTACTAGGAGTACTAGTAAAGTACACAATAATATGACGTATATCCAAAATACTTCTGTCGACCTTGCCAGCCTTCTCATCTACCAAGTATCTAGGGTAGTTCTGCTTCAGTGACCGTTCCCCTCATTATAGAAGCACTTAGTCTCAGGTTTGGTTCAACCTTGGGTTTCTTCACTAGAGCAGCAACTGATTTGCCGTCTCATGAAGTATCCCGTCTTTCCCTTGCCCTTCTTGAAACTAGTGGTTTAACCATCAACAATTGATGCTCCTACTTGATTTCTACTTTCGCGGTGTCAAACATCGCGAGTTGCTCAAGGATCATCATCTCTATCCCTGATATGTTATAGTTCATCACGAAGCTCCAATAGCTTGGTGGCAATGACTATGGAGAACCATCACTATCTCATCTGGAAGATTAACTCCCACTCGATTCAAGCGATTGCAGTACTCAGACAATCTGAGCACATGCTCAACGATTGAGTTTTTCTCCCTTAGTTTGCAGGCTTAAGAAACTTGTCAGAGGTCTCATACCTCTTGACGTGGGCACTAGTCTGAAATTCCAATTTCAGTCTTTGGAACATCTCATATGTTCTGCGACGTTTCAAAAACGTCTTTGGTGCCACAATTCTAAACCGTTAGTATTACGTGCTGAACTATCACGTAGTCATCAAAATGTGTATGTCAGATGTTTCCAAACATCTACAGACGATGCTAGAGGTTCAACACACTAAGCGGTGCATTAAGGACATAACCCTTCTGTGCAGCAATGAGGACAATCCTCAGTTCACGGACCCAGTCCGCATAATTGCTACTGTCAACTCTCAACTGAATTTTCTCTAGGAACATATCTAAAACAGTAGAACCAAAGTGTGAGCTACGACATAATTTGCAAAGACCTTTTAACTATGTTCATGATAATTAAGTTCATCTAATCAAATTATTCAATGAACTCCCACTTAGATAGACATCCCTCTAGTCATCTAAGTGATACATGATCCGAGTCAACTAGGCCGTGTCCGAACATCACGTGAGACGGACTAGTCATCATCGGTGAACATCTTCATGTTGATCGTAGCCACTATACGACTCATGTTCGACCTTTTGGTCTTCCGTGTTCCGAGGCCATGTCTATACATGCTAGGCTCGTCAAGTTAACCTAAGTGTATTGCGTGTGTAAATCTGGCTTACACCCGTTGTATGCGAATGTTAGAACCTATCACACCCGATCATCACGTGGTGCTTCGGAACAACGGACCTTAGCAACGGTGCACAGTTAGGGGGAACACTTTCTTGAAATTTTAGTGAGGGATCATCTTATTTATGCTACTGTCATTCTAAGAAAATAAGATGTAAACATGACAAACATCACATGCAAATCATAAAGTGACATGATATGGCCAATATCATCTTGCGCCTTTGATCTCCATCTTCGAGGCGCGGCATGAACACCATCGTCACCGGCATGACAGACACCATGATCTCCATCATCGTGTCTTCATGAAGTTGCCTCGCCAACTATTACTTCTACTACTATGGCTAACAGTTAGCAATAAAGTAAAGTAATTACATGGCGTTTTCATTGACACGCAGGTCATAAATAAATTAAGACAACTCCTATGGCTCCTGCTGGTTTTCATACTCATCGACATGCAAGTCGTGATTCCTATTACAAGAACATGATCAATCTCATACATCACATATATCATTCATCACATCCTTTTGGCCATATCACATCACATAGCATACCCTGCAAAAACAAGTTAGACGTCCTCTAATTAATGTTGCATGTTTTACGTGGCTGCTATGGGTTTCTAGGAAGAACGTTTCTTACCTACGCAAAACCACAATGGTGATATGACAATTCCTATTTACCCTTCACAAGGACCCTTTTCATCGAATCCGATCCGACTAAAGTGGGAGAGACACACACCCGCTAGCCACCTTATGCAACTAGTGCATGTCATTCGGTGGAACCTGTCTCACGTAAGAGTACGTGTAAGGTCGGTCCGGGCCGCTTCATCCCATGATGCCGCCGAATCAAGATAAGACTAGTAACGACAAGTAAATTGACAAAATTGATGCCCACAACAACTTGTGTTCTATTCGTGCATAGAAACTATGCATAGACCTAGCTCATGATGCCACTGTTGGGTATCATAGCAGAAATTTAAAATTTTCTACGCATCACCAAGATAAATCTATGGAGTAATCTAGCAACAAGGGGAAGGGGAGTGCATCTACATACCCTTGTAAATCGCTAAGCGGAAGCATTACTAGAACACAGATGAGGTAGTCGTACTCGTAGCGATTCAGATCGCGGTCGATTCCGATCTAAGAGTCGAACAACGGTGCCTCCGCGTTCAACACACGTGCAGCGCAGTGACGTCTTCCATGCCTTGATCCAGCAAGGAGAGAGGGAGAGGTTGGGGAAGAATCCGTCCAGCAGCAGCACGACGGCGTGGTGGTGGTGGAGGAGCGCGATACTCTAGCAGAACTTCGCCAAGCACTACGAGAGACGAGGAGGGAGAGAGGTAGGGCCGCGCCTTGGGAGAGAGAGACTCGTGTGTTGTGCAGCCCCAAAACCTCCACTATATATAGGGGCAAGGGCAAGGGGAGGCGCCCTAGGGTTTCCCCTAGGGGGGGCGGCGGCCAGGGCAGATGGGATCTCCCCTTTGGGTGACTTGGCCCCCAAGCCAGGAGGTGGGAACCTTAGATGGGGCGCCCCAAACCCCCTCGTCATGTGGGAATAGGTGAGGGGGGCGCACAGCCCCTTAGTGGGCTGGTTTGCCCCCTTCCCTTGGCACATGAAGCCCCCCAACACTTGCTGGGGCTCCCGAAACACCTTTCGGTCATGCTGGTCATCACCCGGTACCTCCGGAACACTTCTGGACCCAAAACCCTTCGTCCAATATATCAATATTCACCTTCGGACTATTCTGGAACTCCTTGTGACGTCTGGGATCTCATCCGGGACTCTGAACAACATTAGGTAACCGCGTACATGCTTTCCCTATAACCCTAGCGTCATCGAACCTTAAGTGTGTAGAACCTACGGGCTCGGGAATAATGCAGACATGACCGATACATCTCTCTGGTCAATAACCAACAGCGGGATCTGGATACCCATGTTGGCTACCACATGTTCCATGATGATCTCATCGTATGAACCACGATGTCAGGGATTCAGTCAATCCCGTATACAATTCCCTTTGTCTACCGGTATAGTACTTGCCCAAGATTCGATCGTTGGTATCCCTATACCTTGTTCAATCTCGTTACCGGCAAGTCTCTTTACTCGTTTCGTAACACATCATCCCGTGATCAACTCCTTTGTCACATTGCGCACATTATGATGATGTCCTACCGAGTGGGCCCAGAGATACCTCTTTGTTTACACGGAGTGACAAATCCCAGTCTCGATTCGTGCCAACCCAACAGACACTTTCGGAGATACCCGTAGTGCACCTTTATAGCCACCTAGTTACGTTGTGGCGTTTGGTACACCCAAAGCATTCCTATGGTATCCGGGAGTTGCACAATCTCATGGTCTAAGGAAATGATACTTGACATTAGAAAAGCTTTAGCAGACGAACTATACGATCTTGTGCTAGGCTTAGGATTGGGTCTTGTCCATCACATCATTCTCGTAATGATGTGATCCCGTTATCAATGACATCCAATGTCTATGGTCAGGAAACCATGACCATCTATTGATCAACTAGCTAGTCAACTAGAGGCTTACTAGGGACATGTTGTGGTCTATGTATTCACACATGTATTACGGTTTCCGGTTAATACAATTATAGGATGAACAATAGACAATTATCATGAACAAGGAAATACAATAATAACCATTTAATTATTGCCTCTAGGGCATATTCCCAACACTGGGATGCTTTCTCGCACAGAGTCGAGAAAGGATCTCTGGCCGAGGTTGATAACACTACTACTACTTTACTTGATGCTACTCTTCACTCTTCTAATGTTGCAAGACCGCTGAAGATGCTAGTATTCTATAGGACCAGGCTCTCCCCTCTATTGTGGCATTCTGCAGTTCAGTCCACAGATACAACCCATTTCATTGATACAAATGCATATGTAGTGTAGATCCTTGCTTGCGAGTACTTTGGATGAGTACTCACGGTTGCTTTGCTACCCCTTTTCCCCCTTTCTTCTTCTTTCCGGTTGATGCAACTAGATGTCGGATCCCAGGAGCCAGATGCCACCATCGATGCCTACTACTACGTGGAGACCGCCGACGACCAGGAGTAGTTAGGAGGCTCCCATGCAGGAGGCCTTGCCTTTTCGATCATTGTTGCTTTTTTGCTAGCCTTCTTAAGGCAGACTTGTTTAACTTATGTCTGTACTCAGATATTGTTGCTTCCGCTGACTCTTGTGTATTCGAGCTTATGTATTCGTGCCCTCGAGGTCCCTGGCTTGTAATATAAAGCTTCTATTATTTTAATTTGTGTCTAGAGTTGTGTTGTGATATCTTCTCGTGAGTCCTTGATCTTGATCGTACACATTTGCGTGTATGATTGAATCAAGGGCGTCGCAAGTTGGTATCAGAGCTGACTGCCTATAGGAATCCCCCTTTCAAACTCCTTGGCCGAAGTTGAGTCTAGTCAGTGAAAACTGTTTTACTAACATGGCTGTGTGGCTTACGGCCCCTCGTTGCCATTGGGTGGTATTAGGATCTTTTACTCCTCGTCTATACTCTAGGACTCTGATCTCTCTTCTATTCAGGTTAAATGAATTTTGCTAACTCTAACATTAGGATCTCGTGATCACTTGCACCCGGAGAGCCCCTTATTACCGATGACCGTCTGCTGCACTAGAAGATTCCAAAGACACCCTATGATGTGCTCTCGAGACTATGTGCCATCGTTTTTGCAATTCATTTCCATCGATAAATCGCTATGGATAACCACGTACACTTGCCATTCATACAATCATTCCCCGTTGATCTTGTTATTACAAGATACCCAGAAATTATCTCTATTATTCTGAGAATACTTTGTGCCTATTGCCTTGGAGTTCTTGCCACATGAATACCCCGTACAGATAATTCCTCGCACTTACCGAGTATCTGTTCTTTCTCCGTTGTTCATGTGTTTCACCAAAGTCATCGAAAAATCCTCAACAGCCTGTTGTTCTTGAAATTCTTGCTTGCATTATGGTTAATCCCATCAGTATACTAATCTTATTGGCATCATTTGTCACTATCATTTTTGAGTCCCTTGATTCAATAAGTTGCGAATGTTCACAATCATCAGTCGAATCCTAGGATTATCCTTCCGGCTCAGATGCCATTTGGATATGAGCTGGTTCTTGCCCAATCAAGATGAGATGGCTCAGATGCCATTCAACTTACTCATCTTTTGATCAGAGCCTCTGCTTCTGATCCTTCGTCTTGAAATCATAATTCCTTTGTACTCAAGTGTAGCGACCAGACCTCAAAAGGTCCAATCTATGTGCTCCGGTGTCATCCCTGGATCAGTAATGCTGACACCACACAGTACTTGAAGGATTTATAATAGAGTAGCAATCACACACTTATTACATCGAGTGTCTCAATAGAGAACTTATTACAATAAATAAGGCTTAAGGCCATCTAATAACGATAATAGCGGAAGGCTTGGAAGATAAGTGAGTCCATCAACTCCAACGACATCACTGAGTATAGAACCACGACCTAAAACTCCTTACTCATCGTCTGAAAAGTCTGCAACATTAACGTTGCAGCCCGAAACGGGTCAGCACATGGAATATGCTGGCAATGTAACACATAGAGAGTAATGGAATGAAACAGTTATTCTATATGCATATTTGGCTGGTGGAAAGCTCTATGGTTACAGTTTTGCATAAAGCCAATTTTTCCCTACAACAAAGGAATAAATTTATTTAACTATCATGGTGGTTGTTAAACATTGAGAATGGTTGATAGCATTCTTAAACCCAATTAAGCATCATCATTAAACAAACCCATCAAAGTTAATTTATAGTAACATGTTGAGATTCACATGATAATCCAGGTACTAGATACTCAAGATGTCCATAACCGGGGACACGGCTAACCATGATTAGTTTATACACTCTGCAGAGGTTTGCACACTTTTCCCCACAAGACTCGATCTCCTCCGTTGGATTTCTCGCACTACATGGTGTTTGAGAAACGGATGACCGAGACATAGTCTTTCAGAAGCGCTAGCACCTTACGATGGGTAGACCGTACCACCTACGTCCCCTACATCTGCTAGTCTACCACTGTAAGAGTTCGCACGACTTAGTCAACTATTCTAGAGCCCATAATAGCTTGTGGCTGCACACGGAAGTTTCTAGCATGAATAATCTCATGATCCCTTTGAGCCTGGGTGGCGGTCCATAAAGAAAACAGGCAATCCTGGAATACCCAGGTACCTCAATCCACCCAGATGTGTGTTTAAGTTGCCACCTAAATAAACCATTAATTAACATTCTCACATCTGTCATGGATACACTCACCCAATCCACGTCTACTAGCATAGCATGTCATAATAAGCAAACGTAGAAGTAACTCCCAAAGGTTTGATAATAAACAGGTAATAGGTACTACCTCAACTACTTCCCAAACCCACAATTTAATTAGATCCTAATCATGCAATGTGTAAGGATTGATCTAATGCAATAAAACTGGGTAGAGGGGAAAACATGATCAAAGTGTTACTTGCCTTGCTGATGGTCCGAGAAACCTAGCGATTCGAAGTAGCAAGCGGCGCACTCCGGGTACTCTATTGCAAACAAAAAAGCATACAATAAGTACGAAACTAATGCACAGGTAAAACTCAAGTAAGAGATCTAACTGGAAAGTTCAACTTAAGAACTCTGGTTGGCAAAAAGAATTCAAATCGAACAAAGCAACGAAAGACAAACGGCAAAAGAAACAGGCTTCATTTAATATTCTGGATCTAAGGCAATTTTTACAGTGGCAAAAACTTGTTTAAGTTGGCTAAACGGAAAGAGGGTTTCGAAACGAAACTCCAGGCGCTTGAATCGCCTGATTCCGATAAACGAGCGAAAAGTTAGACTAAAACGAAAATCGGATCAGAAATCACGATTAGAAAAATCGCGGATTTAATCCAAGAAAAAGAAAAATGATGAACAGTTTAACGAACGAACGTTCGTTAACTAAATCTAAACGAAGAACGTGTTCGTTAAAACGAACGAACGAGCGAACGCTCGCTAATTAGCCTAAACCGAAAAAAACTAATCTAGAAATACGAAACTAAAAAAACCGAACGAAAACTGACAAAAACCAAACGAAACCGGCGGGTCAACCTCGGTGACTCGGCGGCGAGACGGGCGGCGGCGGCTCCGGCGAGGCGGCGGCGGGGTCCGGCGGGGCGGCACGGGTGCGGGGCGGCGGCGTCGGGCGCGGCGGCGAAAGGCGGCGGCGGCGCGGGCGCGGGGCTCGAGGCGGGCGGCGGCGAAAGTTGGCGACGGCGCGGGCGTGGGGCTCGAGGCGGGCGGGCGGCTAGGGTTCGGCCCGGGGTGGGCCGGCGGCTTATAAAGGTTGAGGCCTGGAGGAGTCCGGGCCTAGCACGGCCTGTAGGTCGGTTCGAACATTTTTTAAAAAAAACTTATGCTCGGAAAAAAAAACAAAAGGACTACTAAACGGACTCCAAAAATCCGGAAATAAAATTTTTCCCGGCTTCTAAAATCAAGCCGCACAGGATGAACATTTATTTGGGGCCTAAATGCAATTTTGAAAAACACGCATTTTTCCTAAATTCAAATAAAATAGCAAATAAACCAAATAAAATCTTAAATGATTTTTTTATTAAATCCTCAATATTTCTTTATTTTGGGAAAGTCATTTTATTCCCTCTCTCATAATTTTTTTGTAATAGAAATAACTGAAGATAAAATAAATAAAATCAAAAGATCCTATTTTCAAAATTTGAGACAACTCAAATATGAAAATAACGAAATACCCAACTCTCTCCGAGGGTCCTTGAGTTGCGAAAAATTTCTAGGATCAACCAAAATGCAATAAATATGATATGCAATGATGATCTAGTGTATAACATTCCAAATTGAAAATTTGGGATGTTACATCAAGCACCGAATTATTTTGTTGTTTCTATAATCTGATGCCTTTGCATTCTTTCCTGCTTCTGATTGAGTACTGATACTCATATCATATCCATTGAGGACCGCTGAATCCTTTGTTGGATTATTATCCGACAATGTCCTTCATATTCAAAATCTCGTGCGCTCTTCCCCTGATACATATGGCCATTGGTAAATTGTATCCTCTGCTTATTGTCAAACATGCCCTGCTATTGAGCTGATGTTGTATGCTCTAGAAGTTAGTGGTATATGTGCCTAAGATACCCCTACGGGTTGAACCTATGCCTTCCCTAATCCGCGTGAACTCGAAAGAGATGGGAGTCATAATCTTCTGGAGCTTCACCAGATAAATCTTTCGCACTACAAATTCTTCAAAAACGAGGAGTGAATGAAAGGTTATGCATTGAAGAAGTGGGAGTCAACCTTGAACTTTGTGTTCACGCCCATATACATGATCTAGATCTTATCATGGAAGCTTCTCTTATAATCAAATGTTCCCTTGGTATAAGCTCATCTTGCAGTTGTAAATTGATTCTTTGCAATCATGGTTCCAACCATATTTTCTCGTTGATTCCATTTCCCGGACAAGTTAAATACTTGTCTTCTGCAGATCATTTCATCTGTCCAACCTCTATTCTGATCTAGATCGAGTATTGCCCCTTGTTATCTAAAGGATATTGTGTCATTACACTACCTCTTGTGAATTCTCCTGGAATGATACCCCATCACATCATTCCTAGCCGGATCGACTATATTTTTATCGTGTCAACTTTTAACTGTGCTACCTAGTCCTTATGCCTGGAGAAACTTCCGACAATGAGCTAAGCTTACATCGATCTTCATTATCTTATCATTTTTCGCCTTGAACAACAAGCTTGACTTCGAGTTTGTGTTGTACCCATGGTTCCAATAACTTTTCGCTTCATCATTCCTTTGACTTGATGTCATCGCAGATCGATTACATCTTCTTGAAATCTCTCAATAATTGTGTCATTCTCGTCAACATTCTGAGCTCTTCCAGCATATCAATCGAATTCGTGATAAGAAATACCATCCTTGTGTTATCATCGACAACCCCCCTTGTCTTCTTTCCAACACATGTTTGATCATGTCTTGGTTACACCTTGGAATCCTTCCTATTCCTGCAATTGTTCCGCGTGTATTTCTTGTGATCTTCAACTCCAACCCCTACTTGTAACACCATGTTAATGCTACCTCGAAGCATGACTGAGGTATTCCGAATATCAACAAGAGCATTGGAAGCACATTGTTGGATGTTTCTTGATCTATTATCCAAACACCATTGTATGGGTAATATCATGATTCTTCCCTCGCCTCCTTTATCTAAATGCTTTTGAACTTGTTGTCATATCATGTATATCCTGCTCCGCTTCCCCTTGGGCAGGATATACTCCCAATTGTTGTGTGTAAACACATTTTCCTTTCCAATGTTCTGATTAATCTAATGATTACCTTTTCTTTTCCATTGTTTTGTTTAACCTTTCTTGTGGTTATGAGATCTAAACAGTAATAGTTCCCTGCTTATGAAAACACCTCGGTGTACAATTCTGTCAGCAAGACCCTGTTACTATAGTTGATGACATTCCGGTAACCACCGATGGACGGGAACGTTGCCTATTGGTCCGCCTCATTCAACGAGCTGGAGAATTGTTCTCTTCATCCCTCGCCCTGGGTACCAACGTTGTTACCGACATAACTGACAGGCTATTCTCTGACCTGACTTGCTATCATGAATGTGAAAGATTTCAACGCCCTTTCTACCTTTAAACCGCATGGTGGGCCCATAACCCACAACTCCACATGATCGAAACCTGACTCTCCTGTACACCCCCGGTTTCCAAAGTTATTCCTCGCACGTGGCCTCATGTGTAATTCACGGGCCACCTTCCGATTGATCTATTCTGGTAATAGACGCAATACTCAATCTCGTTGCTCTGGACCCCTTCCGCACATTGTTTCAGACATCGAACGATTGCCTATCCGTTTGAAACTCTCATGATACCTTCTTACTTTGCTCTCAATATATTCTTAAGTTTCAACTCGAGGGATACTTATGCTTCTTCCATGAGTTAACCGTCTGATGCTCAGTCTTGTTAGAATCCATCCTTATAGAGCTTTTCCCCTCTTGTCCTTCCGTGAGTACGGTGAAGATCCTGAAGGAAGGATGAGAACTTCATCATGATGCATTCAGGCATAGGAATGAAGACATCAATGCTATGGATCGACCTCTTCGAGAAGAGCAACCAAGAACGAGAAGATTCGTTAGAATTTCGTAACTAGAACTTTCCCCTTACTCCACCTCATAAATCTCGGGACGAGATTTCTTGTAGTGGAGGAGATTTGTAACACCCCGATGTCATGCTACAGTAACCCCCCTAATGGTTGCCATGTCATCAAGATTACTATGCAGCTTACCACTTGTCCAAAAATCAAAGCCTTTTTCAAGTAACAAATATATCGAATAAATTATTTTCTTCGAGCAGTAAAACTAAAATGTTCACCTTATCCTATAAATTTCCTTGATCATTGTCATGTTGAAACCAACCTCTTCTAAATTTCCAAAATGCCCATGGGAATTAATTTAGTGGTCCAGCAGCAATTAAAATTGGCCTTTTCAATTTCTAAAAATAGTTAGACAATTCCTTTTGGCCCCAAACATTTTGTGCCATCTAATATTGCTGCGTTTGATTTACATGCAAAGTTTCTCAAGTAACAAAACTCATTTGGTACCTCAAATAAATCTAAAACAAGAGTTAAAAGCTTTAACAGAAGAAGAAAAGAAAAGGCCAGAGACAAGACTGCTCACATACAAACCATAGGTATAGTGCGACCCAGCCCACTCAACGGGCCTTCTCTTTCTTCAGGTATAGGAGGAAGGCAGAGGCAGGGGCGCCATGGCGCACACACGCCGTCCACGCCCAGATTGCCTCATGTCGTTCATCCGAGCGCTCCTAGAGGTGTATAAGTGTTCCCCCGACTTCGTTAACGAACCCTAGCCCCCGGAATTCCCGTCTCCCACTCGCGTTTATGCTTTGAACCTCATGCCCGAGATGTCGTCACCGAGCCTTCGTCGATCCCGCAGCCACCTACTCCCCATCGTTGCATCGCAATGTCCATGAGGTTCTCTGTCGTCTGCTTCATCGTCTCCACCACTGGATCGAGCTCGGGGAGCAACGTCGGTGCCGCCCTCATCATTTGTCTCCGCCACGGCTACAGCGTCCTCGCCGTCGATCCACTTCTTCTCGTCCACCCCGGCCCCGTACGAGCTCGCCATCTTTAATGACCAAACCTCGAAGGATTTGAGTCTCTATGCTTACCGTGCTAGTCCCTGGATCGAACTCGCTAGCACACACAGTATAGATGAATACCAGAATAGTGAGTGCATCATTTATTACATCGTATGATCCAGAATATATAAAATAAAATAATCTGCATAGCACTTGGCTAGCTTTATTCAACCAAACAACGGAAAGTAGCAAAAAATTAACGATGAGTCCCATCATAGCCCACTGGCGATGCTGAGTGCAGACTCGCGACCCTAACGGTACCTTACTCTTCGTCAGAATATCCTACAAAATGAGACGTTGCAGCCATATAGGTCAATACTTGGAATGTATTAGCAAGTTACACAGGAGTAATAATAAAGCAGACCTACATGTATATGCATAGTACAACAAAGGAAGGCTTGGGGGTTTATTTTGCAGAAAGCTGATTTTATCCTAATAACTACCTAATAGTCAATTTTATTATTTAGTTCTTTTATTACTACAATTAAATACATAAGGTTGAGTTGGCAAAAATCAACTCCAACCTACCCTTTATTAAGTTGCCCAACAAATTTATTAGGTGTCACATCTGTCAAGATCATCCAACAACTGTAATGGCATAGTGGCTCAAAGTTGCCCATAACCGGGGCATGGCTAATCATGATTAGTGTTAATACTCTGTAGAGTTTAGTACGCTTTACCCGCTGGACCCAACCCGAAGATTGAGACGAAGTCTTTCAGAAGCAGTCCCCTAGTCCCAACAGGAGGCCCATCCCAACTATTGTATCTACATCTGCTGGCACATCCGGGTAAGGGTCCCACAACTGATCAACTAAGCCAGAGCCCATTTAGCCAGTGGTCGCACATGGAAGCTACTAGTCACTAAGTATGTCTAATCCTTTTGAGCCTGGGCGGCCGTCCACTTACATTTAGAGGGTATAAAGCATGATGTTCTTGAAACCACCCTAGCAATACCACTTCCGCCGAGGTGAATTAAATCTTGAGTTACTACTCAAATTATTATATATATAATCCTCACATAATCTCAATGAATACACGAACCAACCCTGTCTACAAGCATAGCAAAACTACAACTACCACGTTCTGCAATGACGGGAAATAGCTCAACAGCATAACCAAAATATATAGTACTCCTATACGTGCATATATTCATAGTGTGATATAACTACATGCATAGAAAACAATAGGTAAAGGATGATCAACATGTAACTTTCCTTGGTTCTGGTTCAGAAAGTCACACTCCTGACAATAGCTCGCGTCGCACTCTGGACAATCTACACGTTTCACACAATTCAACAAATCAATCACCGGAACACGAAAAGAACCAAAACAAAACCAACAGCAAGAAAACCATTTTTAAAACTCAAAAACAGAAGCTTAGCAGCACCTAAATTGCACAACGGTCACAATGCAAAAAGAATCACCAAATTTCGTTAAACGGTTGGGAAGTTACGGCCTCCGGAAGATTTGATTCAAATTCAAACGAATTCAAATTTGAACAGTGCAAAAATGTGCAGAGTTGGTGCTGTGATAATGTGCTGATTTTTGTGAGATCACAGGAAAAAGAATTACCTAAATTGGATATACAAAATAAAAGCTATAGCTATTTGAAGTTGGAGTTGAAATCTGAAAATAAAACAAAAAGCAACAGAAAACAACTGTAGCAACTCCTGTAGCGGACAACTGTAGCGGACTGCCATGTGTCAGCGCATGATTGGCTGCAAGATTGCATGCGTGCGTGCTCACCAGCAAAACAGAGAAAACGGCGGCGGTCTCGGGCGTTGACGGCGGCGCTCCTCCGGTGGGTCTCCGACGAAGGCGAGGTGATGGACGGGTGCGGAGGTGAGTGGCGGAGGTGGTGGTGGTGTTCAACGGGGGCGGGGCGGACTGTGCCGATGGCGGTGAAGACCTGAACGCGGCAACTCCGGCAGCGTCGGACGAGCTTGAGTTGCTTGCTCCGGTGGCTCTCTGCCCATGAAAATAAGTCAGCGAGATGCGGCTTCGAGGGGGAAAGCGAAGGGTGCAGGCAGAGCTGCTGTGGGTGATCTTACAGCGACGGCAAACGGCGGCGAACTCCGACGGCGTCGGTGAGATCCGTATTGCCCAAACAGCGCGTGCGGTCGAGGAAAAGATCTAGACAGGAGGGGCGGGGTCTTCCCTAGCATTCTACTCGCGCACGGTGCGTCGGATGCACTCGAGGTGGACCCGAAGCGCGAGCTCGAGTCGATCTCGGCGTGCGTGCGGCGTCCGACCGGGGAAGAAGAGTGGGGCGGGGCCCGCGGGTCAGCGGCTGAGGTGAGCTAGCGGATCGGGTGCGGGTCGGTCACGGGCGGCGCGGCGCATACCGCTTCGCGTAGATAGGTGGGCTGATGGCGATGGGAGGCTGCTGGGCCGTGGCGGCGAGCTGAGCCGCGGTGCGGAGCTGCGCTGTGCTGCGCTTCGGTGTTGCATGCTGTGTTTTTCTCATTTTCTTTAAACAAAAACTACAGTAGTAAAAATAACTAAAAATAAAACCAAAATATAAAAACTAAATAAAAATACGTAGACACACAGAAAAATGTATACTACTAACATAAACTACAGGAACACTAGTTCCAATACTAATGCAATTTTCGAAAATATTTTTTTATGCAATAGGCCACACAAACAGTAAAATAACACACAATTAAAATATTTTGAAGATCACAAAAATTACCAGAACATATCAGATGAACTGGAAATAATATTCTGCACATTATGAACATTTTTAAAATAGGGGAGAAGTCATGTTATCTCCACTCGAAATAAATTGCCTTTTGTTGCATAATGATTTGAATATTCTGAAAAAGCAAATAATGCAATAAAAATATGATATGCATATGAATAATCTATTAACATCCTAATTTAGTAAAATTGGGATGTTACAAACCTACCCCCCTTAAGATGAATCTCGCCCTCGAGATTCAGGCTGGCTAGCAAATAGGTGTGGGTGATCCTGCCTGAGATCTTCCTCTCGTTCCGAGGTAGCTTCCTCCTCTGTGTGATGATCCCACTGAACCTTGCATAACTTGATTGTCTTGGTGCGAGTAACTCTCTGTGCTGTCTCCAGAATCTTAACAGGCTTCTCCTCATATGTCAAATCACTCTCCAACTGAATTGCCTCAAGTGGCACTGTGTCCCTCAATGGAACATCCATCATCTCTGCATGACACTTCTTCAACTGAGATACATGAAACACATTATGAACTCCTGACAAGGATTCTGGCAACTCCAGCTGATAAGCTACCTCTCCTCTACGCTCCAAGATCTTGTAAGGTCCCACAAAATGTGGTGCTAACTTACCCTTGATTCCAAACCTCTTAATTCCATAAAGTGGTGAAACTCTAAGGTATGCACGGTCTCCTACCTCATATGTCACCTCCTTACGTTTTGCATCAGCATAACTCTTCTGCTTGGACTGTGCTATCTTCAGCCTGTCACGAATCAACTTGACCTTCTCCTCAGCATCTTTGATCAAGTCTAGTCCAAAGAATTGACGCTCTCCAACCTCATCCCACATCAATGGTGTCCTGCACTTCCTACCATACAATACCTCAAATGGTGCCATCTTCAGACTAGCCTGGTAACTGTTATTATATGAGAACTCTGCATAAGGTAAATTATCATCCCAACTGGACCCATAGTCCAAAGCACAAGCTCTCAACATATCCTCCAAAATATGATTTACCCTCTCTGTCTGCCCATCTGTCTGTGGATGGAAAGTTGTACTGAACTCCAGCTTGGTGCCCAAGGATTCATGCAACTGACGCCAAAATTTGGATGTGAACTGAGTACCTCTATCAGACACTACCTTCCTTGGAACTCCATGCATACAAACAATTTTAGACATATAAATTTTTGCTAGCTGAGCACTGGTATAAGTAGCCTTTACCGGGATGAAGTGAGCAACTTTAGTCAGACGATCAACAACTACCCAAATAGAATCATAACCTGACCGAGTCCTGGGTAAACCTGTAATGAAATCCATACCAATCTCATCCCACTTCCAATCAGGTATAGGCAATGGCTGTAACAAACCTGCTGGTCTCTGATGTTCCACCTTAACTCTTTGGCACACATCACATGTTGCAATATACCCAGCAATTTCCCTCTTTAGGCTAGGCCACCAAAATCTTTCCCTCAAATCCAAATACATCTTAGTATTACCTGGGTGAATAGAATAAGGTGAATCATGCGCCTCCTGAATAATCAACTTCCTGATATCTGCATCTTGAGGTACACAAATACGCTTCTCAAACCATATGGCCCCATGTTCATCCTCATGGAAACCTTCTGCCTTACAGTTAACCATATTCTCTTTTATCTCAGTGATCTCCTTATCACCCTTTTGAGCTTATCTGATCCTGTCAAGCAAAGTAGGTTTTACCTAAATATCCCTTAGGAACCATCTCCAACCGGAGATTCCTGAACTGCTCACATAACTCTGGTGGCATATCATCAATATTAACTGCATTAGCATGGCTCCTACGACTCAATGCATCAGCAACAACATTAGCCTTACCAGGATGATACTGCACATTCATATCATAATCCTTAATAAGCTCCAACCATCTCCTTTGCTTGAGGTTCAAATCCTTCTGAGTAAAAGTATACTTCAAGCTTTTATGATCAATAAATATATCACAATGATTACCAATAAGATATGGCCTCCAAGTTTTCAATGCATGCACAACTAAGGCTAACTCCAAATCATGTGTAGGATAATTATGCTCATGATTCTTAAGCTGACGTGAAGCATATGAAACAACTTTACCTTCCTACATCAACACACCGCCAAGTCCTTGACGAGAAGCATCACAATATACCTGGAAGTCCTTATGTATATCCGGCAGAGTCAAAACTAGTGCTGTAACCAAACGCTGCTTCAATTCCTGAAAGCTGGCTTCACATTCATCACTCCAAACGAACTTCTTCTCCTTCTTCAACAATTCATTCATAGGCTTTGCAATTTTGGAAAAGTTCTCAATAAACCTCCTGTAATAAGCTGCATGGCCCAAAAAGCTGCGAATCTCTCCAACTGATGTGGGTGTCTCCCACTCTGTAACTGCAACAACCTTAGATGGATCAACTGCAACTCCATTACCTGACACAACATGTCCAAGGAATGCTACCTCATCCAGCCAAAACTCACATTTGCTGAACTTGGCATACAACTGATGTTCCCTCCATTTCTCCAATACCAAACGCAAATGCACCTCATGCTCTTGCTTATTCTTGGAGAACACCAATATATCATCAATGAAAACAACCACAAACTTATCCAAGAACTCCATAAACACCTTGTTCATCATATTCATGAAGTATGCAGGGGCGTTAGTCAATCCGAATGACATAACAGTATATTCATACAACCCATACCTCGTAGTAAAAGCAGTCTTTGGAATATCTTTCTCACGAATCTTCAATTGATGATAACCAGAACGAAGGTCAATCTTAGAAAACACGGTAGCTCCCTCCAACTGGTCAAATAGATCATTTATCATAGGCAAAGGATACTTATTCTTAATGGTTACCTCATTCAGAGAACGATAATCAACACACATCCTCAAGGTCCCATCCTTCTTCTCCACAAACAAAACTGGAGCTCCCCAAGGTGATGAACTTGGGCGAATAAATCCTTGTGCCTGCAATTCTCTTATCTGCTTCTTCAATTCTTCCAACTCTTGAGGAGGCATTCTATACGGTCTCTTTGCAATAGGTCAAGTGCCCGGTATTAAATCAATAAGAAACTCAATATCTCTATCTGGTGGCATACCTGGCAACTCCTCTGGAAACACATCTGGATAATCTTTCACAACTAGCACATCTTCCAGGCTACCCCCCTTAAGAGAGTTCACCTGCACCTGATTACGCTTATACTTACACACATATTTGATCCTCTTCCCTCCTGGTGCACTGAGAGTAATAGATCGACTGGCACAATCAATACGACATTTATATAACTGCAACCAATCCATACCCAAAATAATATCCAGACCTTGTGACTTCAATATAATCAAATCTGTAGGAAAATCATGCTTTCCAATAGACAAAGTCAACTGACGACAACCAACACCTGCTATCATCTCAGCTCCTGGGGAACTCACTCTAATAGGCATACTAAGTGTTTTGGTTGGCAATCCATGTTTATGAAAAAATACCCTTGAAATAAATGAATGCGATGCACTAGTATCAAAAAGAACAATCGCGGGTACGGAGTTAATCAAGAACTTACCAATCACTGCATCAGGTTCATCATAGACCTCCTCAACATTAACATGGTTGACGTGACCCTTCTAGAAGGGGTTTGGCTTGCTGACTCCTGAATCCCCATTGCCGTTCTTGTTCCCTGGACAAGCATTGGAGTAGTGGCCCATCTGCCTACACTTATAGCATTGAACCTGGCTAATATCCCTCTACACAGGCATACTCTGGTGGCTCTGGTTATTATTCCCTCCATTACCATTACCATTACCTCTACCATTTCCATTGTTACTCTTGTGCCCATTCTGATGATGGTGGCCATTATGGTTGTGGCCATTCCCTCCATGATGATTATGTCCATTACCTCCATGATGATTATGCCCATTACCTCCTTTACCATGATATGAAGTGCGTGGCTTCTATTGTGGTCCTGAATTATACTTATTATTATTGTTATACTTCCTCTTGCGATTCTCTATGGCATGTTGCTTTCCCTCCAGCATAATAGCCTTATCAATCAAATCCTAGCAATTCCTAAAAGTGGCCACTGTCAACTAAAGGCTCAACTCATCATTAAGGCCCTCCAAGAATTTCTCTTGCCTAGCTGCATCAGTGTTAACATCATTAGGAGCATAACGTGCAAGATTATTAAATTCCTCCACATACGCATTAACTGTGCAACCTCCCTGGCGCAAACTTCGAAACTCCTTTTTCAGACTCATAGCACCAGCAGACACATGTGCAGCACGGAAAGCATCCTGAAACTGAGGCCATGTGATAGTAGCAATGGGGTAAGTGACCAAGTAGTTGTCCCACCAAGCTGCAGTAGGACCCTCCAACAAATGTGATGCAAACCTCACCCTCTCTGCATCAGTGCATCCAACCGTCTCCAGGTTCCTATTGACTGCACAGAGCCAGTCATCAGCCACAATAGGTTCAGGGGAACTGGAGAACCTCTAAGGATTCCACCTCAAGAACCTGGTAAGCATATCCACAGGTGGCGGTGGCGGCGGATTGTTGTTGTTATTGTTTTTGTTCTGGTTCTGAGTAAGCAACTGGACCAACTGGGCCTGTCCCTCAATAACCTGTTGTATGTATGGTGGTACTCCATTGCCATTGTTGTCTCCTCCTGCAGTATTGCGTCTAGTATCACGCCTCGGCGGCATTTGGTGGGCAAGCATAGATGAGTTATAGATATAATAGGGCCAAAAGCTATGTATATATAAATATATTCTACCCATATGCACAATATGATCAAGCCAACAAAACACAACAACGAATAACACCAACAAACAAACAACAAACAATATGGTAATATATATATATGTATAGTCAAATAATTTCGACACTAAGCAATTTAACAAACAATTACCAAACAAGCGAACAATCTAGTATCTTCATACCACAAAAGTGGAAATAATCAGATACGCTAACATGATAACGTTGCAATATAAAACAAACATGAATGGTGGTCTCAGCACTAGTTCCTACTAAACTGGTCAAGATACTTGAGGGATTTACTAATAAATAGCAAGAAGTATAGCTAGTTTATAAAATAATTTTCACTCCTATGGCTTTTCTAATCCATTTTCTAGGGTCACGTCATATAGTCAACACACTGCTCTGATACCATCTGTAACGACCAAACCTCGAAGGATTTGAGTCTCTGTGCTTACCGTGCTAGTCCCTGGATCGAACTTGCTAGCACACACAGTATAGATGAATACCAGAATAGCAAGTGCATCATTTATTACATCATATGATCCAGAATATATAAACTAAAACAATCTGCATAGCACTTGGCTAGCTTTATTCAACCAAACAACGGAAAGTAGCAAAAAATATAATGATGAGTCCCATCATAGCCCACTGGCTATGCTGAGTGCAGACTCACGACCCTAACGGTACCTTACTCTTCGTTAGAATATCCTGCAACATGAGACGTTGCAGCCATATAGGTCAATACTTGGAATGTATTGGCAAGTTACACAGGAGTAATAATAAAGCAGACCTACATGTATATGCATAGTACAACAAAGGAAGGCTTGGGGGTTTATTTTGCAGAAAGCTGATTTTATCCTAATAACTACCTAATAGTCAATTTTATTATTTAGTTCTTTTATTACTACAATTAAATAAACAAGGTTGTGTTGGAAAAAATCAACTCCAACCTACCCTTCACTAAGTTGCCCAACAAATTTATTAGGTGTCACATCTGTCAAGATCATCCAACAACTGTAATGGCATAGTGGCTCAAAGTTGCCCATAACCGGGGGCACGGCTAATCATGATTAGTGTTAATACTCTGTAGAGTTTAGTACGCTTTACCCACTAGACCCAACCCAAAGATTGAGATGAAGTCTTTCAGAAGCAGTCCCCTAGTCCCAACAGGAGGCCCATCCCAATTATTATATCTACATCTGCTGGCACATCCGGGTAAGGGTCCCACAACTGATCAACTAAGCCAGAGCCCATTTAGCCAGGGGTCGCACATGGAAGCTACTAGTCACTAAGTCTGTCTGATCCTTTTGAGCCTGGGCGGCCGTCCACTTACATTTAGAGGGTATAAAGCATGATGTTCTTGAAACACCCTAGCAATACCACTTCCGCCCAGAGGTGAATTAAATCCTGAGTTACTACTCAAATTATTACATATATAATCCTCACATAAGCTCAATGAATGCACGAACCAACCCCGTCTACAAGCATAGCAAAACTACAGCTATCACGATCTGCAATGACGGGAGATAGCTCAACAGCATATATTCATAGTGTGATATAACTACATGCATAGAAAACAATAGGTAAAGGATGATCAACATGTAACTTGCCTTGGTTCTGGTTCAGCAAGTCACACTCCTGACAATAGCTCGCGTCGCACTCTGGACAATCTACACGTTTCACACAATTCAACAAATCAATCACCGGAACACGGAAAGAACCAAAACAAAACCAACAGCAAGAAAACCATTTTTTAAACTCAAAAACAGAAGCTTAGTAGCACCTAAATTGCACAACAGTCACAATGCAAAAAGAATCACTAAATTTCATTAAACGGTTGGGAAGTTACGGCCTCCGGAAGATTTGATTCAAATTCAAACGAATTCAAATTTGAACAGTGCAAACATGTGCAAAGTTGGTACTGCGATAATGTGCTGATTTTTGTGAGATCACGAGAAAAAGAATTACCTAAATTGGATATACAGAATAAAAGCTATAGCTATTTGAAGTTAGAGTTGAAATCTGAAAATAAAACAGATAGCAACAGAAAACAACTGTAGCAACTCCTGTAGCGGACTGCCACGTGTCAGCGCATGATTGGCTGCAAGATTGCATACGTGCGTGCTCACCAGCAAAACAGAGAAAATGGCGGCGGTCTCGGGCGTTGGCGGCGGCGCTCCTCCGGTGGGTCTCCGGCGAAGGTGAGGTGATGGACGGGTGCGGAGGTGAGTGGCGGAGGTGGTGGTGGTGTTCAACGGCGGTGGGGTGGATTGTGCCGACGGCGGTGAAGACCTAAACGCGGCAACTCCGGCGGCGGCGGACGAGCTTGAGCTGCTCGCTCCGGTGGCTCTCTGCCCACGAAAATAAGTCAACAAGGCGCGGCTTCGAGGGGGAAAGCGAAGGGTGCAGACGGAGCTACTGTGGGTGATCTTACAGCGACGGCAAACAGCGGCGAACTCAGGGGCATCGGCGAGATCCGTATTGCCCAAACAGCGTGTGCGGTCGAGGAAAAGATCAGGACAGGAGGGGCGGGGTCTCCCCTAGGGTTCTACTCGTGCACGGCGCGTCGGATGCGCTCGAGGTGTACCCGAAGCGCGAGCTCGAGTCGATCTCGGCGTGCGTGCGTGCGTGCGTGTAGCGTCTGACCGGGGAAGAAGAGTGGGGCGAGGCCCGCGGGTCAGCGGCTGAGGCGAGCTGGTGGATCGGGTGCGGGTTGGGCACGGGCGGCGCGGCGCGTACCGCTTCAAGTAGATAGGTGGGCTGCGGGCAAACGGGAGGCTGCTCGGCCGTGGCGGCGAGCTGGGCCGCGGTGCGGAGCTGCGCTGTGCTGCGCTTCAGTGTTGCGTGCTTTGTTTTTTCCTTTTCTTTAAACAAAAACTACAGCAGTAAAAATAACTAAAAATAAAAGCACAAAATAAAAACTAAGTAAAAATACGTAGACACACGGAAAAATGTATAATACTAACATAAACTACAGGAACACTAGTTCCAATACTAATGCAATTTTCGAAAATATTTTTTTATGCAATAGGCCACACAAACAGTAAAATAACACACAATTAAAATATTTTGAAGATCACAAAAATTACGAGAACATATTAGATGAACTGGAAATAATATTCTGCACATTATGAACATTTTTAAAATAGGGGAGAAGTCATGTTATCTCCACTCCAAATAAATTGCCTTTTGTTGCATAATGATTTGAATATTCTAAAAAAGCAAATAATGCAATAAAAATATGATATGCATATGAATAATCTATTAACATCCTAATTTAGTAAAATTGGGATGTTACACCATCAACCCTCCCACGGTGTGCAGCGCCGATCCCCCCGCATTCCCCCTAGTTCCTGCCGACGTAGCCGCCGCCCAAGTCCTCCCGAGGTCATGCCCGAAGCACTGCTTCCGTGCGTGAGCGCGCCCCTGGCTGCGCCTCGCCTTGTCTGGCCGCTCCCTTCGGCCACCCCTTGCCCGCGCCAGCACCCACACGCGCCCCGCCTGGCCTCTTGCCGCCCGCCTGCAGGCTGACCGCCGCCGTCGCGCCCTCGACCACTGCCCGGGAGCACATGACCCCACTCCAGCCTCGCCCGCTGTCGCCCGCACGCACACCGCTGCGGCTGCCTCTGTTGTCGTCCCCGCACTCTGACGCCCCCCCGCTCACCCCGCTCACCGCGACCATGTCGCCCGCTCGCCAGCCCCGCCAGAGCACCCCGGCCGCGCCCGCGCGTATCACTATAGAAAAATACACTTTCGTGATGATACGTGTTTGTCATAGTAGGTCACGTTTTCTTTCATGCATGTACATCCATGATAAATTTATAACAGAAACAAGATAGTCATACATGTGTTGTTGTAGAAGTGTTCCATGACATAACCAAAATTATCATCACGGAAGTGTCCACTTCCATGACGATAAATCACGCATCATAGAAGTGCTTTCGTCAAGGGTGACCGACATGTGGCATCTACCGTAACGGAACACCGTTAAGCTATCGGGTCCGGTTTTGTATCCGATAACCCGTTAACAACCCTGACCAATGGGGATTTTCCACGTGTAAAATCATCATTAGCTGGAGGGAACACGTGTCGGCTCGCCGTTGGGACAGATGTCATCCACTCATTGGACCCAAAGCGCCTATGATACGTCGACACGTGGCACGGCCTAATAGAGGCCCATTCCTGTGAGAACGCCGGCCCATTTGACTTGGTCAAAAGGTGGCGGGCCAGCCCACGACAAGCTTGTTAATGGCATGTTCGCATATAGCCCATTTACAGTCTGCTAACCCAGGGCCCGTTTATGGCCTATCCAAATTAGGCCCAGCAGTGTCATCTGGGCCGTCCAGTACAATTCCAGCCCGTTTTAACTTCCGGCCCATGTATGGCCCATGACATCTTTTGGCCCATATGAGGCCCTTAGTAACCCTCGGCCCATTAACGGCCCATGGTAAAACTGGCCCATAATGAACAGTGTATCACTTTATACCTATCAATGGTCCGTTATTCCGTTGGGCCATTTCCAGCCCATGTTATCTTTCGCCTTTCTCAGGGCCCATTTATTCTTGGGCTCATTTCCAGCATTCGTTTACTTTCGGCCCGTTACTGTCATTTTCTGCTTGTGGGCCAAATACAGCCAGTGGTTATAGTCGGCCCATTTGTGGCCTGTTAATACGTTGGGCCGTTTTCATAGCGTCATCAAATACGGCCTATTAACGACGGCCCGTTTTGGTCGACCCATGAACGGACGATTTCAACTCTAGCCTATTTACGGCCATAATTTGTCTGTTATTGGCCCATGTTTGGCCAACCGATCATACGGCCCGAAGAAGGCCCATTGATGATACGGCCGTAGAAGGCCCATTGTGTCTACGCCCCATAGAAGGCCCATTGTTTCTACGGCCCTTAGAAGGCCCATTGTTTCTATAGCCCGTAGGAGGCCCATGTTAACTACAGTAAATATGTAGCCCATTATTAATGTGGCCTAGTTTTAAAAAATAGGTTATTGCGACCACTAGCAAACCACGGAAAAAGAACTGCACTAACTGCAAGAAAACAAATAAACAAGACAATGGAAATAAATAAGCAAGCAAATTACGCTAGGCTATCATGGCTATTACACATATTACATCCACTGGGCATCAAATTCGCCACAAGTGCAAATATAAGGAACAAAGCAGCATATAAACGCCGCAGCAAAACAAGTCCAGAACTGAAAGCACTTCAAAAGAGCTCAAGAAACAATATCATGGGTACCCATAATGCTGGAAAGATGCTTAGCAAGCTTATTAACTTTCTCGTGTTTGGCGCTTAAATCCACCAGCACTTGCTGTTGCACCAGAAAGTATGCATCTGAATTCTGCAGGGACTTCCTCAGTCCTTCGGCTTCCTGTCGCATAACATCTTATCGATGTCTTTCAACTTGAAGTTGAGACTCAAGAAGCCGAACTGATTCAGGCAGCAAGTTCGAAGAGCTGGTGCCAACAGTAGTAGCCAGTAACTCGAACACTACATCAAGACAGGACTTTGGGGTTGTCTCAGTGTCTTCAATATAGTTTTTATCAGCTTTCTTGGAGAACAACAGGGATGTCTCACTATCTTGAACCTGATCTGCATTACTTCCTTTACCATTGCATAATGGGGTACTCTTCTCCAATATTTTATCCACATTCTAAAGGATAAACAAATATACACATCACAGGTTTACAATGTAGTATATGAAACTCATTTTGGTAAACCAGTTCAGTAGTAAGGTGGACAGGATAACAGTATGAAACAAACATATATCTATGTAGTATGGTCACTTTATGGTCTATATCATTCGAGTTTATGTTGTCAAATCAAGATAGATATAGTTCAAACCATATCTATTTAAGACAAAGCAGCATAGACAGAATATAAGTGTGGGGAACTACACAGCAATAACAACACTTGTAATGTGCATGTCATGAGAACATAACTGTTTATTCAATTGAAACTGAAATCAACATAGAGCAAGTTACAACAGCAAACACGTTAAAGAAACAGGTTTAAAACATACCTGTTGCGCCATTGGAGTTTCAATTGCATCCTTCAAATTTGAAATTAGTTGGTATGAGTAAATACAGTGATGCAAGATCAAAGTAGTATGAACCATAGCTACAGATCCTGGCCTGAGAACAATTATTCTTCTGCTTTAAGCGTTGACTTGGGGTTTGGAGTGGTGGTCCTCGTGCTTTGGGCACTGTAGTTGCCTTACTAACTGCTCGTGTTTGGGTGCTCTGTGGTGGAGACGGTGTTGTGTGAACGGGAATTGGTTACTATCTGCTGGGGTTGGGGTTAGAAGGGGTGTAGCTGGTTCTCTGTCCAACTGGGTAGGGGTACAATCTATGTGAGTTTGGGTTATGTGTGGTGGGGCTGGTTCTTGGGCAAGTACAACCGTGGTTCTATCTCTATTGACAGGTAGCACGATCTTTTCTGAATACCGTGTTTTTACTCCCACATATATTGCCATCGCCCCCTCCAATTGAAATGGCTGATAAACAAGAAAAGTAATTGAATGTACAGACATTGTAAGATTGACAGGTGCAATGGATAGTAGGGAAGAAAATAGGGCATGAAATAATTCACATTTATGATGTCTAACCAAAAAAATAGTAGGACATAATTTCAAATCTATGATGGCTAATTAAACAGGATAGCAAGACACAATTTCGCATGTATGATGGCTAACTAGACATGATATAATTATACGATGACTATGTAAACATGATGACATGATATAACTATACGATGTGTCTATTAAAGAGGTTGGCATGCCATAAATCACGAACATGTCGTCAATGGAAACATGATGGCATGATATAATTCACGGATAGAATGAAATAATTCAAAATATGATGACTATGTGAACAGGATGAGATGATATAACTATATTATGTCTTTAGAAAATGGGTTGGCATGCCATAATTCAGATACATGCTGTCTATGTAAACATCATGGCATGATATATTTCAAATATATGATTTATATACTAAGGAAGTGAGCATAGGGCAATCGCATATATGACGTGTCAACTAAGGAGATGGCATTCAATATCTTGTATATGATGTAAAAACTAAGCATTGCAATACAACATATGCATGATATGAGTAATATAACCCTGCCAAGTTTGAGCATACACCCCAGGGGGATAATAGGACTGGTCATCTGCATCTTAATCCTCCTCTGAAGAGCTATTTGTAACCAGCAACATATCTGCTTCACTAGGCAGCATTGTCCGCTCTGAAGACCTTGTTTTCACTCCAGATTTCTCCATCACCAATTCAAATGGCTGATGCACAGGAAGAGCAGTTGAATATACAAACATTGTTGAGAAAAGCAATGAGAAATACAAAAAAGGACGACATGATATAATTGACATATATAATGCCTTACAACAAGATAGCATTGCATAATTCACATATATAATGTCTTGCAAAAAGATTGCATTGCATAATTCACATATATGATAATTAGACACTAAACAGGTGGCATTCACACAAATCATGTCTAAACTAAGCAAATTACATAGCAATGCAAGATACCATACGCACGATATGAGCAACATAACCCTGCCAAGTTAGAGCATGCACCTCGGGGGGGGATAGGACTGGTCATCTATCTCTAAATCCTCCTCTAAGGAGCTATCTATAACCAACAAGACATGCGCTTCGTCAGATAGCATTGTCTGCTCTGAAGACTTTGTTTCCACTCCAGATATTTCCGTGACCATGCCGAATGGCTGACGCACAGGAAGAGTAATTGAATGTACTAAAATTGTTGACAAATTTAACATGTAATAAAAAATGATGTCATGATATAATTCACGTATAAGATGACTGGCTAACTAGGGTGGCATTGCAACATTCACATATATGATGCCTGGCTAAACAAGATGGCATTGCATGATTCACATATACGATAAATAAACTAAACAGATTGCATTGACACAAAGCATGTCTAAACTAAGCAGATGAAATCTTTGATGTATACAGTAAGCAATGCAAGGCACCATATGCATGATATTACCAACATCAGCATGCCATGTTAGAGCGAAGACCTCATGGAGTAAATAGGAGTGGTCTTCTGCTTCTGAATCCCCCTCAGAACAATTATCTTCCTCTTGATTACGATCCGAAATGGATGGAGGGGGGCTGCCTTTGCGCCCACCATGGAGCGACGTCTGCATGAAATTTTATTGCCATGCAAGGTTCGTCTCTTTTGCTCTACATGTTCAGTTCCATTGTGTAGAATAACTGACATGCATAGGAATAAAACATAGTGAGATTATGTAAGGAGTGCATGCACAAATCCAGAGTGAAGGTAGCAAACTATGGATAGACCCAAAACCAATGATAGCAGGCAGATAATAACTTTAATTAAAAATAGAGATAATGGCTCCTTTAATGTTTGTTTGCACCCAACATGAAACTCATGATAGACACCCGAGATTAACCAGATAGTAGACAGATAGTACTGATTGCTTCCCCAATATTTACCCCACAACCATTTAAAAATTCAGGTTTCAGCATAAGTTTGGACCTGAGTCAAAGTCTAATAGGTGAACATGATGATAAAGTAGCATGTCATCATATTAAGCGATGCATAACATAAGAAGACACGGAAGAGTGTGACCTCTCTTGCAGACCCGTGTAGTCCTCAACGTCATCTGCTTAGCTGATGATGGTAATGCAGTTGTCGTGGCTGCCGGCGGCGGGGAAGAAGACCTGAGGCGACGAAAGATAGTCTGGAGAGCGGATCCCTGCTATGGTGAACCCTTTCGTCATTGGAGCAGCTAAGCTGGGGTGGAACACAACACCGCAGCAGTAGGACAAACCACACAAGGTTTTCTTTGACACATATCTGTAACATAAGTAATTGTGTAAGGGCTTGTTTGAATTTGAGGATTCTAACAATGCAGGGATAGGAAATAGACAGGAATAGGATAGGAATGCACGTGCAAAATAGAGAATTTAAAGACACGGGATTTCTGCCAATCTGGGTGTTTGGTTCACAAGAATTGGAAGATCATAGGATGCAAATAAGCATGGTGAGATTAAGTCAAACCACAAGAAGTGTACAACCTCTTTGGCGAAGCTATGTCGATCTCAGCATGATTGGGTTGGCTGGTGAGGATGCTCTGGCTGACTTGGCTGTCAGAGGAGGGGAAGAAGATCATAGGCGTCTGGAGATGGAGTCCGAGGTACTGCTCCGCTGTGATGGAGGGTTTCGTTGTTGGAGCAGCTCCAGTGAGTTGTTCGACGCCGAGGCTGAAGCAGGACAAGAGAGACAACGTTAACCCGAGTGGAATTCTAATAGCATCTCCAATAGATGACGTAAAATACATAACCACAAGCTGCTAGATGTATACATTAGCCGCTCATCTCTGAACTTAACTTTCGAAACTGAATTTAACTATCAAAACTGAACTTAACTGTTGAAACTGAATTTTGCTGTCAAAACTGAACGCACTAGAGGTGAGGCTACATGTCAGTCGACTGACTTTTTCATCTCTGGTCAGTCGATTTTGCAGCCTTTGGATACGAAATCAAGGGCCTTCAGTTCATCTTCAACCTCCACCCCCTGAGCCGCCAGTCACCACCAGCCAAACAGCCGCCCCCGCCGCTCGTGGCCGGCGGTACGCTACCCCGCCCGCCCCGAAAACACTCCCCACCGCCTGTCTGCCGCCTCCCCGGCGATTCCTGTAGGCCCCCTCGTGCCGAGCTTTTTCTCCGGCGATCCCCACGCCACCGCCTCACCACCGCCGGCGACCACGGCCCCCACACTGAACCCTAAGATAGTGTAACACCCACGATGCGGCTATATCTCCCACGTATCGGAGCACGACTTAGAGGCATAACCGCATGGTAGGCATGTCGCAAGAGGGGTAATCTTTACACATCCATGTACTGAATAAGAAAGGGATAAAGAGTTGGCTTACAATCGCCACTTCACACAATACATAAATATAGCATTACATCATCCAGAATACAATCAAGGTCCGACTACGGAACCAAATAAAGAAAGACAACCCCAAATGCAAGATCCCCGATCGCCCCGACTGGGCTCCTCTACTGATCGTCCGGAAAAGACACATTGTAACGTCCCGAATCCTCGTCGAACTCCCACTTGAGTTTGGTAGCGTCCCCTGCATTGGCATCATCGGCACCTTCATCTGGTTTTGGAAGTAATCTGTGAGTCATGGGGACTCAGCAATCTCACACCCTCGCGATCAAGACTATTTAAGCTTAAGGGTAGGAAAGAGTAGTAAGGTGGAGCTATAGCAAGCACTAGCATATATGGTGGCTAACTTACGCAAATGAGAGCGAGAAGAGAAGCAAAGCACGGTCGAGAAGCTATAAAGATCAAGAAGTGATCCTGAAACTACTTACGTTCAAGCATTACACGAGACCGTGTTCTCTTCCCGGACTCCGCCGAAAATAGACCATCACTGCTACACACGCGGTTGATTCATTTTAATTAAGTTAGGTTTCAAGTTCTCTACAACCGGATAATAACAAATTCCCATCTGCCCTTAACCGTCGGCACGGCTTTCGAAAGTTCAAAACCCTGCAGGGGTGTCCCAACTTAGCCCATCACAAGCTCTCACGGTCAACGAAGGATATTCCTTCTCCCAGGATGACCCAATAAGACCCGGTTACAAGACATTTCGACAATGGTAAAACAAGACCAGCAAACCCACCCGAATGTGCCAACAAATCCCGATAGGAGCTGCACATATCTCGTTCTCAGGGCACACCGGATAAGCTAAGTGTAAAGGAGCCAACGTAACCCATGTTGCCAAGGGACGGCCCCGCACGGTGCTCTAGTTTGGACCAACACTCAGAGGAGCACTGGCCCGGGGGTTTAATATAAAGATGACCCTTGAGTCCGCGAAACCCAAGGGAAAAAGGCTTAGGTGGCAAATGGCAAAACCAAGGTTCGGCCTTGCTGGAGGAGTTTTATTCAAGGCGAACTGTCAAGGGGTTCCCAATGTAACCCAACCGCGTAAGGAACGCAAAATCAAGGAACATAACACCGGTATGACAGAAACTAGGGCAGCAAGAGTGGAACAAAACACCAGGCATAAGGCCGAGCCTTCCACCCTTCACCAAGTATATAGATGCATTAAAGTAAACAAGATATAATAATGATATCCCAATAATAACCATGTTCCAACAAGGAACAAACTCCATCTTCACCTGCAACTAGCAAGCTATAAGAGGGGCTGAGCAAAGCGGTAACATAGCCAAACAACAATTTGCTAGGGAAGGTGGGTTAGAGGCTTGACATGGTAATATGGGAGGCATGATATAGCAAGTGGTAGGTATCGCGACATAGCAATAGAGCGAACAACTAGCAGGCAAAGATAGAAGTGATTTCGAGGGTATGGTCATCTTGCCTGCAAAGTTCTCCGAGTTGACGAAAGCTTGATCCTCGTAAGCACACTCAATGGGTTCCTCGATCACGTAATCGTCTCCCGGATCTACCCAAAGCAAGAACACAAGCAAATGAAACAACAATCAACCACGGTGCAATGCGGAAGCAACATGATGCAAAACATGGCATGATATGCTGGATGTGATATGCAATGCATATGCGTGCTCCGGAAGGAAAAGATTGAACCAGGCCTCAACTTGGCAAACCAAGTGTGTTGCTGGAAATATGAGATGATGTCGGTCGAAATCGATGTAAAGATCACCGGAATCGGATGCACGGTTTGCAAATGGCAAGCAAAACAAGAATGGCACAATTCTGCGATTAACAGCATGATGCCATCTAGAATGCAACAAGAAACTAAGCTACTACACTCCAACATAACAACAAAGCACATGGCAGGGATCTACTCAAGATGCTTGACAAAAGATGAACACTGAGCTATGGCTAAATCACATAAGAGCAGGTTCAAACAAGCATGACAAAAGTGCAAAAGATATTAGCATCACAGACTTAGTGAAAATACTAACATGTCAGGAAAATAACATCAAGAAGAAATGTTTAGAGCAAGCTAACAACATGCTACAGGAACAGATCATAGCAATACAAGGCATGGCATGAATCTAATCAAAGCATATAACAAAAGTCCCTTACTGACCATAAGCCAAAAAGGATAATAAGATATGATGGCACCCATGTAAACATAGCAAGTTTCGTTAACAGATTCAGACTTAGCAGAAAAACTGAGCATGGCATAAACAAAATTATGAAGGAATGTTTGCGAGCTTGATTCACTCACCAAAAGGCATTACATGACAAACTAAGCATACTACCAGCAAGAAGGCATGTTCAAGAAGCTACTCATGGCAAGAACAAGTTTATATCATGCTTGGATCAACTACAACAACCATGGCAAAATTGATTAACACAGAAACAATCTGCCAGGAACATTTTATAGCAAAAGTAGAGCAAGATTAAGACATGCTAGGGCACTCCATAAATGCAAACAGGGCCACGGATGGATAGAGCACAAACATATGTCCAAATCATCCTTACTGAACATACTCAAAAGAAGCATGTGTCTCACTAAAGCAACATGAATACATGGCATAAAAATAACAGGAAGGAAATGAATTAGTGAAATTCGAAGTCCCTGAAAACAGCAATATCACGAGAGCTACTTTGCATGCATGTGCTAGTCACCACAAAGATCACAAAAATACATGGCATACACCCCTGTAAAGATGGCATGGCATAGCCCAAAACACATGTAGAGCTCATGACCATACAAAACAAACAACAAATGTAGCAAAAATGACAAATGCTCATACTCTGCTAAGAATCAGCACCTAACATTTTATAGCACTATTGCATCAATGATTTGGGCATCAAGATGGACTCAAACAAGCATGGCACAATGGAACAAAATGAAGAGCACATCATGATGAACATTTTGATATATTGCACGCACAAAACGGAGGTATGGATGAGAAGTTATGGCATGTTGAACAGGGCTTTAGAATGCAAAAATTAAAAGACTTAGAGGAATTTTCGGGTCAACCTCTGGACAGATCTAGGGTTTGGGTGAGGCAGCGAATCGAGGACCGCCAGAGTTGGATGGGGTGGCACCGGAACCCTGGCTCGCTGGAGTGCTCAGGGACGCGGATCCGGCGAGGATGCGAGGAGGCGACGGCGGCGCCGTGCGGTGGAGCTCCGGTGGCCGGCGCTGCGGTCCAGCCTGCCAGAGACGGCGGGCGGTGATGGGCGGAGCGGCGGAGCCCGGCGGGAAGGCGCGGAGGCCAGGCGGCGAGGGAGGAGACAGGCGGGGCGCGGGCAGCTCGAGCGCGCGGGTGGCGGTGGCGTGCGGGCCGGCGCGAGTGCGGCGAAGTGGGCGCGGGCGGAGGCAACATGGTGAGCTGCGATTGGCTGGCGCGGTGGCGGTGGACGTGTCCGGCCGGACCGAACGTGTCCGGCGGCGCGGGGTGGAAGAAGGCTAGGGGTTGGACCCGAAATTTGAGAGGGGTGCACATATTTATACATAGAAGGAGGTGGGAGTGTCCAAATGAGGTGTAGTTTTCGCCCACGTGATCATGATCCGACGACGGAGGACATGGGATAGGTTTGGATGGGTTATTGGGCCACTTTGGAGGGGTGTTGGGCTGCAACACACACGAGGTCTTTACGGTCCCCCGGTTAACCGTCGGAGTATCAAACGGACTCCAAATGGCACGAAACATGACAGGCGGTCTACTGGTGGTGTAACAAGGCCACTTGCCAAATCTCGGTCCATTCCGAGAATGTTTAACATCCGCGCATGAAAATAGGCAAAAGGAGGCGCCGGAGGACGTAGGAGTGTCGGATTGCAAAACGGACAACGGGGAAAATGCTCGGATGCAAGAGACGAACACGTATGCAAATGCGATGCACATGGTGACATGATATGAAATGTATGACATGAACAAAATTCAAAACAAAGACAAGAACTGAACCACAAATCTCATAACTTAAAGCCGGAAATGGCAAGAGTTGGAGTACAAATATGGTAAGTTACATCCGGGGTATTACACATAGATAGTGGGGTACCCCTCCGTCGAGCCCCCCTCCCCGCTGCGGCTAGTTCTTCCTTAACTTCGGCGAGCCCCCCACCCCCTGAAAATCGTTTGACCCAAAAGTCGATTCAGTCGACTGAAGTGTAGCTAAATCGGAGCAGCATCGCAAGCAAGAGCAAGAGCGAGAGCAGCAGCAAGAGCAAGAGCAAGAGCAAGAGCAAGAGCAGACCAGGCAGGGGACCGAGAGCAAGAGCAGAGCAGCAGTGCGAGCGAGAGCTAAAGCAGCATCAGCTCCTACTGATGTGGACGTCACTGCCGAGGGAGCGACGTCATGGAGGAAGTGGTTGGCGACGCCGCCGTGGATGGAGCCGTGCCGTGTCGGCTCGGGACCAAGCGCCGGCAGCACCGTGAGATAGAATTAAGAAGAAAATGCGGCGATTAGTGTACAACCTCTTTGGTGGCATTGATTAGGCCGCAGCTTCATCCGAGGAAACGGTGATGATGATGCTCTTCCGGTGGTGTAGGTGAAGACGGCGGTGTGGGAATGGAGGTGGCGCAAAATACGAGGGGAACGTTGGGGCAGCTCCTTGGACGTGGAGGACGGGGTGACTGAACCGGCGGGACGACCAGATCGACGATGGATGCTCATCCAGTACGGTGGATGAGGGACGTCGAGGTGTTGTTGTGGACGATGTCGTCGGGGAAGAGGCTCCGGCTGGGTGGCGGATGGAGGAGGGTGTGGAGCTTTGCGGGTTTTGCAGGCCTTGGTGTATGAATGGGTGGGCGGATGGGATGGGAGTGGGGGAACCATGGCTTAGGGACGCGCTTGTCTGAAATGTGGGGTAACTTACGAAAGTACCCGCACCAATTTGAGGCGGTTCTTTTGGTTCAGGGGTATCACAGGCATTTCGCGTGTCGGGATTTCACAGGAAGTGGGAGTTTTCGCGCGCGTTGTAATTTTGGAATAGCAAGGCGCGGGTTGAGATGGAGGGAGTTGTCGGAGCACAACGAGACAAACATATATCTTAAATATTTCGGGCTAATAAGGCGCGGGTTGGAATTTTCGGCAAGCCTAACGTGTATTGTACCAAATCAATTCGCACTACAAATCTCATTCAAAACTTTGAATTCATGTTATGTTCAATTAAAATATTTCGCTACGTGTATAATGCATGCAACCTAGTACTCAAATGAACATTTTAGTGCATTCCAAACGTATATACTACCACTTCAATATGAACTAAATTTGAATTTGTTTCTCTATTTGAATAAGATCTACACTAATGATTGTTGTGAAGTCAAAGAATTTGAATTCGTTTCTCTGTTTTAATAAGATCTACAATCGTCATTATTGTCAAGTTAAACCATCGTTTGTGTATTATCTTCACAGCACACCACATGATTAGTCTCGAGTTACATATGAACTATGTGTACTATATGAACTCGAACTCGATTTTTTGAATCCACTTTATGTTGATTTCAAATCATAGTACATTTCAAGATCTAGCTAGATCTTCATAAACTAAACCATGTCTCATATATATAATGTGTTTATCACATTATGTATGGTGCCCCGCCCCCTACGCCTACAAGTATTTACATGTGAGTTGCAAACACCACACATTACCACAAATTCAAATAAAATGTGAGAATGTTCAATATATAGTATTGTTTAGATTGTTAGATATTTAGTTGTGAGCTGCAAACGCCACACATTATCACAAATTCAAATAAAATGTGAGATTGTTCGATGTATAGTATGGTTTAGATTGTTCGACATTTAGCTGTGAGTTGCAAATGCCATGCATCATCACATTATGGTATAACATGTGCAAAACCACAACACGCGTATCACCGCTATATTCATGCATGCATATGTTTAAAACACTATGATCTCCTATTCAAATATATGAATCCACTTTAATATCAAATTATGATCTTTGTTAGTCTCTTACACCCACACAATCCTCTAACCTTTGTAGCTACCACTAACTTTTTCTCGTGCATGCACACACCCTCCTCGCCCTCCCCCTCCCTCAGCATTCTATCCATCCCGCACATTCATTTTTTTCTTTAGGTCGTTCTCCCACAGTCTCCACAAATCCTTTCCGACACACACCGATCGATAAACCTCTCCATTTATGTCTGCCTACAACATACACACGCACCTTCTATCTCCTCCTTTATGTGTCCTTGCCTCGTGTCTCTCATACGTTCCCACACACGTGTAAACTCTCGCCCCTCTTTTCCTCGATCTCACAACCGCACACACTTCCCCCTATCTAGCTAGTAGCTGGGCCTCTTGCACCACCTCCTAGCTCCCTCTGTCTATCCGTCTCGCCAGGTCATATTTGCCTCTAACAAATGGATGTACACCGATCGATCTCTCGCTATACATATAGCTAGCTAGGTCCTTATAACTCGTTTTTCCCCACACGTCGATCGATCTACCTCATTAGTTATGTCTCTCCCTTCCTCCGACAAACAACAATTGATCTACCGTTCTAGTTAGGTTTGCTTACCAAACACATGGTTCCCCATCATCATCCATGGATGTGTCCCGACAGATCTATCACGCACAGGCACACATAGAAACACATCCCCACTCTTATTGATAATATTGCAGTTCCACCCTCAGTTTGTCTAGTAGGCCTCTCCCACCATCTTCGAGAAGCAACTCCATCACCCATCCAGCACTCTACCCCTCTCCCTCCCTCTCTCTCTCCTCTCTCTCTCTCTCTGTCCCATCCTATTTCCTGTCCTTCAGTTATGTATGGATGTCGACCGATATCCCTCAAGACATAGCTGGGTCTCTCCTTCTCAACACATATATGAGTCGTTCTACCTCTATAGTTAGGCATCTGCCTACCCCTCCCCCACCCCCTCCCCCCACACACACCGATACATCGAGCGCTCTAGTCATGTCTCCCTGCCACACACAAACTTGACCTGTGCCCTCTGAAGTTCCAATAGCTAGGTCAGTCGCCCTATATCTTTGACTTGCAGACACACACAATTTCGATGGCTCTCTTCGTCGATCTCGCACTCACCCACTTGATCCTCTCTTCAACTCTATCGATATCTATGACCCCTCCCTCTCTTCTCGTGGATCGCCCTACCCTCTATATATGATATGGATAGGCCTCCATTTCACACACATTGCATGCAAAAAAAAATTTGAGATGTCGTCGACACATATTCCCACAAATACATTCAGGAAATCAACCCCCCCAAACAAAAAACACTCACGAACGCACAAGCCATTTGTCTAGGTTTGTATCTCGCACACACACCCACGTAGGTGGGGGACGTGCATGAAGAAAAGAGGTGCACGCATGGCCCACGTACTCCCGTCTCTTTCCCAACCACACCCACGTGGGTACATGGTGGAGCTCATTTCCGTACGAAAAGGCAGCACATGTGGTAATTTGACACGTGTACTGGTTGTCCACTAGATGGAGAGAGGATCGTCTACCACGGGTGAACAAACAAATTGCGACTTGACGCGTTATGTTAAAAAGAGGCAAACCATGTGGGGCCTACCTTAGAGGCAAGGCTCTATATACTGGAGTACTTTTGATGTGTCCCGTTAACTCGTAGAACGAGGAGAAGCTTGCTTGTATGCCGTCGTGGCTCGCAGGATGAGGTGAAGCTTTCTTACTACGCCTTATGCCCACTCCCTCGCCCATGCATGCAGTGGCTCGCAGGACGAGGAGAAAATTTTGCTAGTACTCCCTCCGTTTACTCCTCATCCCTACCTTGGTTAGAGATATTATCATCTTGTTTGGAATATATGTCCTTTAGTAGATTTCAATATGAACTACTAGTACATACTCCAAACACTGATGTATATAGACGTATTTTAGGGTGTAGATTCACTCATTTTGCTCCATATGTAGTCCATATTGAAACGGACGTAATAGTACGCACTCTCCCTCGCCCCTCGACCCTCGCCACATGGTGGACGTGCAGCAATTCATTCGGTCACATATAGCCAGAACGATATATACTGCAGTACCATTATTGCTCGACTTCCCGAAGAGCCGAAGAGCCAATCTCAAGGTTAATAGTTTGGAGATGTCAAGCGCAAGGTTTATAGGAGAACGAGTAGTAGGTGCGGAGTCATTTATAAATAAAGTTGTAGTGTGAGGTGGGCCATGTAATCACTGAGCCTGCGTGTTTTCATTGCTCTTGCACTCCACCGCCGTAAGAATGGAGAAAATTGTAATCTAATAGTACCTCCTTTCGCCGAAAGCGTGGGACATCCAGCAGTCCTACCACCTCAGTAATAATGACCAATGAGCTGTCAAATCACATAGACCCAACAGTAAGTTGGACGGACGAAGCAACCATCACTCTTGAATCCGCTTCTCCCTTCAATGCAGGTGCCAGTGAGAGGTCGCATCCGCTTTGCCCGGGCATGAATGCGGCACCGATTCTTTGGAGCGACGCTGACCGTTTCAGGCGGGAAGCGCGCGGGGGCGATGGACGGGCTTTGGGTGGGCTAGGCTGGTCAGGAGCAGGCGTGGTAGCTGTCCGCCTGTCCCTACCGGACGCCCAGAAATGAGAGGATGCACTGACTCTCGCGGCTAAAATCGTACACTACACACCATCTCTCTGTAGGAGTAGGTCGATCTATCACTCTCTCTAACACACACATGTTGTTAAACACACACACGCACACGCACCCACAGGTTCATAGAATAGGAAAATCGTGCGAGTGCGAAGCCACAGGAAGTGAGATACAAATGGAGTACGTACAAGAAGGGAAGTGGTGACGAATATTCCATCAAACCTGGACTAAGGAGTAGTACCCCCTCCGTCTAGGTGTTAAGTCATCCTACGGAAATCAGATATTCCCAAAATGTTTAGGCGTCATCCACTTCGCATCTCAATCCCCTCTTGGCCTCGTTGCTAGCGAGCGTTGTTACTTAGGGAGCGTTTGGATCCTTAGCAAGAACAACTTATAGCATAGCTGGGCAAGGTTAGGCGTTTGGAACTGTTAAAATATGTTAGCTTTTGTGGGCCAGCTAGCTTGGGTGGGCTAGAAAAACCTTGCTAGCTCAGGAGAGCCAGATCGGCTCGCTTCCGACGGCAAACTTCGCGTAGTAGTAACATATGCATGTTGTACTAGTCCAAGTTACTCACCACTATGACCAGCCTAAGCAATGTAACCAAACGGTCCTTACTCTGCCTTGTTATCTCCCCCAGAAACCCAATGCATGGAGCGACACTACGCGTTGATCAGTCAAGAAATCAAAGTCGGCTTGCATGTGAGTTAATACGTGGCCCTGCATGGTAGCTAAAATAGAATCTCTTAGTTGTTTGGATTAACTATTGCGTTTAGAGACAGAAATCAGGGCTTTGATTGGAGGAATGACTTGTCAAGTTTCTCCTTCTCCTCCAAACTGCTTGCACCTTGGTCCCGCTACACCTTCTAACGTGACTTATTACACCTGGACGGAGGGAGTCGTATGAGATACGGTGGCACACTGACTTAGGTCGAATACAAGTGCCCAAAATTGTGTGCATGTTATAATAAGAATTCACTTAAAATAGTACATGAGCGAACAGAGGGATCAATTGGACAGTGTTTCCGAGCAGTAGCGAGATGTGTGAGGTAAGATACACTGCTGGCGCTTTTAATTTTTCTTATTAATTTGTTTGTTTCGCCCTCTGACTGGTGGGACCCAACGTACTACGTGCAGAGAGGTAAGGTGACTAAGGCTGCATTATTTCTACACCACTGTGGATAATCTTACCACCAAAGCCACATGACACGATTATGATTTAAATCCCAATGACTCCCACACACAAAAAACACACGGCATGCTTGTCACACGAATGCAGGAATGTATAAAAGGTTATTTTCCTGTCGTTGAACATAACGGGAGGGTTGTGTAGCTGGTTAGCCTGTTCGCTCATCAAACTTGAGGTCTCGGGTTCGATAACTACACTTGAGCATAATTCGTGCCAGGAGGATTCTTTGACTGGTCAAAATGGATGGATACGGAGCTATACGATCTCGTAGTGACCGTATAATCACCTCATCACGTATAAGCCGTAGCCTCGGCGCTTGTTTTCTAGGGTTTGCACTCTTCACACTCTCTCCAGTATATATATACATGATGGAGCCTGAGCGCTTGTAGTTTCTCTCTTCACACTCTCTCACCCTCTCCAGATCTAAACAAGACTTCGTTGGCCTCTCTCTCTCCCCTCACTGCTGCTATGTTTGTAGTTGCTCTCTTCACACTCTCTCACCCTCTCCGGATCTAAACAAGACTTCATTGGCCTCTCTCTCACCTCAATTCTGGTCAAAGAGCCGGCAGGATCTGTCGTGGGTTTGTCATGGCAGATGTCCTTGTGAAAGGACTTAGTCGTGGAGCCATCGTAACGGGTTAGCTTAAAGGGGTTAAACCGGACAAGGGGACACGGGGCGTTTTATACTAGTTCGGCCCCTTCGATGAAGGTAAAAGCCTATGTCTAGTTGTGATTGGTATTGCTTGGGTTTCGAAGGCCAGGGAGCGAATCCGCTTTGTCTGGCTCTCGAGTTGTTGTTTGTCCTCTAAACCGCTGCCGGGTCATCCCTTTATATACACAGGTTGACGCCCGCCGGTTTACAGAGTCCCGAAGCCGGATCATAAATGTGTCTGGTTCAGCCTCTACACTTCCTATCTTACAAAGCAAGTTATACAACTAAGTCGGTTTACATCTACAGGCCTTAACCCGCCTCTGGGCCTTGGGCCTTTGTAAAGCGCCATCATTCTTACGTTTTCATGGGCTTATAATCTTCATAAAGCTAATCCGGCTACTCCTGGCCGGTTTACGTCCAGTAGTAATATCCCCAACATTAGGCCCCAGATTGGTTTGAACTGGTTCATGTCAATCTTCATTACTTAGAAAAATTCCTCCTTTGCATTTTCATCTTGATCTTGTAAACCGCTGTGACATTATGCTCCAGGACCATAACAAACCGCCCTGACATCATCTATTCGTTGAAGCTGAGGATTACCTTCATTAATGCATATCCAGTCATCGAGGCGACACCATTATTAATTATCCATTTTTGAGCTCGTCGATTCCCGCACTTGCCGTTTTAGCGCTTCGCCTTATAAATAGGGCCACGGGTCCTTATCATTTTCCCCTTCGTCCTCTTCGCTTCTTCTTCCTCGCGACTCCTCCGCCTCTGAGCGCCGCCGCCATCACCGAGCTGCTCCTCTGCTTCGACAAAGGCCGCTGCATCAACCTGACCGTTACCAGAGAACTGCTGCGTTCCTCCGTTGCTTCATCAGCTGATGTAAGTACTTTCCCTTCCCCCCTTGTAGATCTGTCTAGGGTTTTCTTGTTCTTCGCAGTTCTTGAAGTTCATCGGGGCTTCGGTGCTGTTCTTCCCTGTTCCTCCTTAGTCTATGATTAGCCACTTCACACTTGACGTATCCGATGCCATGGCTAATCTTCTGTTACCACCACAAATCCTTATGCGCAAAAAACTGACCTAGCCCTTTGTGAACTACTTTGGGACTAACCTTTTTTCCTTTTAGGTCTAAATCTATTTGTTTTTCCTATCTTACGGTAGATCTAAAACTTTCAAGTAATCCTGTGAAACTTGTTTTTCCTTACTTTCCTTAGATCTGTACCTTCTGCGTCACACAGTCGGTTTACCTTTATAGAAAGCAAGCTATCACATACCATTAGTCCCCTTGTAAACCGGCAAACTCTCTTCTTCTTTTTTTACCTCCATTGTTATACTCCGGTTTAACAACATGTGCATACCTTTGTTCTGATACTGTATTGCCTTTCATTATTGCATCAGTCTCCGGTTTATGCAGTTTCATGCATCTGTATATGTTTATTCCATTGTATCTTGCGCTCCTCTATGAATGACTCGTAAACCGGCATTTCCTTTTCAGTTTTTTGTTTCACAATGGCCAAATAGTTTGCCGCTTGCAATTGGGCTCCCTCCCGGATCACCGAAGATCAATTGAACGAAATGGTTAGTATTGACACCTTGCCAAAGAAGACGGAGATCCGGTGGCAAGTTCCTGGAACAGAGAACCCTCCTACCCCGAGGCAGGGTGAGGTAGTGGTTTTTGTCGACCATATAGGCCGTGGATTCAAACCTCCAAGGTCAATGTTTTGCCAGGATGTTCTTGCCAGTTTCCAACTCCATCCTCGAGATATTGGACCTAACTCGGTTTCCAATATATGCAACTTCCAAGTTTTCTGTGAAGCGTACTTGCAAGAAGAACCCACTGCTGAATTGTTCCGGGACTTTTTCCATCTGAACCGGCGTACAGAGTTTGTAAATGGCCCCAATACTGAACTTTGTGGTGTCTCGATTCAAAAGCGGAAAGAAGTTGAATTCCCTCATGCCAAACTGCACAACCATCCTAAGGAGTGGAACCAGACTTGGTTTTATTGCAGAGATACTTCTCCTGAAGATGAAAATCCCCTTCCAGGCTGTCGTGATCACCGGCTTTCCAACACCCATCCAATGCCGCAACGGTTAAGTTCTGCAGAACGGGCCAAGTATGCCCCTCAAATCGCCAAGCTCTGAGCCTTTATGGCTAACGGTTTAACATGCATTGATTTCGTGCGCTGTTGGATATCTTGGAGCGTCTTGCCGCTAAGCCGCCGCCCCGGTTTAATGTGTGAGTACACCGGTGATGTTGAAGACCCCCAACGCCATATCAACATTCAGGTGACCGATGAAGAGGTCACTGAAGGAGTAAAGAAAATTTTGAATGAATCGGAATCAGTCTGTAGTCAAACCGGCTTGAGCCCCTTCTATACTACGAACAAACCGCCGGCTGTAAGCACTATACTTCCTTTTCATCTTTGATATCTTTAATTTGTTCAACTTGTAATCCTTCTTCTGTTTATGTATGAATAGGGTGATGATCCCTTCTGGAAACGGAAATCCGTAGATAAAGTGGTAAAGCCAACCAGGGATAAAGCGGTCAAACCATCCTGTCCCAAAACCAAAGCTGTCAAACGGACCTCAAAGCGGAAAACAGCTGACCGGATCAACATGGAACTTTATGAAGATGCTGATGATCCGGAAGTTGAGGTAGAACTTGACTCACTTGGCTCCCTTTTCATGCACCTCATTAACAATGACCTTTATCAGGAGGACGCAGAAGACAGGCAAGCTGATGATGCAGAGGTAATTACCTTTTCTTCCGGTTCAGACTCTATGCCAACACAAAAATCCCGTCAAGCAGTCCGGAAAGTAAGCTTTTCTCATCCTCTTGCTTACTTGGATCCAACATTTATTTTGAAGACGCAACAGCATGAAGCTCGCCGGACAACTCGGCACAGTGGCCAATAGGTCACTTCGGCCGGTTTACCTGACACCCCGGTTCGGAAGCGCCGGTCTGAGCTCTCTCCCACTTCTGACAATTCTTATCCCAAGGCAGGTTATTTCAGACAACCTCTTAATCCGTCCGATTCAAATTATCAGGTGACACCTCCCTCATCCTCTGGCGAGTCGACAGCAACCCAACTCCCTCCTCTAAAAACTGTGGCTAGGTAAGTTTTCAAACCCTTTCTTCCAATGCGTTACAAATCTTAAATAAGATGCTAACCCTCTTTTAATTTATTTGCAGAGCCAAAGCCAGACCCAGCAAGAAAGCTCGGGTCAACAATCCGCCAGAAGACCAGGCCGTTTTTGAAGAATAACAAAGAGGTGAACCGGACCAAACTCGTGAACCAGAGGGTCCTCATCCTGAAGCTGCCTCTGACGAACCGCCCCTTCAAGATCAGAATACTGATGAACCAACATAAGCTGATCCTGCCGTGCCTGATACTGAACCGACAGCTCCAAACCGGGCTAGTCCGGTGAGAGATACTGAGACTCCGTCATCACCCGCCAAAACCACTGAAGGCCAAGGGGGTGATGTTATCATTACTGGAATGGGCCATAGCTCTCCTGGCCATCCCGTAATCTTGGCTCAACATAGTGCCAAAGAAGAGCGGGCTGCTAGGGAAAAAGGCAAATGGAGTATTGACTTATCAAGTTATGCCCATCTCAACGCTGAAGAGCTTCACTCCGGTTTCTTAAACCGTCTGCACTCAAACCGTGACTATGAAGCCGGTTTGGTGAATTTGATGAAGGAACGTTATGAGGTACTTTCATCTCCCTTTACTTGTTGATTGAAAGTTGAAATACTAGCCCAAGTAGCCCCCAAGGGCCGTTTTATGATGTTAATCATAAACCGGGTCTTTGTAACACTTTAAGTCTCTCTTTTACCGAACCTCAAAATGTTAGGTCGTTAATAGAAACCAACACCTATCCTTTATCAATGTAATTATACAGCTTTCCTCAGTGTAGCCCCCAAAGGCTGGTTTAGCTTTGCAAGGTAACCCAGGTTTAATCCATGCGTCCGGTTTGAACAGACGTACATTAGCCCCCAAGTGTCAAGGATAATGCTTATATTGTTCTGGAGACTTGTATAAGATGTAGTATATCAGAGCAAATAGGCATTAGCCACCAAGCATGAAGTGCATAACTTGTTATACGCTTTGTACTTAGAAAAAATATATATATCCTGTTGTTGTGACATATCGTCAATGTTGCAGGCCGAACTGAGTAATAGAGATGCCCGAACCGCTGACTTGCAAGAAAACGTGAAGTCCCAACAAGCTGAAGCTGCGAAAGCCAAAGAGGAGCTGACTAAAGCCCTGGCCGTAATGGAAAAGTTGAAAGAATCTTTTAACAAAGATCGTGCTGACTGGGAAACTGAAAAATCCGGTTTAACAAAAAGAGCTGAAAATGCCGAAGCAGCCCTAAAACCAGTTGTAGATGAACTAAACAGTTTGAAATGGCAAATCAACGCTATGACTTCTGCTACTTTGGTAAGTATCTCCTTATGTATTTTGTCCAATTCATGGAACCTTATCATTGATCAGAATGCTGGCGTTAAACCGTGACAGGCACTCGTATTGCTCATCTCGGCACAGATATGTGAATGAAACTTAAAGCGGCGTATAGTTTGATTGAATAGCTGTACTCTGGGTCCAGCGGGCTATTTGCACGGCGGCTTAAAATAAACCGGCGCCAACACTGATATAGGAAACTCTTGAGAAGCTGGCCATGTTATGGGCCCAGATTGCTGAACTGAAGAAGGTAGCTGCAAGAGTCAGAGCATTAACCGCCCTGATCCGAGCCAAGGCATGGATTCCATATCTTGAAGCGGAGGATATCATTAAAGGATATCCAGGCGTGAAGGAGGATGGTTCAAACATCGACAATAATGACCTCCGAAGGCTGACCAAAGAAATGCGGCCAATAGCCAGCAAACTGGCCGAGGACACAGACTTGTTTCATTTCCAACCGGCTTATGATGCTGAAGGGAAAAGACAGCCTGCCGAAATCCATGAAGTAGAAGAGCTTGTGCCTCCAATCCGTAAGAATACCTACGCTCCTGACATTAACCCCTCCAGCATTATCCATGCAGAAGCTGTATTTCAAGCTTTAACTGGAACCGATTGGTCGACGGTTGATTTCCAGCGTCTGGGGAGGGATGAAGAAGAAGTGATCGCACCAACTGACCCTCAACTGTCAAACCATCCAGAAGAAGCGTCTTAAACCGGCGGCCGGTTTACAAGTTATTGTGTGCCAATACTAAAAAAAATTATGCACTTTGGAGCCGCTTTGAAGCTTCTTGTAATAGGATAGCAAAAACTCCTTTATCTGTTATGCCATCGAGCATGCTTTGTGATACTTCGTGAAAACTGATTCCACTTTTTGGGATATATTATGCATAGCCCATGATGAGTTGTGTTCCTGGATATAAGAACTTGAAAGTATCCTAGCGGTTTCCCATTGGACGGGTCATGATGCCCAACAAATATACAATGCGTAGATGAATAATCAAAATGTTTGTATAAAAAGTAACCTGTGCAACATACCTCGTTGGTTTGACCAACTGCTTGTATGATAAAGGTGTCCACACCAATCCAGAGCGCTGATAACTCTGTCCTTATTTTGTCGGATTATGATAATAAACCGTACCGGGATATAATAACCACCGGGTTTTCTTTATAGCACTGGCGATTTAGTCAAACCAGACCGGGGTAATGAAACGCCAGTTTGTAACTAATCATGTACTAACAACTTGTAGTTGAAAGTCAAGCCGGGCCAAGGACACCGGTTTATCAGAACATATTATGAAACCTCAATAAAGGCTAAAACTTAACAAATAAGACTCAAAGAAGAAATATGCGAGGCTTTTTACAAGCTGTCAGGCTCCAAATCGAGGCTTTTCATGGGCTGTCAGGCCTCTAAGTTAAAACATTTAACAACGCCTTTTGAGATGGGCCTCAAATTAACCAATCGTCATTTTAACTTTGACAAGTTCAGGGTCTATAGAAGATTGACTTGTCAAACGTTCGGCGGGTCATACCAGGATTACCTGGACAGGAGTGGCTTACTTGATGAAGGCAGGTTAGCCCGGGGTTTTAGGTGAATACACCAGGCTTCCAAGCCGTGGCTTGATAGACAATTACAAGGGTCCTTTCAAACTCTTTGTTGCTTTGCACAAAGAGCCCCCAAGTAACTTTGTGAGCTGTGCTCAGTGTGTGCCCATGTTTGAGTTTGTGCTTTGTGCAACACCCTCTTTGGCTCCACATAATTTCCTTTGTGGCTTTAAAGCCCATCAAGTGGTGTAGCTATGGTGTGATAACAACCAAGCCCCCTAGTGAACTTCCTTTCTGGTTTTTAGACCAATCAAAAGGTGTAGCTATGGTTCATATATGACCAAGCCCCCTAGTGAGTTTGTGCGGCTACAGAGACCGGTTTAATCACAACTCCGATTTATCGGTAGAAATTTTTGTAAGCACACACATGATGTAAAAAAGAATAGAGACCCCGCCTTATTCGAGGCTCCGGTTTATTATACAATATACATTGTCATAAATATGTACATATGAAGAGCCTGTGGCTCAAGTATAGTAAGGCCGAAGAAGAGCTATATTCCACGGCCGGTTGGTCTCCTCCTCCGATTTACGTGAGTCTTTGTGCTCTCGAACATCAATGAGGTAGTATGACCCGCTGTGCAGATTCTTGCTGACCACAAAAGGTCCTTCCCAGGGTGGGGATAACTTGTGCCTATCAGTCTGATCCTGGATGAGCCGGAGTACCAAATTGCTCTCTTGAAAGGTTCTGGTCTTAACCCGACGGCTATGATAACGTCGGATATCTTGTTGATAAATCGCCGAACGTGTTGCTGCAAGATCACGCTCTTCATCTAACACGTCCAGGGAATCCTGACGTGCCTTCTCATTATCAGCTTCAACATAAGCTGTCACATGGGGCGAGTCGTGACGGATGTCACTAGGAAGAACTGCCTCCGCTCCATAAACCATGAAGAAAGGTGTGTAACCCGTAGACCTATTGGGTGTGGTATTGATGCTCCATAACACAAAAGGTAACTCCTCAACCCAACAACCCGGTGTCCGCTTCAAAGGAACCATAATCCTGGGTTTGATACCTCGTAAAATTTCTTGATTTTCCCTCTCCGCTTGACCATTAGACTGGGGGTGAGCCACCGATGCTATATCAAGCCGGATGTGCTCACGTTGGAAAAATTCCTCCATCTCTCCCTTTGACAGATTAGTACCATTATCAGTTATAATACTGTGTGGAAAGCCAAACCGGAATATCACCTTTTTGAAGAATTGAACCGCCGTGGCCACATCACACTTACTGACTGGCTCTGCTTCCACACATTTGGTGAATTTATCAACTGCCACTAACAAATGGGTCTTTTTGTCCTTAGATCGCTTAAAAGGTCCAACCATATCAAGCCCCCAAGTTGCAAATGGCCAAGTTATTGGAATCATCCTCAACTCCTGAGCCGAAATGTGAGCACGGCGTGCAAATTTTTGACAACCATCACATCTCTTGACTAAATCCTCCGCATCAGCATATGCTGTTAACCAGTAAAAACCGTGGCGAAAAGCTTTAGCAACCAAAGACTTTGAACCGGCATGGTGACCACAATCCCCTTCATGGATTTCTCGCAAAATCTGACAACCCTCTTGAGGAGAACACAACATTGAATTGCTCCTGAGATGTTGTAACGATGTAACTCCCCATTGATTATGGTCATGGACTTGGAACACCGGATTATCTGTCGGGCCGAAGTTTCATCCTCCGGTAACTTGCCCTGGTTCACGTAAGCCAAATATGGGATTGTCCAATCCGGTATGACATGCAAAGCCGCCACCAATTGAGCCTCTGGATCAGGAATAGCCAACTCTTCCTCTGTTCGTACCTTGACCGACGGATTATGCAACACGTCAAGAAAGACATTTGGTGGAACCGGTTTACGCTGAGAACCAAGGCGACTTAAAGCGTCCGCCGCTTCATTCATGCGCCGGTCTATATGGTCCACCTGATAACCCTTGAAGTGACCAGCCACTGTGTCCACCTCTCGCCGATATGCAGCCATAAGGGGTCTTCAGAATCCCAAGTGCCAGACACCTGTTGAGCCACTAGATCTGAATCCCCAAAGCACTTGATCCAGCTTAAGTTCATCTCCTTAGCCATCCGAAGACTGTGGAGCAAGGCCTCATACTCAGCTGCATTGTTAGTACAAGGGAACATTAAACGGAGGACATAACAAAACTTTTCACCTCTTGGGGAAGTGAGTATGACTCCAGCCCCCGAGCCCTCCAACTGTCTGGATCCATCAAAGTGAATAGTCTAGTACGTATTATCTGGCTTTTCCTCTGGTGCCTGCAACTCTGCCCAATCATTGATGAAGTCCACGAGTGCTTGGGATTTGATCGCTGTGCGAGGTATATATTTGAGCCCGTGAGGTCCAAACTCAATAGCCCACTTGGCAATCTGGCCAGTTGCTTCTCTGTTTTGAATAATATCTTCCAGAGGGGCTGAACTGACCACTGTGATAGGATGGCCCTGGAAATAATGTTTAAGCTTCTGGCTTGCCATAAACACTCCATATACCAGCTTCTGCCAATGTGGATACCTCTGCTTTGATTCAATGAGTACTTCACTGATATAATAAAACGGCCGTTGAACTGGATACTCCTTTCCAACTTCCTTGAGCTCTACCACAATAGCCACACTAACAGCTCGGGCATTTGCAGCCACATATAGCAATAACGGCTCTTTATCAATCGGGGCTGCAAGCACAGGCGGTTCAGCTAGCTGCCTCTTCAGATTCTCAAACGCTTTATCAGCCGCCTCGCTCCAGACAAAATCATCTGTTTTCTTCAGCATCTGATATAAAGGAATAGCCTTCTCCCCAAGACGACTGATAAACCGGCTCAAAGCCACAATCCGGCTGGCCAAACATTGAACGTCATTGATACACGTCGGTTTAGCCAAAGATGTGATCGCTGAATTTTTTTCCGGATTAGCCTCAATACCTCTGTTTGATACCAGAAATCCCAAGAGTTTGCCAGACGGGACACCAAAGAGACACTTTTTCGGATTGAGCATCATCTTGTAAACCCGGAGGTTGTCAAAGGTTTCCCTCAAATCATCTATCAATGTTTCCTCCTTTCTGGATTTTACCACAATATCATCCACATATGCATGAACATTATGCCCGATTTGCTTATGAAGACAATTCTGAACACAATGTTGATAAGTCGCCTGGGCACTCTTAAGCCCAAAGGGCATGGAGACATAGCAGAAGGCACCAAAGGGAGTGATGAAACTTGTCTTCTCCTGGTCCTTAACTGCCATTTTAATCTGATGATAACCAGAGTAAGCATCCAGAAAACACAAGCTGTCACAACCCGTCGTAGCATCAATAATATGATCGATATGAGGGAGGGCAAAGGGGTCTGCAGGGCAAGCTTTGTTCAAGTCTGTGTAATCCACACACATATGCCAAGTGCCGTTTTTCTTAAGAACCAGCACCAGATTAGCCAACCACTCTGGATGAAAGACCTCCATGATAAACCCTGCGGCCAACAACCGAGCGACCTCTTCACCGATAGCTTTACGCCTTTCTTCATTGAAGCGGCGGAGAAACTACCGGACCGGTTTAAACTTAGGATCAATGTTAAGTGTGTGCTCAGGAGTTCCCTCGGTACACCTGGCTTGTCAGAAGGTTTCCATGCAAAGATGTCCTGGTTCTCACGGATGAACTCGATGAGCGCGCTTTCCTATTTGGGATCCAGGTTAGCGCTAATACTGAACTATTTGGATGAATCGCCAGGAACAAAATCAACCATCTTAGTATCTATGGCTGATTTAAACTTCAACGTCGGATCATGTTCCGTAGCTGGCTTTTTCAAAGAAGTCATATCTGCTGGATCAATTTGGTATTTATAAAACTTCACCTCCTCCGTGGCACAAACCGACTTAGCATAAGCCGCATCACCTTCCTCACATTCCAAAGCGATCTTCCTGCTCCCATGTACTGTGATCGTCCCCTTATGACCTGGCATTTTAAGCTGCAGATAAACAAAACACGACCTTGCCATGAACTTAGCATAAGCCGGCCGCCCAAACAAAGCGTGATACGGACTTTTGATTTTCACCACCTCAAAAGTCAATGTTTCTGATCTCGAATCATGATCATCTCCAAAAGCCACCTCTAAGGCTATCTTGCCCACTGGATATGCAGACTTACCAGGCACCACACCATGAAAAACAGTGTTTGACGGTTTAAGATTCTTATCTGTCAACCCCATACGGCGGAATGTATCATAATATAGAATGTTGATACTACTTCCCCCATCCATGAGTACCTTAGTGAACTTATATCTCCCAACTTGAGGGGCCACCACTAAAGCCATATGACACGGATTGTCAACCCGGGGGGGGGGGGGTGATCCTCTCTACTCCACAAAATGGGTTGCTCAGACCAGTGCAAATACTGAGGCACCGCCGGTTCAACAGAGTTTACTGCCCTCTTATGAAGCTTCTAATCACGTTTACACAAGCTAGTGGTGAAGACATGGTACTGCCCACTATTTAACTGCTTAGGATTGCTCTGATAACCCGACTGTTGCTGCTACTGGCTCCCCTGATGGTTGTAACCTCCCTGGTTGCCCTGATTTCCTTGATTATTGTATCCGATTTGATTGCCCTGAAATCCTGAACCGGAACTGCCACCTCTGTAACCCAGCCCGTGGAAACCACATCCTGAACCGCCAGGTGGGCCATTGTCATACTGAAACATATTGGAGTTCTTGAAATCTCGCATGATATAACAATCCTTCCAAAGATGCGATCCTGGCTTCTCCTTGGATCCATGCTTTGGACAGGGTTGATTTAACAGGCACTCCAAATTGGGGCCTGAACCGCTGCCTCTCTGGGGCTGCTTACCCTTACGGTGCTGACCATTCTCCTGAGCGTTGGTGTTAGCCACAAAGTCCAAACTGTTGTCAGCTTTGCGCTTACCATTGTTGCCATGGCCTGCCGGATTATGTTGCTGCCCCTTGGTGTTGCCGTTCTTTTTCCCTTTCCCTGGTTTGTCCTCCTATGAGTCAGTGTCTTTGGTAGTATCCGAATCGGCGTATTTTGTTGGAAATATGCCCTAGAGGCAATAATAAATTGGTTATTATTATATTTCCTTGTTCATGATAATCGTTTATTATCCATGCTAGAATTGTATTGGTAGGAAACTCCATAAAACCCCTAGCACAATAATGAACGAGTTATTATTCTACTACGATGAGACTTTCTCACTCGTAGCGATGCTAAGAGTCTATTGGAATTATGTTAGCAGTTACTGCATTATTTATGAAATCTTGTAGAAAGGATGTCAAAACATTGTTTCCTCGACGTTTTTCTTGAGGAAAGGTTGTATGTGATACAACCAGAAGGTTTTGTCAATCCTGAAAGATGCTGACAAGTATGCAAAGCTCCAGCAATCCTTCTAAGGACTAGAGTAAGCATCTCGGAATTGGAATGTACGCTTTGATGAGATGATCAAAGATTTTGGGTTTATACAAAGTTTATGAGAAACTTGTATTTCCAAAGGAGTGAGTGGGAGCACTATAGAATTTTTGATGAGTATATGTTGTTAACATATTGTTGATCAAAAATGATGTAGAATTTCTGGAAAGCATGCAAGGTTATTTGAAAAGTGTTTTTCGATGGAAAACCTGGATTAAACTACTTGAATATTGAGCATCAAGATCTATAAGGATAGATAAAAAATGCTTAATAGTACTTTCAAATGAATACATACCGTGACAAGATTTTGAAGGAGTTCAAAAATAGATCGGGAAAGAAGGAGTTCTTGGCTGTGTTATAAGGTATGAGTGTTGAGTAAGACTCAAGACCTGACCACAGCAGAATAGAGAAAAAGGATGAAGGTCGTCCCCTATGCTTTAGACGTAGGCTCTAAAGTATGCTACGTTGTGTACCGCACCTGAAGTGTGCCAAGCCATGAGTCAGTCAAGGGGTACAAGTGTGATCTAGGAATGGATCACAGGACAACGGTCAAGGTTATCCTTAGTAACTAGTGGACTAAGGAATTTTCTCGGTTATGGAGGTGGTAAAAGAGTTCGTCGTAAAGGGTTACGCCGATGCAATCTTTGACACTAATCTGGATGATTCCGAGTAGTAAATTGGATTCGTATAGTAGAACAGCTATTTGGAATAGCTCCAAATAGAGAGTGGTAGCTGCATCTACAAGATGACATAGAGATTTGTAAAGCACACACGGATCTGAAAGGTTCAGACCCGTTGACTATAACATCTCTCACAAGAATAACATGATCAAACCCAGAACTCATTGAGTGTTAATCACATGGTAATGTGAACTAGATTATTGACTCTAGTAAACTCTTTGGGTGTTAGTCACATGGCGATGTGACCTTGAGTGTTAATCACATAGCGATGTGAACTAGATTATTGACTCTAGTGCAAGTGGGAGACTGTTGGAAATATGCCCTAGAGGCAATAATGAATTAGTTATTATTATATTTCCTTGTTCATGATAATCGTTTATTTTCCATGCTAGAATTGTATTGATAGGAAACTCAGATACATGCGTGGATACATAGACAACACCATGTCCCTAGTACGCCTCTAGTTGACTAGATCGTTGATCAATATATGGTTACGGTTTCCTGACCATGGACATTGGATGTCGTTGATAACGGGCATCATTAGGAGAATGATGTGATGGACAAGACCCAATCCTAAGCCTAGCACAAGATCGTGTAGTTCGTATGCTAAAGCTTTTCTAATGTCAAGTATCATTTCCTTAGACCATGAGATTGTGCAACTCCCGGATACCGTAGGAATGCTTTGGGTGTACCAAACGTCACAACGTAAATGGGTGGCTATAAAGGTCCACTGCAGGTATCTCCGAAAGTGTCTGTTGGGTTGGCATGAATCGAGACTGGGATTTGTCACTCCGTGTGACGGAGAGGTATCTCTGGGCCCACTTGGTAGGACATCATCATAATGTGCACAATGTGACCAAGGAGTTTATCACGGAGTGATGTGTGATGAAACGAGTAAAGAGACTTGCCGGTAACGAGATTGAACAAGGTATCGGGATACCGACGATTGAATCTCGGGCAAGTACTATACCGGTAGACAAAGGGAATTGTATACGGGATTGACTGAATCCTTGACATCGTGGTTCATCCAATGAGATCATCGTGGAACATGTGGGAGCCAACATGGGTATCCAGATCCTGCTGTTGGTTATTGACCAGAGAGTTGTCTTGGTCATGTCTGCATGGTTCCCGAACCCGTAGGGTCTACACACTTAAGGTTCAGTGACGCTAGGGTTGTAGAGATATAAGTATGCAGTAACCCGAAAGTTTTTCGGAGTCCCGGATGAGATCCTGGACGTCACGAGGAGTTCCGGAATGGTCCGGAGGTAAAGATTTATATATAGGAAGACCAGTTTCGGTCACCGGGAAAGTTTCGGAGGTCATCGGTATTGTACTGGGACCACGGGAAGGGTCCCGGGGGTCCACCGGGTGGGGCCACCTATCCCGGAGGGCCTCATGGGTTGAAGTGGGAAGGGAACCAGCCCCTGGTGGGCTGGTGCGCCCCCCTTGGTCCTCCCCCTACGCCTAGGGTTGGAAACCCTAGGGGTGGGGGCGCCTCCACTTGGCTTGGGGGCCAAGTCACCCCTTGGCCCCCCCATCTAGACGGGATCTAGAGGGGCCGGCACCCGCCCTTGGCCCCTATATATAGTGGAGGGGAGGGAGGGTAGCCACACCCAAGTCCCTGGCGCCTCCCTCCCTCACGTGACACCTCTTCCTCCCCGCTCTCCACTCCCCTTGCTGGATCAAGAAGGAGGATACGTATCTCCCAACCGTACGTGTGTTAAACGCGGAGGTGCCGTCCGTTCGGCTCTTGGTCATCGGTGATTTGGATCACGACGAGTACGACTCCATCAACCCCGTTCTCTTGAACGCTTCCGCTTAGCGATCTTCAAGGGTATGAAGATGCACTCCTTCCCCTGTTGCTAGATTACTCCATAGATTGATCTTGGTGACACGTAGGAAATTTTTTGAATTTCTGCTACGTTCCCCAACAGTGGCATCATGAGCTAGGTCTATGCGTAGTTTCTATGCACGAGTATAACACAAGTTGTTGTGGGTGTCGATTTTGTCAATTTACTTGCCGTTACTAGTCTTATCTTGATTCGGCGGCATTGTGGGATGAAGCGGCCCGGACCGACCCTACACGTACACTTACGTGAGACTGGTTCCACCGACTGACATGCACTTGTTGCATAAGGTGGCTAGCGGGTGTCTGTCTCTCCCACTTTAGTCGGATCGGATTCGATGAAAAGGGTCCTTATGAAGGGTAAATAGCAATTGGCATATCACGTTGTGGTTTTGCATAGGTAAGAAACGTTCTTGGTAGAAACCCATAGTAGCCACGTAAAACATGCAACAACAATTAGAGTACGTCTAACTTGTTTTTGCAGGGTATGCTATGTGATGTGATATGGCCAAAAAGGATGTGATGAATGATATATGTGATGTATGAGATTGATCATGTTCTTTTAATAGGAATCACGACTTGCATGTCGATGAGTATGACAACCGGCAGGAGCCATAGGAGTTGTCTTAATTTATTTATGACCTGCGTGTCAAATAAACGCCATGTAATTACTTTACTTTATTGCTATCCGTTAGCCATAGTAGTAGAAGTAATAGTTGGCGAGGCAACTTCATGAAGACACGATGATGGAGATCATGATGATGGAGATCATGGTGTCATGCCGGTGACGATGGTGTTCATGCCGCGCCTCGAAGATGGAGATCAAAGGTGCAAGATGATATTGGCCATATCATGTCACTTTATGATTTGCATGTGATGTTTGTCATGTTTACATCTTATTTGCTTAGAACGACGGTAGCATAAATAAGATGATCCCTCGCAATAATTTCAAGAAAGTGTTCCCCCTAACTGTGCACTGTTGCTAAGGTCCGTTGTTACGAAGCACCACGTGATGATCGGGTGTGATGGTGTAAGCGAGATTTACACACGCAATACACTTAGGTTGACTTGACGAGCCTAGCATGTACAGACATGGCCTCGGAACACGGAAGACCGAAAGGTCGAACATGAGTCGTATAGAAGATACGATCAACATGAAGATGTTCACCGATGATGACTAGTCCGTCTCACTGATGATCGGACACGGCCTAGTTGACTCGGATCATGTATCACTTAGATGACTAGAGGGATGTCTATCTAAGTGGGAGTTCATTGAATAATTTGATTATATGAACTTAATTATTATGAACATAGTCAATAGGTCTTTGCAAATTATGTCATAGCTTACGCTTTAGTTCTACTATTTTAGATATGTTCCTAGAGAAAATTAGTTGAAAGTTGACAGTAGCAACTATGCGGACTGGGTCCGTAAACTGAGGATTGTCCTCATTGCTGCACAGAAGGATTATGTCCTTAATGCACCGCTCAGTGTGCTGATCCTCAAGCATCGTTTGTAGATGTTGGGAAACATCTGACATACACGTTTTGATGACTACATGATAGTTCAGTGCGTAATGCTAACGGTTTAGAATTGTGGCACCAAAGATGTTTTTTGAAACGTCGCAGAACATATGAGATGTTCCAAAGACTGAAATTGGGATTTCAGACTAGTGCCCACGTCAAGAGGTATGAGACCTCTGACAAGTTTCTTAAGCCTGCAGACAAAGGGAGAAAAGCTCAATCATTGAGCATGTGCTCAGATTGTCTGAGTACTACAATCGCATGAATCGAGTGGGAGTTAATCTTCCAGATGAGATAGTGATGATTCTCCATAGTCTCTGCCACCAAGCTATTGGAGCTTTGTGATGAACTATAACATATCAGGGATAGACATGATGATCCTTGAGCAACTCGCGATGTTTGACAACGCGAAAGTAGAAATCAAGTAGGAGCATCAATTGTTGATGGTTAAACCACTAGTTTCAAGAAGGGCAAGGGAAAGAAGGGATACTTCGTGAGACGGCAAATCGGTTGCTGCTCTAGTGAAGAAAACCAAGGTTGAACCAAACCCGAGACTAAGTGCTTCTGTAATGAGGGGAACGGTCACTGAAGCGGAACTACCCTAGATACTTGGTAGATGAGAAGGCTGGCAAGGTCGATGGAAGTATTTTGGATATACGTTATATTAATGTGTACTTTACTAGTACTCCTAGTAGCACCAGGGTATTAAAATATCGGTTCAGTTGCTAAGTGTTAGTAACTCAAAATAAAAGGCTACCAAATAAACGGAGACTAGCTGAAGGTGAGATGACGATATGTGTTGGAAGTGTTTCCAGGGTTGATATGATCAAGCATCGCATGCTCCCTCTACCATCGAGATTGGTGTTAAACCGAAATAATTGTTATTTGGTGTTTGCATTGAGCATAGACATGATTGGATTATGTTTATCGCAATACGGTTATTCATTTAAGGAGAATCATGGTTACTCTGTTTATTTGAATAATACCTTCAATGGTCTTGTACCTAAAATGAATGGTTCATTGAATCTCGATCGTAGTAATACACATGTTCATGCCAAAAGATATAAGATAGTAATGATAGTACCACATACTTGTGGCAGTGCCATTTGAGTCATATTGGTATAAAAACGCATGAAAAAGCTCCATGTTGATGGATATTTGGACTCACTCGTTTTGAAAAGATTGAGACATGTGAACCATGTCTATTGGTAGATATGCATGAAGAAACTCGATGCAGATGGATCGTTTGGACTCACTTGATTTTGAATCACTTGAGACATGCAAATCATACCACATGGGCAAGATGACTGAAAGGCCTCGTTTTCAGTAAGATGGAACAAGAAAGCAACTTGTTGGAAGTAATACATTTTGAAGTGTGCAGTCCAATAAGTGCTGAGGCATGCACTGGATATCGTTATGTTCTTACTTCACAGATGATTTGAGTAGATGCTGAGTATATTTACTTGATGAAACACAAGTCTGAATTATTGAAAGGTTTAAGTAATTTCAGAGTGAAGTTGAAAAACGTCATGACAAGATGATAAAATGTCTATGATATGATCATGGAGATGAATATCTGAGTTACGAGTTTGGCACACAATTAAGACATTGTGGAAATTGTTTCACGACTAATACCGCCTAGACCACCATAGTGTGATGGTGTGTCCGAACATCATAACTGCACCCTATTGGATATGGTGCATACCATGATGTCTCTTATTGAATTACCACTATCGTTTATGGGTTAGTCATTAGAGACAACCGCATTCACTTTAAATAGGGCACCACACAATTCCATTGAGACGACACCGTATGAACTATGGTTTAGAGAAACCTAAGCTCTCATTTCATAAAAGTTTGGGGCTGCGATGCTTATGTGAAAAAGTTTCAGGCTGATAAGCTCGAACCCAAAGCGGATAAATGCATATTCATAGAATACCCAAAAATAGTTTGGTATACCTCCTATTCCAGATCTGGAAGCAAAAGTGATTGTTTCTAGAAACGGGTCCTTTCTCAAGGAAAAGTTTCTCTCGAAAGAATTGAGTGGGAGAATGGTAGAGACTTGATGAGGTTATTGAACCGTCACTTCAACTAGTGTGTAGCAGGGCACAGGAAGTTGTTCCTGTGGCACCTACACCAATTGAAGTGGAAGCTTATGATAGTTATCATGAAACTTCGGATCAAGTCACTACCAAACCTCATAGGTCGACAAGGATGTGTACTACTTCAGAGTGGTAAGTAATCCTGTCTTGGAAGTCATGTTGCTAGACAACAATGAACCTACAAGCTATGGAGAAGCGATGGTGGGCCCGGATTCCGACGAATGGCTCGAGGCCATAAAATCCGAGACAGGATCCATGTATAAAACAAAGTATAGACTTTGAAAGAACTACTTGATGGTCGTAAGGCTGTTAGGTGCAAATGGATTTTAAGAGGAAGACAGACAATGATGGTAAGTGTCACCATTAAGAAAGCTCGACTTGTCGTTTCCCGACAAGTTCAAGGAGTTGACTACGATGAGACTTTCTCACTCGTAGCGATGCTAAGTGTCTATTGGAATTATGTTAGCAGTTACTGCATTATTTATGAAATCTTGCAGAAAGGATGTCAAAACATTGTTTCCACGACGTTTTTCTTGAGGAACGGTTGTATGTGATACAACCAGAAGGTTTTGTCAATCCTGAAAGATGCTGACAAGTATGCAAAGCTCCAGCAATCCTTCTAAGGATTGGAGTAAGCATCTCGGAATTGGAATGTATGCTTTGATGAGATGATCAAAGATTTTGGGTTTATACAAAGTTTATGAGAAACTTGTATTTCCAAAGGAGTGAGTGGGAGCACTATAGAATTTTTGATGAGTATATGTTGTTAACATATTGTTGATCAAAAATGATGTAGAATTTCTGGAAAGCATGCAAGGTTATTTGCAAAGTGTTTTTCGATGGAAAACCTGGATTAAACTACTTGAATATTGAGCATCAAGATCTATAAGGATAGATCAAAAATGCTTAATAGTACTTTCAAATGAATACATACCGTGACAAGATTTTGAAGGAGTTCAAAAATAGATCGGGAAAGAAGGAGTTCTTGGCTGTGTTATAAGGTATGAGTGTTGAGTAAGACTCAAGACCTGACCACAGCAGAATAGAGAAAAAGGATGAAGGTCGTCCCCTATGCTTTAGACGTAGGCTCTAAAGTATGCTACGTTGTGTACCGCACCTGAAGTGTGCCAAGCCATGAGTCAGTCAAGGGGTACAAGTGTGATCTAGGAATGGATCACAGGACAACGGTCAAGGTTATCCTTAGTAACTAGTGGACTAAGGAATTTTCTTGATTATGGAGGTGGTAAAAGAGTTCGTCGTAAAGGGTTACGCCGATGCAATCTTTGACACTAATCTGGATGATTCTGAGTAGTAAACTGGATTCGTATAGTAGAACAGCTATTTGGAATAACTCCAAATAGAGAGTGGTAGCTGCATCTACAAGATGACATAGAGATTTGTAAAGCACACACGGATCTGAAAGGTTCAGACCCATTGACTATAACATCTCTCACAAGAATAACATGATCAAACCCAGAACTCATTGAGTGTTAATCACATGGTAATGTGAACTAGATTATTGACTCTAGTAAACTCTTTGGGTGTTAGTCACATGGCGATGTGACCTTGAGTGTTAATCACATAGCGATGTGAACTAGATTATTGACTCTAGTGCAAGTGGGAGACTGTTGGAAATATGCCCTAGAGGCAATAATAAATTAGTTATTATTATATTTCCTTGTTCATGATAATCGTTTATTATCCATGCTAGAATTGTATTGATAGGAAACTCATATACATGCGTGGATACATAGACAACACCATGTCCCTAGTAAGCCTCTAGTTGACTAGCTCGTTGATCAATAGATGGTTACGGTTTCCTGACCATGGACATTGGATGTCGTTGATAACGGGATCACATCATTAGGAGAATGATGTGATGGACAAGACCCAATCCTAAGCCTAGCACAAGATCGTCTAGTTCGTATGCTAAAGCTTTTCCAATGTCAAGTATCATTTCCTTAGACCATGAGATTGTGCAACTCTCGGATACCGTAGGAATGCTTTGGGTGTACCCTACATCACAACGTAAATGGGTGGCTATAAAGGTGCACTGCAGGTATCTCCGAAAGTGTCTGTTGGGTTGGCACGAATCGAGACTGGGATTTGTCACTCCGTGTGATGGAGAGGTATCTCTGGGCCCACTCGGTAGGACATCATCATAATGTGCACAATGTGACCAAGGAGTTTATCACGGGGTGATGTGTTATGGAACGAGTAAAGAGACTTGCCGGTAACGAGATTGAACAAGGTATCGGGATACCGACGATCGAATCCTGGGCAAGTACTATACCGGTAGACAAAGGGAATTGTATACGGGATTGACTGAATCCTTGACATCGTGGTTCATCCGATGAGATAATCGTGGAACATGTGGGAGCCAACATGGGTATCCAGATCCCGCTGTTGGTTATTGACCGGAGAGTTGTCTCGATCATGTCTGCATGGTTCCCGAACCCGTAGGGTCTACACACTTAAGGTTCGGTGACGCTAGGGTTGTAGAGATATAAGTATGCGATAAACCGTAAGTGGTTCGGAGTCCCGGATGAGATCCTGGACGTCACGACGAGTTCCGGAATGGTCCGGAGGTAAAGATTTATATATAGGAAGACCAGTTTCGGCCACCCGGAATGTTTCCGAGGTCATCGGTATTGTACCGGGACCACCGGAAGGGTCCCGGGGGTCCACCGGGTGGGGCCACCTATCCCAAAGTGGGAAGGGAACCAGCCCCTGGTGGGCTAGTGCGCCCCCCTTGGGCCTCCCCCTGCGCCTAGGGTTGGAAACCCTAGGGGTGGGGGGGCCTCCACTTGGCTTGGGGGCCAAGTCACCCCTTGCCCCCCCATCTAGATGGGATCTAGAGGGGCCGGCGCCCCCCTTGGCCCCTATATATAGTGGAGGGGAGGGAGGGCAGCCACACCCAAGTCCCTGGCGCCTCCCTCCCTCCCGTGACACCTCTTCCTCCCCGCTTGTGCTTGGCGAAGCCCTGCCGGGATCCCGCTACTTCCACCACCACGTCGTCATGCTGCTGGATCTCCATGAACCTCTCCTCTCCCCTTGCTGGATCAAGAAGGAGGAGACATCTCTCCCAACCGTACGTGTGTTGAACGTGGAGGTGCCATCCGTTCGGCGCTTGGTCATCGGTGATTTGGATCACGATGAGTACGACTCCATCAACCCCGTTCTCTTGAACGCTTCCGCTTAGCGATCTTCAAGGGTATGAAGATGCACTCATTCCCCTCGTTGCTAGATTACTCCATAGATTGATCTTGGTGACACGTAGGAAATTTTTTGAATTTCTGCTACGTTCCCCAACATATTTAACCAAAGCGGCCATAAGCATCGACATATCATTGCAGTGACATTTGAGTCTTCCTAATTTCTGTTTGAGCGGCAAAAAATGGCAATTGCCCTCCAACGTTAGCACTGCAGTATCTGCATTCATACGATCCGATGAATGCAAAATTGCTGAGACCCGCTTTACCCAATGGGTCGTGGACTCCCCCTCCCCTTGGACACAAGCGGCCAGATCCACAATTGACATGGGCTGCTTACAAGTATCTTTGAAGTTCTGGATAAACCGGTGCTTCAGTTCGGCCCATGATCAGACGGAGTTAGCTGGTAAGCGCTTCAACCAAGTACGAGTTGTTCCCTCTAACATCATGGTGAAATATTTAGCACATACTGCTTTGTCCACATCCAACATCTCCATCGCCATCTCGTAGGTTTCAACCCACGCCTCTGGTTGCAGATCGGCGGTGTAATTGGGTACTTTACGAGGTCCTTTGAAATCCTTGGGCAGTCTCACATTACGCAAAGCGGGGGTAAGGCACGGCATCCCTAAGGAACTGAATACTACCCCTGGTTCGACTGAAGCGGTGTGGTGAACCGGAGTAGGTTGACGGGCTCCGTGCAGGGCTGCTAACTCGGCCTCCCGACGTGCACGACCATGATCCACCACATCATGCGCATTGGCACTGCCTCCTGCCGGGTTGTGTCCTTGCAGCGAGTTAGGATGATGTGCACTACTTGACACGGCCGGTTCATCCTCAACATGCCTGCTGTAGCTCCGGCTTGGACGTAGGGTGGAATGAATCCTCTCACAACTGTGCGAATAGGCCTGCTGCTGATTTAAAGCTGTTTGAAGGAGATCTCTGGCCCGTCATGCTTCAACCGCAACTGGTGACTCGCCGTCGGTCGGGAGGGCTGCTAATCATGAAGCGGCGGCCACAATGTTGTCCAACGGGTTGGAGTAATGCCCGGGAGGTGTTGGAACATATTGGGGCAAAATATTATTCTAGCGAGGCGGGTCCATCATGCGCGACTGAACCGGTGCTCCTGTTCCTGGTGCTTCCATCCGGTTTAATATCGGCTGGTTACTAGTTCCTGCTCCTGGCGTATTGAAGAGATTTCAAGGCTCATAACCCGACGGGAGATGCGATCGGTACCTTCTTCTCATGAATTCTTCGGAAGCATTCTGATCCAGCCTAATCCGGAAGGCCCGAGCTTCCAACTCGGCCCGTTCCGTAGCCATCCTAGCGTTCTCTGCCGCAAGGTCCACTTTAGCCTGGGCTATCTGATCCTTTACCTTTGCAATCTCCGCATTGTGCTGATCCCGGGCTGCTGCATCCACCTCTGCGGTCATCAGTGCTGCCAAAGCGTCGAACAAGTCAGACAGGACTGGAGCCGAAGACGGCGCGGAGCTTCCTGCCCCTGCCGGCGTGGTCATTGTTGAACCAGAGAGTATTGCTGCGGCAGCTGAGGAATGAGGCGCCGACTGTGTACTGGCCATGAAGATAGCGGCCCGGTTTAGCAGATCAGGGGAATCCAGAATACTGTTACCCTCAGATCCTCCGCTAATCCGGCCATCCTGCAACTGATAGAGCGACTCGGTCTCTCTAGAAGACTCGTCGTTGGAACAGACAACGGTTTCTCCATCGGATGCCGGTCTGTCCTCGTATTCTGCTCCATGGATGACGCCTACAAAAACATGCTTCGCCACGGGCTGAACCGGCGAAGGGCTTGCACGCTGAGCCATCTCGATGATGTCGGTGCAGATGTCCGGCTCAGGGGCCGGTTCACCAATCCTACCGATGAAGACGTGAATGCAACGAAAGGGGGCCCGGTACCCGTATTCGATTGAATCGGCCATGGGACCCCATCCTGCATTGTCGATGTAGAGCTTGCCGTGACGACTCTTCGTCATCCGGCCCACAGCGTATCCCTTGAGTCCATCAAAGCTGCCCTTCAAGAACTCGAAACCATCATGCGATAGCCCCACGGTGGCGCCAACTGTCGTGGGTTTCTCACGGCATATGTCCTTGTGAAAGGACTTAGTCGTGGAGCCATCGCAATGGGTTAGCTTAAAGGGGTTAAACCAGACAAGGGAACACGGGGCATTTTACACTAGTTCGGCCCCTTCGATGAAGGTAAAAGCCTATGTCTAGTTGTGATTGGTATTGCTTGGGTTTCGAAGGCCAGGGAGCGAATCCACTTTGTCTGGCTCTCGAGTTGTTGTCTGTCCTCTAAACCGCTGCTGGGTCGTCCCTTTATATACAAAGGTTGATGCCCGCCGGTTTACAGAGTCCCGAAGCCGGATCATAAACGTGTTCGGTTCGGCCTCTACACTTCCTATCTTACAAAGCAAGTTATACAACTAAGTCGGTTTACATCTACAGGCCTTAACCCGCCTCTGGGCCTTGGGCCTTCGTAACGCGCCATCATTCTTACGTCTTCATGGGCTTCTAATATTCATAAAGCTAATCCGGCTACTCCTGGACGGTTTACGTCCAGTAGTAATATCCCCAACAGAATCCGTCTGCCGGGAAGGGAAGGAGGCTTAACACTGTCGCCGTTTGTAAGTGCATCTAGTGCCACCCCTAGTTGGTTTTGGAGTATTGACGACAAACCTAGTTGAGGGACTAATGTGTTTGTGAGAATTGCAGGATAACATAGGTAGAAGTCCCTCATTGATTCGGTTTTACTACCAGAGATGACCCCTAAAAATGTATGAAGACATTGAAGTCCAAGGTCGTATATGAAGATATTCACATTGAAGACTATGACAAGAGAAGACACTATATGAAGCCTATGGAGCTCAAAGACTTAGATCTTTCATAGTTCTTTTTCTTTTGTGTTGAGTCATAGGAACCACCGTACTGTTAAGTGGGGTCCAAGAGAACCAGTCAGAATGACTAAAGTGATGCCTAAACCAAAAACCTATGTCTTCGAGTGAAGACTATGAGAGCGAATCTTGTCCAGAGTCGGACAAGTCAGCTTTGCTTGTAGCCCAAGTAAAGTTGCCGTGTGAGTTTGAAATCTGACCGTTGGAACACGTGTCAGTCCCTTAGTGACCCAGGGTCATTTCGGACAAATCAGGTCGGGTTGCCAAGTGGCTATAAATAGCCCACCCCCTACAACCATAAACGGTTGGCTGCTCAGATTGAAAGTACGGCTTTTGTCGTTTGAGAGAAACCCACCTCGAAGCCTTTGAGAGAGAATTCCTTGCGAGGATAAAGCCCTATCCACCAGAGCCAGAGAGAATTGGGCATCACTTAAGTCTTCTTGTCTGTGTGATCTGAAGACTTATTACACTTGAGGACTGTGCATCCTCCATCCGGTTAGGCGTCGCGTTCTGAGCATCCAAGAGACATTGTGGATTGCCGGTGAACGAAGTCTGTGAAGGTTTGGGAGTCTACCTTGAAGACTTACCAGAGTGATTGGGCAAGATCTATGTGACCTTAGCTCAAGGAGAATATGGTGAGGACTGGGTGTCCTGAGCTGCGTGTTCAGGACTGGGTGTCCGGGACTGTGTGTCCTAAGGTTTAAATACCTAGCTGCTCCAACCAGACGTACATTTGTCACAGCAACTGGAACTGGTCCAATAAATCATTGTCTTCAACGAGTCACTGGTTTCATCTTCACTTCACTTTACTTACTCTTACTCCTTGTGAAGTCATTGTATGTTTGCTCTATCATTTGTCTTCACTGAGTGATTGCGTGTTCTGTTTGGCTTCACAATATCTTCCTACCTGATCCTTACTACCTAGCTGCTATTTAGTCTTTGTGCTTTCACTTCATTGAATACTTGACTATGGTTTGCCTAGTGTAGTCTACCTTCCGCTGCATGGTAATAGGTTTAATTTTATCGTTTGTCTTCAAAACTTCTATGTTCTGAAGACTTTCATAAAAATCGCCTATTCACCCCCCCTCTAGTCGATATAACACACTTTCAATTGGTATCAGAGCAAGGTGCTCCCTTGTTCTGTGTGATTCGGTTTAACCACCTGGAGTTTTAGCTATGTCGACTGCAGGGATAATTAAAGTCTCCCCTGCGTGCCCCATCTTCGATGGAACTGAATATCCCTACTGGAAGAATAAGATGAGCATGCATCTTGAAGCCATTGAAGTCGACCTATGGTATGTCGTCGAGAACGACGTTCCCAAGGCTGGAGAAGGTGTCACTGCTGCTGATGTCAAGAAAATCGTTCAACTGGACTCTACTGCCAAGAATATCATCTGTGGTCATCTGACCAAAGGACAGTATGGCCGTGTGAGTGCTTTGAAGACATCCAAGCTGGTCTGGGACTGGCTCCCCAAGGTCAATGAAGGCATCTCAACCCAGAGATATCAGAGAATCAGTGTCCTTCGCAACCTCTTCAACCGCTTCAAGCGAAATGACAATGAGAATGTCCAGCACACATTTGACCGACTCACTGACATCACAAATGAGCTTCAAGCCCTCGGCGCCACTGAGATTACCAAACACGAAGTCGTCAAGACGCTGCTGAGATCACTTGATAGTTCGTTTGACATCCTGGCCCTGATGATTCAAGAACGTCCTGATTTCAAGACACTCGATCCGTTTGACATACTTGAGAGGCTCAACACACATGAGTTTCAGCTTTCGGAGAAAAGAGATATCTACGGTCCAAACTATGGGCGAACTCGTGCCTTGAAGGCAAAAGCTGTCTCCTCATCTGAAGAAGAATCTGACAGCAGTTCTGATGATCCTGAAGACATTGGAAGGGAACTTGCTATGCTTGTCAAGAAGTTCCAAAAATTCACCAAGAAGAAAGGCTTCAGAATGTCTTCCCGATCAAGTTCAAGGAATGATGAAGCTCCTGCTCATGACTACAAGAAGAAAACATGTCACAAGTGCAAGAAACTTGGCCACTTCATCTCTGAGTGTCCACAGTGGGACAATGAGAACAAAAATAAGAAGAAGAGCAAGGAATATGACTCTGACGACAAGAAGAAGAAGAAGAAATACTCAAAGTCTTCTTCTAAGTCTTCCTCAAAGTTCTCATCACACAAGAAGAGCTCATCTGGCAAGGCACGTGCGTTTGTTGGCAAGGAAATGGATTCAGAGGAGGAGTCTGCTTCTGAGGAGGCGGATGTGGAGTCTGAGGAGGAATCCGACTCAGGCGTCGCAAGTCTGGCTACAGCATACGTTGCCAAGTCCATCTTCAACATTGAAGACAATGACTTCATCACCGACACCGATGCAAATGACAAGGACTACTCCGCTTCTACCTACTGCTTCATAGCACGCGGTGCCAAGGTAAACACACGCACTACTCACTATCAAACATCTAGTGACGATGACTCTGATTGTGGTTCAAAACCTAGCTACCAAACACTTGCTAAAATTGCAACTGAACAACAGAAAGCTATGGAACATATTCAAAAACTGTTAGACAGAAGCGATGATCTGTTAGGTGCTGAAATGACTCGATCTAAATCTTTAATTGAAGACATAAAAAATCTTCACGTTAAGTATCAGGAACTTGAAAGTCGTCATGAAACTCTCTCAACAACTCATGAAAAGCTTTCCTATGATTATCTTTAAAGGAAGCAAGATCTTGAGAAATTGAGAGCGGTTCATGAAGATCTTCAAACGGAAAACGAGTCACTTCGCGCCAAACAGATCAGTCCCGCTCAGGAAGGATTTGAACCACCATGTCTTAAATGCATTGAGCGTGATAATGCTACTTCTGTTGCTGAATGTTCTACTTCTACTGCTATTGCAATATCTTCAACTGTTAATGTGGTAACTAACCCCTCTGCTGAGGATACCACCGCTATTGCTGATGAGAATGCTACATTGAAGACATTGCTTGAAACAGGGATGTACAAAAGTCTTAAAGGGCATCAGACACTATGTGATGTCCTGAAAAAGCAGATTCTGAACCGAAACCCTAGGAAAGAGGGTGTAGGGTTCGTAAGGAAAATGAATGCAGATGGCTCTTATTGGAAAACTGAGCAGTACCCCAAAACCATGTGGGTTGCTGCAAAGGAACCTTCAGCAGATCCATCCAATCTATCTGGCTTCACTTGTGCTAACCCCATTATCATTGATGAATCCTTTGATACAAACTATATACTGTTTAAGAATCAGAATGGTGAAGTATTTGCCAGGTACATTGGTACTAACTGCAGGAATGGACCGCCTATAAAGAAGATCTGGGTTCCGAAAAGGTGTCTGGAGAGTCTTCCTGTGAATGTCATCATGACACCTCACGTGAAGAAGACAAACCTCAGACCAAAGGCTTCATACGGTCCAAAGGCTTCATATAGACAGAGGACTCACCTGAGTCGCACTAACGCAAATGTTTTGCAGGGAAATCATACTCAGGCATATGAATATGAGAGCGGTTCATCAAACCGCCATGTTCATAAGACCAAGAACTATTCTGCTTATTCTTATGAGTACTATTGTCCGCCTGCAAGACTGTTTGCTAAGGCTTCAAAGCCAAAATTCTCAGATGCTGCACTTAAACTTATTGCTTCTAAGCCACCCTTGAAGATGTGGGTGGTTAAGAAGGCTTAACTCTCTTTTGCAGGGAAAGGTCTCCAGCAGAAAACCAAAATCGTCTGATGCTATTGCTGGGGACCTTAAACATCTTGTAGGGCGCAAGATCAAATGCCCAAATGGTCTTACTATGTACTTCGTACCTGAATCGCTTGCTACTCTCCCTATTAGTCCTAACCTGGATTTAAGCTTTCATAACCCACTGGTTCGTCAAATGTTTTTGCTTCACAATGCTCTTGGTGAAGCCTATCCCCCTAACTGCACTGTAGGGTACGACACCAGCGTCTTCATAATGGATTATTGACAGTGGGTGTACAAATCACATGACTGGCAAAAGAAGTCTTCTTATGGACTCAACCTTACGTCCATCCGACAAGAGCCACATCACATTTGCTGACACTGGTAAAAGTAAGGTATTGGGTCTAGGTAGAGTTGCAATCTCAAGGGATCAACACATGGATAAAGTCATGCTTGTTGAATCCCTTGGCTTCAACTTAATGTCTGTCTCAATGCTTTGCGATTTGAACATGATCGTAATGTTTGGAAAATATCGTTGCCTTGTACTAATGGAATCTGACAAGTCTCTAGTGTTTGAAGGGTATCGAAAAGATGATTTGTACATGGTAGATTTCTCAGCAGGGCCATAGCTTGCAGTATGTCTTCTAGCAAAGGCTTCAGAATGCTGGCTCTGGCATCGGAGGCTTGGACATGCTGGCATGAGGAACCTCCACACCCTTGCGAAGAAGGGAAGATGACGAGGGCCAAACATGCCTCGAAGACAATCATGACTACTACTCGACCCTTCGAACTGCTTCACATGGATCTTTTCGTTCCCACTCATTACTCAACTCTAACTACTACTGCTTGCCTCTATGGCTTCGTTATTGTTGATGATTATTCTAGATATACTTGGGTGCACATAATCCTTTACAAGACTGAAGTGCAGGATGTCTTCAGACGCTTCGCCAATCGAGCTATGAACAATTTTGGCGCCAAGATAAAGCACATCAGAAGTGACAATGGCACTGAATTCAAGAACACTGGCCTTGATACATATCTTGATACCTTGGGCATCACACATGAATTCTCAGCCCCGTACATGCCACAGCAGAATGGCGTCGTCGAACGCAAGAACAGAACACTAATTGAGATGGCCAGAACGATGCTAGATGAATACAAGACCCCAAGAAAATTCTGGCCCGAAGCCATTGATACTACATGCCATACAATCAATCGTGTTTATCTTCACAAGCTACTGAACAAGACATCTTATGAGCTCCTTATTGGCAAGAAGCCAAATGTCAGTTACTTCAGAGTATTTGGCGCAAGGTGTTGGATCAAGGACCCACATCACACCTCAAAATTTGCACCAAAAGCACATGAGGGTTTTATACTTGGATATGGAAAGGATTCGCACTCCTACAGAGTCTTCAATATCTTTCATTACAAAGTGGTTGAAACAGTGGATGTGCGGTTCGATGAGACCAACGGTTCACAAAGAGAGCAGCTGCCAAATGTGCTAGATGAAGTTCCATCCGGTGAATCAATCAAGCTAATGGGAACTGCAGAAATTATACCTTCTGAAGCTCATCCTGAAGAAGAACTTATCATTTCAGCACCTGATCAACATGAAGACAATGCTTCGCCTGAAGACATTCCTTCCAACAACGACAATGAACAGCAAGAGCAAAGTCTTCGGCTTGTACATCCTCGCGTTGCCAATGAAGTGCAGACTGAAAGAATAATTGATAGCATCAATGCACCTGGTCCACTCACTCGTTCAAGGGCAACTCAGCTAGCAAATTTCTGTGGGCACTTCGCATTCGTCTCAATAGCAGAACCCAAGAAAGTTGAAGAAGCCTTCATGGAACCTGAATGGATTCAAGCTTTGCAAGAAGAGCTTCAACAGTTTGAACTGAATAATGTATGGGAACTGGTTAAGTGTCCTGATCCACGGAAGCACAATATAATAGGCACCAAATGGATATACCGCAACAAGAAGGATGAGCATGGTCAAGTTGTCAGAAACAAAGCTCGTCTCGTTGCTCAAGGATATACTCAAGTGGAAGGCATTGACTTCGATGAAACATTTGCTCCTGTGGCTAGACTTGAAGCCATACGCATACTGCTGGCCTATGCAAATCATCATAAGATACTTCTATATCAAATGGATGTGAAGAGTGCCTTTCTCAATGGCAAGATTGAAGAAGAAGTGTATGTTGCACAACCGCCTGGCTTTGAAAATCCAAAACATCCTGACATGGTATACAAGCTCAACAAGGCACTGTATGGCCTCAAACAAGCCCCTCGGGCCTGGTATGACACACTCAAATACTTCCTGAAGAGCAAAGGCTTCATGCCTGGTTCCCTAGATCCCACTCTTTTTACGAAGACATATGATGGTGAACTGTTTGTGTGCCAAATATATGTGGATGACATTATCTTCGGCTGCACCAATCAGAAGTACAGTGAAGAGTTTGGATATATGATGCAAGAGCAATATCAGATGTCCATGATGGGGGAGCTGAAGTTCTTCCTCGGTCTTCAAATACGACAACAACGCAATGGCATCTTCATATCTCAAGAGAAGTATCTCAAAGATTGCCTGAAGAAGTTCGGTATGCAAGACTGCAAAGGCTTCATAACACCAATGCCAGCCAAACATCATCTAGGTCCGGACGACAATGGTAAAGAGTTCGATAAAAAGGTATACCGCTCCATGATTGGTTCTTTACTTTATCTATGTGCATCTAGGCCAGATATTATGCTTAGTGTTTGCATGTGTGCTCGATTTCAAGCGGCACCAAAGGAGTCGCATCACTTAGCTGTGAAGCGAATTCTTCGATATTTGGCTCACACCCCAACTCTAGGATTATGGTATCCAAAGGGCTCAGAGTTTGATCTGGCTGGATTCTCGGATGCTGATTATGCTGGTGACAAAGTTGATCGCAAGTCTACATCAGGCACATGTCACTTTCCAGGGCGATCACTTGTATGTTGGTCTTCAAAGAAGCAGAACTGTGTATCTCTCTCCACTGCTGAATCTGAATACATTGCTGCTGGATCTTGCTGCGCTCAGCTTCTGTGGATGAAGCAAACACTCAAGGACTATGGCATTCATCTGAAGGAAGTGCCACTTTACTGCGACAACGAAAGCGCCATCAAGATTGCCAACAACCCAGTTCAGCACTCGAAGACAAAGCACATTGAAATTCGTCATCACTTTCTCAGAGATCATGTTGTGAAGGAAGACATTGATATCATACACGTCAACACTGAAGAGCAATTGGCAGATATCTTCACCAAGCCCTTGGATGAGAAGAGGTTTTGCAAGTTACGGTGTGAGCTAAATATCCTGGAATCCTCAAATGTCCTGTGATCAGGCACACATCCTAACCCTTATGCATATTGATGACTTAGATGTGCAACACACGAAGTAAAGTATATCTTCAATCAATGAAGACATACATTCTAAGTGTGAATACATTAATGTGGAATTTGACTTCGGAGCGCCACGATAATTGTGCGCCGTGTCTGGGTCTAATACTTCCTATACGGTGGGTAACGCCACCAGCAAACATTCTATTTTGAAGTGTTTCACTCATGGCGTTACCTTGCAATGTCTTCACATTTGGTTTGGCTTTGATCTCAACATATATTCATGATTATCTTCACTATGTTGATTATAGATATATATATATATATATATATATATATACTAGTGTTCTGTCCTCTACAGCATTCACTTATAGCTATGTCTTCGTGTTGAATCTTTTGAACTAAGTGAATGTGATTGGACCCTAACCTCTCTATGCTTTCTATCTCAAACTCTATCTCCCCAAGTCATATGCATTCTATTGAAACTGTCGAATGTCTTCTCTGCGTCCTTGTCAGCAGAAGATACAGAGACAACCATTAAATCCGTTTTCAATGCTCATTCCTCCACATGAAATCTGGAGAAGTAGGAACGACCACCCGACAATCCAGGCGTGCGTGGGACGTGGAACAAACCCCAAAATTCCGCATAATGGCCACGTGTTCCTCAGATGCGAATCGCCAGGGGCACCTGTGTAATAGAAAAGTGCCGCCCCTGTGCCTATAAATACACACTCACAGCGGTCATTATCTCTTCTTCCACCCTCGCACGAACCCTAGCGCCACCGCTAGCCCTCGACGACGCCAGCGACGAAGCGCTTCGCTGCCGCAACCTCTCCTACGCCGTCTTCACGCCGACCGCGAACATCATCCTCTCCGCCGTCGCCGTAGGTGTCCTCCGTCGCCAAGTTAGGGCACGGAAGATCGAACTGCTCGGCCTCGTCTTACACTCCGTCTAGCAGTTCTTAGTGTGGTAAATAAAACTTCCTCTTTTACAGCACCATTGATCCTATGGATTTGTCGCTTTCTACCACAAGTAGTTTCTGTTCACACAAGCTAGATCTCTCTCATACTGCATCTCATAACATGCCTAGTATATCCACTTGTGCTTCACAAAGTAGTTAGATTCCTCACTTGTACTGATCTGTGGATTCGTACAAATCTAGAACCAACTTCTTATCTGTGAGTGAATGTCTTCGCACGATGAGGTCAATGTCTTCTAAACTGATTTATCTTCAAAATCTTCTGAGAATGCATATGACCTCTTCCCCTTCCCTTGCACCTTAATGCTGTCACAGGTACATGTCCGTGGGAGAATCCTTCGTTCTCATAGTCTGCATTCATTTGCAGAATTCTTACAGCATCACATAAATTCTCCCGAAGCCAGTTCCTGTTGGTCCAGCAAACGAAAACCTTTGAAGCCTTTGAACGTCTTGAAGCCTTTCAGGTTAAAGTTTATGGCTTCAGAGAAAGCAGCAAGGAAGGGTGGCAGAAAGCGTCGTGGTGAGACCTCCAGAGATCTGCCAGATGAATTCTCAGAAATGTACAAGACAGATCCTGAAGAGGATTACAGTCAGCGCAAGACCCGAATCCAATGGATTCGAAGATATTGGGAAGAACAATGGTTCAAATACAGATTTGTGACCAAGGAGTATGCTGAGAAAAACGCCATCAAGAGACTGTGGGGAGACATCCTATTCAAGAATCTTCTACCCAGGTCCAGAGATGAAGCCATTGCTCAAGGCTTCTATCCATGCATGGTCCATGGACCACAGCCTGCTGATGCACACTCGTCGTCACTGCTATGGTGTCGTGATGACAATCTGTTCAAGCGCAACTTCCAGTTTGCTCAGAACTCAGCGAAGCAGAACAAGAAGACTTTTGGGTTAGACTTCAACCCTGGTCCCTAATCTCCAAGGGCAGATGGCACACGACATGCAGAACCCAATGTCATCGGTCCTTTCGCCAACCTTGAAGGCCTCATCACCTACATCTTGGTTCAAGGGACTGCAGTGAATGAGCCTGCAGCTGACACTGAGTCTGATGACGCGCCTGCAGTGCCGAAGCCAAAGCAGTTAAAGAAACCAAAAGCTTCAAAGCCTGCCCCTTCACCAAAAGTCTCAAGGGCGAAGCCACTGGCAACTGCACCTCCTGAAGACAGTGTGCAGTCTGAAGACTTATCATGTGTCTCCAAGCCCTAGAAGGCCAAGATGCCTCTGTCTCACACTGGCAAAAAGCTAACAGCTATTGCCATTCTGCGTAATGACGACATTGATTTGTCAAGTGATGAAGATCTTGCAGATGACGCTCTTGCAGATGGCTGGTCAGATTGAAAGTACGGCTTTTGTCGTTTGAGAGCAACCCACCTCGAAGACTTTGAGAGAGAATTCCTTGCGAGGATAAAGCCCTAACCACCGGAGCCAGAGAGAATTGGGCATCACTTAAGTCTTCTTGTCTATGTGATCTGAAGACTTATTACACTTGAGGACTGTGCATCCTCCAGCCGGTTAGGCGTCGCGTTCTGAGCATCCAAGAGACATTGTGGATTGCCAGTGAACGAAGTCTGTGAAGGTTTGGGAGTCTACCTTGAAGACTTACCAGAGTGATTGGGCGAGGTCTATGTGACCTTATCTCAAGGAGAATACGGTGAGGACTAGGTGTCCTGAGCTGCGTCTTTAGGACTGGGTGTCCGGGACTGTGTGTCCTAAGGTTTAAATACCTAGCCGCTCCAACCAGACGTACAGTTGTCACAGCAACTGGAACTGGTCCAACAAATCATTGTCTTCAACGAGTCACTGGTTTCATCTTCACTTCACTTTACTTACTGTTACTCCTTGTGAAGTCATTGTATGTTTGCTCTATCATTTGTCTTCACTGAGTGAGTGCGTGTTCTGTTTGGCTTCACAATATCTTCCTACCTGATCCTTACTACCTAGCTGCTATTTAGTCTTTGTGCTTTCACTTCATTGAATACTTGACTATGGTTTGCCTAGTGTAGTCTACCTTCCGCTGCATGGTAATAGGTTTAATTTTATCGTTTGTCTTCAAAACTTCTATGTTCTGAAGACGTTCATAAAAATCGCCTATTCACACCCCTCTAGTCGATATAACGCACTTTCACCGTCGTTGAGGGAGGGAATCCACTACCGGCGCATTTGTTCACTTCCACCCAGCGGCGGCGCAGTAGGGCCTCTGACCCCTTCTTCTTCTTTGCCGTACATAGTGTGGGTCGAACGGCCTCCGGTCGCCCACCAAACCACACCCCAAGAACCTTAAGGTATAATTTACTTATTCCACATGCATTGCTCTAGCTGCATGTGGGCTTTTCCGCTTCTGCACTCGAATCTAGGTGTTGGATCAAACATGAAAGTTGTAACACCCTCGATGCGGCTATATCTCCTACGTGCTGAAGCACGACTTAGAGGCATAACCGCATTGAAAGAAATGTCGCAAGTAAGGTAATCTTCACAACAACCCATGTAAATAGATAAAAGGGGAAAAGGTACATAGTTAGCTTACACTCGGCACGTCACACAAATACATGAATAACATTACAATCATCCAATACACTCATGGTCCGACTACGGTACCAAAATAAAGATCAACCCCCACATGCGACACGGTCCCCGATTGCCCCAACTGGGCACCACTACTGATCATCTGGGAAAGACACATAGTAACGGCGAGAGTCTTCATCGAACTCGCACTTGAGCTCAAGCGCATCGTCTGGAACGGTATCATCGGTCCCTGCACCTGGTTTTGGAAGTAAAATGTGAGTCACGGGGACTCAGCAATCTCGCACCCTCGCGATCAAGACTATTTAAGCTTATAGGTAAGGCAAAGTATGATGTGGAGCTGCAGCAAGCGACTATCATATATGGTGGCTATCCTATTCGCAAAAGAGAGCGAGAAGAGAAGGCAAAAGCACGGTCGAACAACTATGATCAAGAAGTGATCCTCGAACAACCTACGTCAAGCATTACTCCAACACCGTGTTCACTTCCCGGACTCCGCCGAGAAGAGACCATCACGGTTACACACGCGGTTGATTCATTTTAATTCAGTTAAGTTTCAAGTTATCTACAACCGGACATTAACAAATTCCCATCTGCCCATAACCGCGGGCACGGCTTTCGCAAGTTCAAATCCCTGAAGGGGAGTCCCAACTTAGCCTATCACAAGCTCTCACAGTCAACGAAGGATATTCCTTCTCCGGAGACATTCCGATCAGACTCGGCATCCCGGTTACAAGACATCCTCGACAATGGTAAAACAAGTCCAGCAACACCGCCCAAATGTGCCGACAAATCCCGATAGGAGCTGCACATATCTCGTTCTCAGGGCACACTCAGATGAACACTACGTACAACTAAAACCAACCCTCAAGTTTCCCCGAGGTGGCGCTGCAAGTGGCTCTGTTTGGACCAACACTCAGAGGAGCACTGGCCCGGGGGGGTTTAAATAAAGATGACCCTCGGGCTCCAGAAACCCAAGGGAAAAAGAGGCTAGGTGGAAAATGGTAAAACCAAGGTTGGGCATTGCTGGAGGAGTTTTATTCAAGGCGAACTGTCAAGGGGTTCCCATTATAATCCATCCGCGTAAGGAACGCAAAAACCGGGAACATAACACCAATATGACGGAAACTAGGGCGGCAAGAGTGGAACAAAACACTAGGCAAAAGGCCGAGCCTTCCACCCTTTACCAAGTATATAGGTGCATTAAGATAAACAAGGTAATATAGTGATATCCCAACAATAAACAATGTTCCAACAAGGAACAATCTCCAATCTTCACCTGCAACAAGCAACGCTATAAGAGGGGCTGAGCAAAGCGGTAACATAGCCAATCAACGGTTTGCTAGGACATGGTGGGTTAGAGGTTTGACATGGCAATATGGGAGGCATGATAAGGAAGTGGTAGGTATCGTAGCGTAGGCATAGCAAAAGAGCGAGCATCTAGCAAGCAAAGATAGAAGTGATTTCGAGGGTATGATCATCTTGTCTGCAAAGTTGTCAGAGTTGACTTGTTCCTCGTAAGCGAACTCAACGGGCTCCTTGTTCATGAACTCGTCTCCCGGCTCTACCCAAACAAGAACAACAAGCAAACGGAACACAATCAACCACGTGCAATACTCAAACAACATGATGCAAACATGGTATGATATGTGGGATGCGGTATGTGATGCATATGCAAGATTTGACAAGGAATGATTGAACCTGGCCTCAACATGGAAATACAAGAGTGCCACTGGAAAGGTGAGGTGATTTCTGTTGAAATCGATATAAAGATCATCGGAATCGGATGCACGATTTGGAAATGGCAAGCAAAACAAATATGGCACCGGTCTGCGATAATCAGCAAGTGACCAACTAAATGCATCAACATAAATATACTACAACACTCAAACATAACAACAAAATACATGGCAGGGATCCACTCATGATGCTTGACAAAAGATGAACACTGAGCTACAGCTAATTCATCCATTAACAGGTTCAAACAAGCATGGAAAAAGTGCAAATGATAACAGGATTCAGACTTAGTGAAATTAAAACAAGTCTGGAATTTATCATCAGGAATCACACTTTAGAGCATGAAAACTACATGCTACAGGAACTTAACATGGCAAAGCAATGCATGGCATGAAGCCACTCAAAGCACTTAACAAAAGTCCCTTAGTGACCTTGAGCCAAAAAGGATCAGAAAATACAATTGCAAGCATGTGACCTTGACCTCCTCGGCAAAATCGCTAATCACGTCAACAATCTCCCAGGATTCACTTTATAGCAAAAGTAGAGCTTGATTGACTCAAGCTAGGGTGCTCCATAAATGCAAACAAAGACATGGATGGATAGAGTACCACAATGTTAACAAAACATCCTTACTGATCATCCTCAAAAGAGGCACGGATCACTAGGAAACAACATGAACATATGGCATAACGACAAAAAAGAACAAGGACTTAGTGAAACTCTAAGTTCCTGAAATCAGCATTACCAATTACGCTACTTTGCAAGCTTGTGATAGTCACCACAAATATCACAAAAATACATGGCAAGCACCTCTGTAAAGATGGCATGGCATATAAAAAAACACATGTAGAGCTCAGGATCATAGCATGCACACATTAATCATGGCAAAAATGACAAATAGCTATTTGCTGAAACAGATCTGACAAATTCATCACATAGCCCTCTTCAAACAGCATTTCGGGCACCAAGATGAGCTCAAATGAAAATGATGCAATGAGATGAAACGATGTACTCGTCGAGACAAACATTTTGATATGCTACACGCACAAATCAGAGCTACGGATGTAGAGATACGACATGATGAAGATTGCAGAAAAAATATAAGGGTAGAGGGGAAAGTCAACCCTAGTGGAATAGGTCTCAGATCCGGCCCGGGGGCACTGTTCACGCATGTAGCAACTCGAGGTCTCCGGAGCTAGAGGGTCGTTGCCGTACTTGGAGCTTCGCCGGATCCGAGTGATGGAAGGCCGGAGAGGTCACCGGCGATGGAGGTAGACGGAGGAGGCCGACGCGGTCGCCGGTGCGGGCAATGGGGCGCGGCTTGCCGGAGTTGGCGCTGGCGGGCGACGAGCCGAGGCGGAGCTCCGGCCGGCTCTGGCGATGGAGCACGGCGGCGTCGGGGAAGGAGGACTTCGGGCGCGGGGAGGATGAAGACGGGCGGCGACGGAGCCGGTCTGGGCCGCGGGGGCCTGCCCCGGGCCTCGCGGGCCGGCGCAGGAGGTGGAGGCGGCGGCGACATGTGGCAGGCGGCGATTGGCGGCAGCGGGATGTCCGTTAGGCGGTGGACATGTCCGGTGGCGGCGAGAGCAAATTTTTAGGGTTAGGGTGGTTTTGGATCCGGGATTTTCGGGGAAGAGACCATTTTATAGGTAGGAGGAGCTAGGAGGCTCCAAATTGAGCATGGTTTTCGGCCACGCGATCGTGATCGAACGCTCTAGATGATGGAAAGGTTTTTGGTGGGTTTTGGGCCAAATTGGAAGGGTGTTGGTCTGCAACACTCACGAGGCCTTTTCGGTCCCTCGGTTAACCGCTTGAGTATCAAATGAAGTCCAAATGGTACGAAACTTGACACGCGGTCTACCGGTAGTAAACCAAGGCCGCAAGACAAGTCTCGGTCCAATCTAGAAATGTTTAACCCCCACACAAGAAAAAAATGTAGAAAGGACCACCGGAGGAGATAGGAGCGCCAGAATGCAAAATGAACAACGGGGAAAATGCTCGGATGCATGAGACGAACACGTATGCAAATGCAATGCACATGATGGCATGATATGAGATGCATGACAAAGGCAACAACACACGGAGACACAAACCCGACACCGATGAAATAAAATAACTTAGAGCCGAAAACGGCAAGAGTTGGGATACATATAAGGTAAATTATATCCGGGGTGTTACAACACTCCCCCACTACGAAAGGATCTCGCCCCGAGATCTAGGACTGGAAAAACGCCGGGTACTCAGAACGGAGGTGGTCCTCGCGTTCCCAGGTGGCTTCATGGTCGGAATGGTGTGGCCACTTGACTTTGAGGAATTTGATTGATTTATTGCGAGTCTTGCGCTCAGTATCTTCAAGAATAGCAACTGGGTGCTCACGATAAGAAAGGTCTTCTTGGAGGTCAATGTCTTCGAAGTTGACGGTGCGGTCAGGGGACTTGAACCACATGCGGAGCTGAGAGACATGGAACATGTCGTGCACGTTCGCAAAGTTGGAGGGAAGCTCGAGTTAATAGGAGAGATCGCCTCTCTTGCTGACGATCTTGAAAGGATCTACGTATCTAGGGGCAAGCTTCCCTTTGATACCAAAGCGACGAGTACCTTTCATTGGAGAGACGCGGAGATAAACATGGTCTCCGATCTCGAAAGCCAAATCACGATGCTTACTATCATAGTAGCTCTTCTGCTGCGATTGCACGGCTTTGAGGTTATCACGAATGACTTTGCACATTTCCTCTGCCTCTGTGATCAAGTCATTTCCAAGAAGTTGACGTTCACCGGTCTTTGACCAGTTGAGAGGAGTACGGCACTTCCTGCCATAGAGAATTTCGAATGGGGCCTTGCCCGAACTCGCTTGAAAGCTATTGTTGTAGGAGAACTCGGCATAGTGAAGACAATCTTCTCACTTTATATCGAAAGAGATAACACAAGCCCTGAGCATATCTTCAAGAATCTGATTGACACGCTCGACTTGACCGCTAGTTTAAGGATGAAAAGCTGTGCTGAAACGGATGTTGGTGCCCATGGCCTTCAGAAAAGAATCCCAAAACTTCGAAGTGAAGATGCTGTCACGATCTGAAGAAATCAACTACGGAATGCCGTGCAGAGAGACAATCCGAGAAGTATAAAGCTCTGCCAATTGAGCTGCTATTATAGACTCTTTGATAGGCAGGAAATGAGCCACTTTAGTGAGTTTGTCGATGACAACGAAGATAGCATCATTACCATGCTTGGACTTTGGAAATCCAGTCACGAAGTCCATATCAATGTGGTCAAACTTCCATTCTGGAATGGCAAGAGGTTGGAGGAGACCAGCTAGTCGTTGGTGTTCTGCCTTCACTCTTCTGCAGACATCACATTCGTTCACGAACTGAGCAATCTCACGCTTCATTCGAGTCCACCAATACGCCTGCTTGAGGTCCTGGTACATCTTTGTGCTCCCAGGGTGGATGGAGAGGAGTGAATTGTGAGCCTCGTTCATAATGACTTTACGAAGGTCACCTTTAGGCACAACAATGCGATCCTCGAAGAAGAGAGTATCCTTGTCATCAAGGAGATAGCACTTGTACATGGATTGACTCTTGGCAATCCCAATCTTCACCTTCTTGACCATATCATCAAGAAGTTGAGCCTCACGAATTTGATCTTCCAAAGTAGGAGAGACTTGGAGGTTGGCGAGGAAACCTTGAGGAACAACTTGCAGATTGAGTTTGCGGAAAGCTTCAGAAAGCTCGGGTTGGTAAGGCTTAAGAATCAAACTGTTGTAGTAAGCCTTCTTGCTCAATGCGTCAGCAATTACATTGGCCTTGCCTGGAGTATATTTAATACTTGGATTATACTCTTGAATCATTTTGACCCAACGAGTCTGCCTGAGGTTGAGATTAGGCTGAGTGAAGATGTACTTGAGACTCTTGTGGTCAGTGAAGATGTCCACTTTTCTTCCCAATAAGAGATGTCTCCATGTCAAAAGAGCATGCACAACTGCCGCCAACTCGAGGTCATGAGTGGGGTAGTTATTCTTGTTGGGCTTCAACTGGCGAGAGGTATAAGCCACAACTTTCTTATCTTGCATCTACACTGCACCAAGACCTTGAAGAGAGGCATCGCAGAAGACCTCGAACGGTTTGGATTCATCAGGGGGAGTCAGAACTAGAGCAGTCACTAATTTCTCTTTCAGGGTGTTGAAAGCGATGTCACATTCAGGAGACCAAACGTACTTGACGTGCTTCTGGAGAAGGTTGGAAAGAGGCTTCGCGATCTTTGAAAAGTTCTCAACGAACCTTCGACAATAGCTTGCGAGACCAAGGAAGCTGCGGAGTTGCTTCACGTTCTGAGGTGGTTCCCAATTCACAATTGCAGACACCTTCTCAGGATTCATTGCTATGCCCTTGGTAGAGATGATATGTCCAAGATAGAGAACCTCATCGAGCAAAAACTCGCACTTTGAAAACTTGGCGTAGAACTGATGTTCTCTGAGCTTATCGAGCACCAAGCGCAAGTGCTTGGCATGATCTTCCTTGTTCTTGGAAAAGACCAAAATTTCATTGAGGTAGACCAAGACGAAGTCATTTGTGTAGGGGTTGAAGATGAAGTTCATCATGCGAGAGAATGTCGGAGGCATTTACGAGGCCAAAACACATGACAGTGTATTCATATGAACCATAGCTTGTTCTGAAAGCCGTCTTGGGGATATCTTGCTCACGAATTCGAATCTGGTGATAGCCCATACGGAGATCAAGCTTGGAGAATACTTGAGAACCTTTGAGTTGTTCAAACAGCTCATTGATGTTGGGAAGTGGGTACTTGTTCTTTATAGTCTTCTTGTTCAATGGACAGTAGTCAACACAAAGTCGGTCCATTCCATCCTTCTTCTTCACAAAAAGAACTCCACAACCCCACGGAAAAGAACTAGGTCAGATGAGACCCATTCGCTCTTGAATATTGAGTTGCTTCTTCAGCTCCTTCAACTCTTCAGGTCCAAGATTGTAAGGACATTTGCAAACAGGTTCCGTGCCAGGCTCAAGATCGATGACGAATTCAACTGGCTGGTGCGGAGGCATTCCTGGAAGCTCTTCTGGAAAGACGTCTTGATATTCGCAAACGACCGGAATTTGAGAGATGGCATCCAGTTCACCCTTCTCATTGAGAGAAAACAGACGGATGGTATCGTCATTAGCGGCAAATACAATTACATCCTCAGACGAATGAGTCAATTGAATCTGCCTGGCAGCACAATCAAGCTGAGCCTTGTGCTTAGAAAGCCAGTCCATTCCAAGAATAAGGTCAATATCCGAGTTACCAAGGACCACTGGAGAGGATAGAAACTTGTAGTCGCCCAAAGTGATAGTAACATCCGGGACGCAATTGTTAGAAGTCATTTGCTTGCCCGGGGACACAATCTTCAACGAGAAAGGAATCCTTTCGGTCACAAAATCATGCTTGGCAACAAATGGTCTTGAAATAAAAGAAAGTGATGCACTAGTGTCAAAAAGAACTTTTGCAGGAACATCATTAACAGGAAGGTTACCCATGATGACATCTGGCGAGTCCTCTGCCTGAGCTGTGTTCAACAAGTTGACCTTGGCATGCTTGGGGTTATGCTTGACCACAGCTGTACTTGCCGATCTCATAGGAGGAGGAGGAGGGAGACGCCTCTGATTGAAGCATTTGTTGGCATAGTGACCCTTCTGTTGGCACTTGTTGCACGTGACCTTCGAGAGCGGACGGTGATACGAAGCACTTGATCTTGGAGCTTGAGATGAAGTCTTGTTCTGAAAGACAGGGTTGGGTGGGTGGGAAGATCCACTACCACCTTTGCTCTTCTGCTGATAAGGCTGACGGAACGGAGGAGGAGGAAGCCAATACTTCTGCTGCTTAGCCACTTGAGTTGTGGAAGAAGGAGTTGCATCTCTGACTCGCTTCTTGGAAGCATCGCACTTCAGTTGAGCAGTCTCTTGCTTCATTGCCATGTTGTAAAACTCATCGTACCTCTTGGGCTCAAAAAGAACGAGAGCTAGCTGGATTTCTTCTCTGAGACCACCCCTGAACTAGTATATCATGCTCTTCTCGTCAGGGACGTCTTGCTTAGAAAAACGGGCGAGCTTCTGAAACATTTTGTTGTACTCGTAAACAGACATAGTGCCTTGCTTCAGGTTGCGGAATTCCTCACGCTTGCTTTCAACCACGCTCTGAGGAATATGATGAGCTTTGAAGTCTTGACGGAATTCATCCCAGGTAATCACACGGCCTCCTCTGGAATCTTTGTACTGCTGAAACCATTCGGCAGCTTGGTCTTTGAGTTGGAAGGAGGCGAACTTGACAAAGTCCTCTGGCCTGACGTTACTGCACTCGAAATGCTTGCATATGTCCACGAGCCAATCATCAGCGTCTGTTGCCTCAACACAATTGCTGAAGGTCTTTGGCTGGTTAGCAAGGAACTAGTTGAGTGTAGCAAACTGATTCTGATTGTTGCCCTGGCCCTGGTTCCCTTGGTTGCGCTCTTGAAGAAGTTGCATGATCAGCTGCGTGTTTGCATTGGTAGCGGCCATCACAACTTGCCATGCCTCCGGAGGTGGAGGTAGTGGTGGCGGATCAGGATTCGAAGTCGTGCGCATTGGAGGAGCCATCCTGAAGAGGTTGACATCCATTAGCACATTGACAGACAATTATTTAAGCTGAATGTTGAAATTGCAACATATAGTCTTCACATCCGAACAAAATGAACGAATACATTCCAATTCAGAAGCCACTTAGAATTGAGGTAGAAGAATAAAACCAACAAGGTACGGACAAGAACGAATACTTGATGAGGATTACCCAAACCCAAACCAAATATCCGCAGAAGAAGAACTAGAGCTACAAGAATTCCCACCTATGAAACTCCCGAACCTTTCCGGTTATGCAATCAGGTGTTGGGGATACAGGGGAAGCATAATATCTCACCCAAATCTAGCAAATCCTACATCCAGCTGTATCCATCCTTCAACACATAACCAAGAAACCTTCGGAAATCATTTACCTCAACCTTCAAAAAGCATCCATTATACGAGTTATGGAAATACTCCCGAACTCCGACCCCAGTACTGGGTGGCATCGACGTTATCTCACCAACAACTGCATAAAATAGATTTTCGATGTTGGCGAAACTCAGGTATTCCAGAATCTCAACGATAAAATTGTGACGACAACACCTCGGAGCTCAACTCCGCGGGACACTACCACAACCCCTAAATGACAGGAGGCACCAAGAACAATGTTCTCGTCACAATTCGATCGGAACGATTCCAAGATACCCGCGTGATCCTAAAATTTTTTTTAGTGACATTTGAGAAGAGAAGAGTCAAAACTCTACGTCAGGATGCCTCACCAGAGCGATGAAGGGACTGGGGATTAAAAAGAATTCCTAACTCTCTGATATATAATTCCTAAATGACTCAAAATATTTTTTTCCAGACTCAACAACGCCAACGATTCGATCAAGCAGGGGGCTCCTAAGGTCGGGGAAGGCTCTGATTACCAACTTGTAACGCCCTCGATGCGGCTATATCTCCTACGTGTCGAAGCACGACTTAGAGGCATAACCGCATTGAAAGCAAGGTCGCAAGTAAGGTAATCTTCACAACAACCCATGTAAATAGATAAAAGGGGAAAAGGTACATAGTTGGCCTACACTCGCCATGTCACACAAATACATGAATAACATTACAATCATCCAATACACTCATGGTCCGACTACGGTACCAAAATAAAGATCAACCCCCACATGCGACACGGTCCCCGATCGCCCCAACTGGGCACCACTACTGATCATCTGGGAAAGACACATAGTAACGGCGAGAGTCTTCATCGAACTCCCACTTGAGCTCAAGCGCATCGTCTGGAACGGTATCATCGGTCCCTGCACCTTGTTTTGGAAGTAAAATGTGAGTCACGGGGACTCAGCAATCTCGCACCCTCGCGATCAAGACTATTTAAGCTTATAGGTAAGGCAAAGTATGATGTGGAGCTGCAGCAAGCGACTATCATATATGGTGGCTAACCTATTCGCAAAAGAGAGCGATAAGAGAAGGCAAAAGCACGGTCGAACAACTATGATCAAGAAGTGATCCTCGAACAACCTACGCCAAGCATTACTCCAACACCGTGTTCACTTCTCGGACTCCGCCGAGAAGAGACCATCACGGTTACACACGCGGTTGATTCATTTTAATTCAGTTAAGTTTCAAGTTATCTACAACCGGACATTAACAAATTCCCATCTGCCCATAACCGCGGGCACGGCTTTCGCAAGTTCAAATCCCTGAAGGGGAGTCCCAACTTAGCCCATCACAAGCTCTCACAGTCAACGAAGGATATTCCTTCTCCGGAGACATTCCGATCAGACTCGGCATCCCGGTTACAAGACATCCTCGACAATGGTAAAACAAGTCCAGCAACACCGCCCGAATGTGCCGACAAATCCCGATAGGAGCTGCACATATCTCGTTCTCAGGGCACACTCAGATGAACACTACGTACAACTAAAACCGTCCCTCAAGTTTCCCCGAGGTGGCGCTGCAAGTGGCTCTGTTTGGACCAACACTCAGAGGAGCACTGGCCCGGGGGGGGGTTTAAATAAAGATGACCCTCGGGCTCCAGAAACCCAAGGGAAAAAGAGGCTAGGTGGAAAATGGTAAAACCAAGGTTGGGCATTGCTGGAGGAGTTTTATTCAAGGCGAACTGTCAAGGGGTTCCCATTATAATCCAACCGGGTAAGGAACGCAAAAACCGGGAACATAACACCAATATGACGGAAACTAGGGCGGCAAGAGTGGAACAAAACACTAGGCAAAAGGCCGAGCCTTCCACCCTTTACCAAGTATATAGGTGCATTAAGATAAACAAGGTAATATAGTGATATCCCAACAATAAACAATGTTCCAACAAGGAACAATCTCCAATCTTCACCTGCAACAAGCAACGCTATAAGAGGGGCTAAGCAAAGCGGTAACATAGCCAATCAACGGTTTGCTAGGACATGGTGGGTTAGAGGTTTGACATGGCAATATGGGAGGCATGATAAGGAAGTGGTAGGTATTGTAGCATAGGCATAGCAAAAGAGCGAGCATCTAGCAAGCAAAGATAGAAGTGATTTCGAGGGTATGATCATCTTGTCTGCAAAGTTGTCAGAGTTGACTTGATCCTCGTAAGCGAACTCAACGGGCTCCTCGTTCATGAACTCGTCTCCCGGCTCTACCCAAACAAGAACAACAAGCAAAGGGAACACAATCAACCACGTGCAATACTCAAACAACATGATGCAAACATGGTATGATATGTGGGATGCGGTATGTGATGCATATGCAAGATTTGACAAGGAATGATTGAACCTGGCCTCAACATGGAAATACAAGAGTGCCACTAGAAAGGTGAGGTGATTTCTGTTGAAATCGATATAAAGATCATCGGAATCGGATGCACAGTTTGGAAATGGCAAGCAAAACAAATATGGCACCGGTCTGCGATAATCAGCAAGTGACCAACTAAATGCATCAAGATAAATATGCTACAGCACTCAAACATAACAACAAAATACATGGCAGGGATCCACTCATGATGCTTGACAAAAGATGAACACTGAGCTACGGCTAATTCATCCATTAACAGGTTCAAACAAGCATGGAAAAAGTGCAAATGATAACAGGATTCAGACTTAGTGAAATTAACACAAGTCTGGAATTTATCATCAGGAAGCACACTTCAGAGCATGAAAACTACATGCTACAGGAACTTAACATGGCAAATAAAGGCATGGCATGAAGCTACTCAAATCACTTAACAAAGGTCCCAGAGTGACCTTGAGCCAAAAGGGATTAGAAAATACAATTGCAAGCATGTGAACATGGCAAAAACATAAACAGATCTCAGGCTTAGTGAAAAACTGGAGCATGCAAATCAGTTAACGAGTAGGCATGTTTACGAGCTCGATGCACTCACTACAGAGCATGACATGACCAACTAAGCAGACACCCATCAAGAATACATAGCATAGAAGCTATACATGGCAAGAACAACAACATAGCATGCACGGATCAATAGCAACCTCCTCGGCAAAATCGCTAATCACGTCAACAATCTCCCAGGATTCACTTTATAGCAAAAGTAGAGCTCGATTGACTCAAGCTAGGGTGCTCCATAAATTCAAACAAAGACATGGATGGATAGAGCACCACAAATTTAACAAAATATCCTTACTGATCATCCTCAAACGAGGCACGGATCACTAGGAAACAACATCAACATATGGCATAACGACAAATACAGAACAAGGACTTAGTGAAATTCTAAGTCCCTGAAATCAGCATTACCGGTTACGCTACTTTGCAAGCTTGTGATAGTCACCACAAATATCACAAAAATACATGGCAAGCACCTCTGTAAAGATGGCATGGCATATAACAAAACACATGTAGAGCTCAGGATCATAGCATGCACACATTAATCATGGCAAAAATGACAAATAGCTATTTGCTGAAACAGATCTGACAAATTCATCACATAGCCCTCTTCAAACAGCATTTCGGGTATCAAGACGAGCTCAAATGAAAATGATGCAATGAGATGAAATGATGTACTCGTCGAGGCGAACATTTTGATATGCTACACGCACAAATCGGAGCTACGGATGCAGAGATACGACATGATGAAGATTGCAAAAAAATATAAGGAGAGAGGGGAAAGTCAACCCTAGTGGAATAGATCTCAGATCCGGCCCGGGAGCACTGTTCACGCACGTAGAAACTCAAGGTCGCCGGAGCTAGAGGGTCGTCGCCGGACTTGGAGCTTCGCCGGATCCGGGCGGTGGAAGGCCGGAGAGGTCGCCGGCAATGGAGATAGACGGAGGAGGCCGATGCGGTCGCCGACGCGGGCAGCGGGGCGTGGCTCGCCGGAGTTGGCGCTGGCAGGCGGCGAGCCGAGGTGGAGCTCCGGCCGGCTCCAGCGATGGAGCATGGCGGCGTCGAGGAAGGAGGGCGTCGGGCGGGGGGAGGATGAAGACGGGCGGCGGCGGAGCCGATCTGGGCCGCGGGGGCCTGCCCTGGGCCTCGCGGGCCGGCGCGTTAGGTGGAGGCGGCGGCGACACGTGGCAGGCGGCGGTTGGCGGCGGCGGGATATCCATTAGGCGGCTGACATGTCCGGCGGCCACGAGAGCAAATATTTAGGGTTAGGGTGGTTTTGGATCCGGGATTTTCGGGGAAGAGACCATTTTATAGGTAGGAGGAGCTTGGAGGCTCCAAATTGAGCATGGTTTTCGGCCACGCGATCGTGATCGAACGCTCTAGATGATGGAAAGGTTCTTTGTGCGTTTTGGGCCAAATTGGAATGGTGTTGGGCTGCAACCCTCACGAGGCCTTTTCGGTCCCTCGGTTAACCGTTGGAGAATCAAACGAAGTCCAAATGGTACGAAACTTGACAAGCGGTCTACCGGTAGTAAACCAAGGCCGCAAGACAAGTCTCGGTCCAATCCGGAAATGTTTAACCCCCACACACGAAAAAAAGGTAGAAAGGACCACCGGAGGAGATAGGAGCGCCGGAATGCAAAACGGACAACGGGGAAAATGCTCGGATGCATGAGACGAATACGTATGCAAATGCAATGCACATGATGGCATGATATGAGATGCATGACAAAGGCAACAACACACAGAGACACAAACCCGACACCGATGAAATAAAATAACTTAGCGCCGGAAACGGCAAGAGTTGGGATACATATAAGGTAAATTACATCCGGGGTGTTACAAAAGTAGTGGGGAAAGTTGTATCCCATGAATCTAGGACGTGGCTCAAAGAGGAAAGGAATGGGGGAAAGTAGTGGAAAAGTTGTATAGCATGAATCTAGGACGTGGTTCAAAAAGGAAAGGAAGGGTGAAAGTAGTGGGGAATGTTGTATTGCATGAATCTAAGATGTGTTTCAAAGAGGACAGGAATGGGGGAAAGTAGTGAGGAAAGTTGTATAGCATAAATCTAGAACGTGGTTCACAAAGGAAAGGAAGTGGGGAAAGTACTAGTATAGACTGGCTATCCAGCACCTACGTTGGTCAAAAAGGGAAAACAACGACAAACGCAGTACGCACATCTGTAACAAACTGATCTTTTGTTTTGGGGGACAAGGCTGTAGAGTTTGAGAAGGACTAGATTTGCTGCGCTCACATTGGGAAAGGTGTCTAAAGATAACAAAACCGGGACCAACACAAATATGCTCCTTGATTGTTTGTTCTTTCTTGCAACAGACTGTCCATCACCCCAGTACATCGGTAGATGCACATGGTACTGGTGCGCCCACTGTCCCATGCAACTCTTTAGCTGTTGTTAATCTAAGGCCATGTTTGGTTAAAAACTCCCTAGTCCCTACCTGCTTGGTTCTAGGGACTAAACATGGACAAGAGGTTATTAAATGACATGCTAAAAGACCATGTTACCCCTAGTAATGAACTAATAGAGATAAGGTGCGATGCGTGGTAGGGGCAACTGTTGGAAAAGGTCCTAAAAAGACTCTCCCTCAGGGTCTTCTTTCTTTAGTCCCAAATACCCACTTTTAGTCCCTAAAAGTCCCTCTTGTTTGGTTTAGATGGGACTGACACAGAGTTTTTTTAGTCCCTCCACCAAAATGTCCGTTTAAACAAGCACCCTCTAATAATGCCGCTGGAAAATTGATGCAATGCCACAGTTAAAAGCAAATTACATGTTTAACGAATTATATTGTTAATATAATCTCTCTGTTAATATTAATCAATGCCACCATTTGAGAAATGCTACTATCTTGCTTTCTTTCCCATTTAGATAAGGTAGATGCTTATTTTTGTTGGCTTCTGTGTCATCCACCGTTATTGACCACTAGTTGTTTCCTTTGCACCTCTGTGTAAACAGCGTTATCTACTTCACCTCGTTGCCATTGTGACATTTTCTTGCACTACCGAAAACACTTCTGTTTTAAGAGTGTTTTGTGCAGTTCAACCAAAGTGTCACACCGACAACGTTGCTTGATTGCTTGATCTTAGTGGAACTGCACAAGAGGAGATCCTACTTCCTATCCGTGTTGGCAAATTTGGTTCAGGTCTTCTTCTTGTGAGTTGTTTGAATTCCGCTGACTCTTGCCGCAAGTCCTCGAGATGGGGCAACGGGGTCACATCTTTCATGATCCTTTGCTTGTTATCGCGCATTCCTAATCCACTACGATTTGGATATTTGATCCGAGGGGCCTCTGGCCTGATAGCACTAACCATCACGTGGGCATAGTATGGGCGTTCTGCGTCATATGCATCAGCCGAAGCTTAATAGACGTCAGTGACTGAGCGGTGCACACCAGGTTGGACTGGTAAGCCCCTGCCTTTTTGAAAGAGGTAGCTAGGTCTGCTCACCGGCCGCGTACGCAACGTGTAGGAGTTCCCGGGGAGATGGCCCATGACCCCTGGGGGCATAGGTTTAGTCCGGTGTGCTGACCTCTCTATTAAGCCTAGGTCGGGTTGCGGCGTATTGTTTGGCCGAGGCCGGGCATGACCTAGGAAGGTGTGTCCGGCCGGAGTTAATCGAGCATGGTGGGTAAGTTGGTGCACCCCTGCAGGGAAGAAAACATCTATTGATAGCCTGTCCCACGGTAACAGACACTTGGAGTTGTATACTGATCGATACAACTAGAACTTGATACTTGCGATGGGAAATGGATATGAGAAATGGATAGTATGGCTCTGGGATGCTTTCTCGCACGGAGTCGAGAAAGGATCTCTGGCCGAGGTTGATAACACTGCTACAAATTTACTTTATGCTACTCATAACTCTTCTAATGCTGCAAGACCGCTGAAGATGCTGAAGATGCTAGTCTTCGATAGGACTAGGCTCTCCCCTCTATTCTGAAATTCTGTAGTTTAGTCCATAGATACAGCCCATTTCATTGATACTGATGCATATGTAGTGTAGATCCTTGCTCGGGAGTACTTTGGAGGAGTACTTACGGTTGCTTTGCTACCCCTTTACCCCCTTTCTTCTTCTTTTCAGTTGATGCAACCAGATGTCGGAGCCCGTGAGCCAGATGCCACCGTCGATGCCTACCACTATGTGGAAACCGCCGACGACCAGGAGTAGTTAGGAGGCTCCCAGGCAGGAGGCCTTGCCTCTTTGATCATTGTTGCTTTTGTGCTAGCCTTCTTAAGGAAGACTTGTTTAACTTATGTCTGTACTCAGATATTGTTGCTTCCGCTGACTCTTGTGTATTCGAGCTTATGTATTCGAGCCCTCAAGGCCCCTAGCTTGTAATATAAAGCTTGTATTATTTTAATTTGTGTCTGGAGTTGTGTTGTGATATCTTCCGTGAGTCCTTGATCTTGATCATACACATTTGCGTGTATGATTAGTGTATGATTGAGTCGACGGCGTCACACCTTCCCCCTCTCTTCCTCGTGGAGGAATCCTACTAGGATTGGTAATCCTAGTAGGACTCCCTCTCCTTGGGCACGCCCCTAGTGCCGGCCGGCCTCCGCCTCCCTCCTTTATACACGGGGGCATGGGGCACCCTAGAACACACAAGTTGATCTTTTAGCCGTGTGCGGTGCCCCCTCCACAGTAACACACCTCGGTCATATCGTCATAGTCCTTAGGTGAAGCCCTGCGCTGGTAACTTCATCATCACTGTCGTCACTCCGTCGTGCCGACAAAACTCTCCCTTGGCCTTAGCTGGATAAAGAGTACGAGGGATGTCACCGAGCTGAACGTGTGCTGATCGCGGAGGTGTCGTACATTCGGTACTTGGATCGGTTGGATCACAAAGACGTTCGACTACATTAACTATGTTACTAAACGCTTCCGCCTTTGGTCTATGATGGTACGTGGACACACTCCCCCCTCTCATTGCTATGCTTCTCCGAGATAGATCTTGCATGATCGTAGGCAATTTTTTTGAAATACTACGTTCCCCAACAGTGGCATCCAAGCCAGGTTTATGCGTAGATGTTATATGCACGAGTAGAACACAATGAGTTGTGGGCGATAATGGTCATACTTCTTACCAGCATGTCTTTCTTTGATTCGGCGGTATTGTTGGATTAGGCGGCCCAGACCGACATTACATGACCGCGTTCATGATACTGGTTCTACCGACGTGCTTTGCACACAGGTGGCTAGTGGGTATCTATTTCTCCAACTTTAGTAGAATCGAGTTTGACTACGCCTGGTCCTTGTTGAAGGTTAAAACAACACACTTGACAAAAAATCGTTGTGGTTTTGATGCGTAGGTAAGAACGCTTCTTGATAGAAGCCCGTAGCAGCCACGTAAAACTTGCAACAACAAAGTAGAGGACGTCTAACTTGTTTTTGCAGGGCTTGTTGTGATGTGATATGGTCAAGACGTGATGATATATAAATTGTTGTATGAGATGATCATGTTTTGTAGCAATTATCGGCAACTGGCATGAGCCATATGGTTGTCGCTTTATTGTATGAAATGCAATCGCCATGTAATTGCTTTACTTTATAACTAAGCGGTAGCGATAGTCGTAGTATCAATAGTTGGTGAGACGACAACGATGCTTTGATGGAGATCAAGATGTCAAGCCGGTGACGATGGTAATCATGACGGTGCTTTGAAGATGGAGATCAAAGGCACAAGATGATGATGGCCATAGCATATCGCATATTTGATTGCATGTGATGTTTATTCTTTATGCATCTTATTTTGCTTAGTACGGCAATAGCATTATAAGATGATATCTCACTAAATTTCAAGGTACAAGTGTTCTCCCTGAGTATGCATTGTTGCTATAGTTCATCATGCCGAGACACCACGTGATGATCAGGTGGGATAAGCTCTACGTTCACATACAACAGGTGCAAGATAGTTTTGCACAAGCAGAATACTCGAGTTAAACTTGATGAGCCTAGCATATGCAGATATGGCCTCGGCACACTGAGACCGAAAGGTCGAGCATGAATCATATAGTAGATATGATCAACATAGTGATGTTCACCATTGAAAGCTACTCCATCTCACATGATGATCGGACATGGTTTAGTTGATATGGATCACGTGATCATTTAGATGACTAAAGGGATGTCTATCTAAGTGGGAGTTCTTAAGTAATATGATTAATTGAACTTTAATTTATCATGAACTTAGTACCTGATAGTATTTTGCATGTCTATGTTGTTGTAGATCAATGGCCCGTGCTACTATTCCTTTGAATTTTAATGCATTCCTAGAGAAAGCTAAGTTGAAAGATGATGGTAGCAACTACACGGATTGGGTCCGTAACTTGAGGATTATCCTTGTTGCTACACAGAAGAATTACGTCCTGGAAGCACCGCTAGGTGCTAGGCCTGCTGGAGACACTACTAATGACGTTAAGAACGTCTGGCAGAGCAAAGCTGATGACTACTCGATAGTTCAGTGTGCCATGTTTTACAGCTTAGAGCCGGGACTTCAACGATGTTTTGAACGTCATGGAGCATATGAGATGTTCCAGGAGTTGAAGTTAACATTTCAAGCAAATGCCCGGATTAAGAGATATGAAGTCTCCAATAAGTTCTACAGCTGCAAAATGGAGGACAATAGTTCTGTCAGTGAACATATACTCAGAATGTCTGGGTACCACAACCACTTGACTCAACTGGGAGTTAATCTTCCTGATGATAGTGTCATTGACAGAGTTCTTTAATCACTGCCACCAAGCTACAAGAGCTTCATGATGTACTATAATATGCAAGGGATGGATAAGACAATTCCTGAGCTCTTCGCAATGCTTAAGGTTGCAGAGGTAGAAATCAAGAAGGAGCATCAAGTGTTGATGGTTAACAAGACCACTAGTTTCAAGAAAAAGGGCAAAGGGAAGAAGGGGAACTTCAAGAAGAACAGCAAGCAAGTTCCTGCTCAAGTGAAGAAGCCCAAGTCTGCACCTAAGCCTGAGACTGAGTGCTTCTACTACAAAGGGACTTGTCACTGGAAGCGGAACTGCCCCAAGTATTTGGCGGATAAGGAGGATGGCAAAGGGAAAGGTATATTTTATATACATGTTATTAATGTGTACCTTACTAATGCTCATAGTAGCGCCTGTGTATTTGATACTAGTTTTGTTGCTCATATTTGCAACTCTAAACAGGGGCTATGGATTAAGCGAAGATTGGCTAAGGACGAGGTGATGATGCGCGTGGGAAATGGTTCCAAAGTCGATGTAATCGCCGTCGGCACACTACCTCAACATCTACCTTCGGGATTACTTTTAGACCTGAATAATTGTTATTTGGTGCCAGCATTAAGAATGAACATTATATCTAGATCTTGTTTGATGCAAGACGGTTATTCATTTAAATCAGAGAATAATGGTTATTCTAGTTATATGAGTAATATCTTTTATGGTCATACACCCTTGATGAGTGGTCTATTTTTGTTGAATCTCAATAGTAGTGATACACATATTCATAGTATTGAAGCCAAAATATATAAGTTTAATAATGATAGTGCAACATATTTGTGGCACTGCCGTTTAGGTCATATTGGTGTAAAGCGCATGAAGAAACTCCATGGTGATGGGCTTTTGGAATCACTTGATGCTTGCGAACCATGCCTCATGGGCAAGATGACTAAGACTCCGTTCTCCGGAACAATGGAGCAAGCAACAGACTTGTTGGAAATAATACATACTGATGCATGCGGTCCGATGAGTGTTGAGGATTGCAGCGGGTATCGTTATTTTCTGACCTTCACAGATGATTTGAGCAGATATGGGTATATGTACTTGATGAAACATAAGTATGAAACATTTGAAAAGTTCAAAGAATTTCAGAGTGAAGTGGAAAATCATCATAACAGGAAAATAAAGTTTCTACGATCTGATCATGGAGGTGAATATTTGAGTTACGAGTTTGGTCTTCATTTGAAAAAATGTGGAATAGTTTCACAACTTACGCCACTGGGAACACCACAGCGCAATGGTGTGTCCGAACGCCGTAATCGTACTTTATATATGGTGCGATCTATGATGTCTCTTACTGATTTACCGCTATCATTTTGGGGCTATGCTTTAGAGACGGCTGCATTCACATTAAATAGGGCACCATCTAAATCCATTGAGACGACACCATATGAACTATGGTTTGGCAAGAAACCCAAGTTGTTGTTTCTTAAAGTTTGGGGTTGCGATGCTTATGTGAAAATCTTCAACCTGATAAGCTGAAGCCAAATCGGAGAAATGTGTCTTCATAGGATACCCAAAGGAGACTGCTGGGTACAACTTCTATCACAGATCTGAAGGCAAGATATTCGTTGCTAAGAATGGATCCTTTCTAGAGAAGGAGTTTCTCTCGAAAGAAGTAAGTGGGAGGAAATTAGAACTTGATGAGGTAATTGTACTTGTTCCCTTATTGGAAAGTATTTCATCATAGAAATCAGTTCCAGTGATTCCTACACCAATTAGTGAGGAAGCTAATGATGATGATCATGAAACTTCTGATCAAGTTACTACCGAACCTCGTAGGTCAACCAGAGTAAGATCCGAACCAGAGTGGTACGGTAATCCTGTTCTGGAGGTCATGTTACTTGACCATGACGAACCTACGAACTATGAGGAAGCGATGATGAGCCTAGATTCCGCAAAATGGCTTGAGGCCATGAAATCTGAGATGGGATCCATGTATGAGAACAAAGTGTGGACTTTGGTTGACTTGCCCGATGATCGGCAAGCCATAGAGAATAAATGGATCTTCAAGAAGAAGACTGACGCTGACGATAATGTTACTTTCTACAAAGCTTGACTTGTTGCGAAAGGTTTTCGACAAGTTCAAGGAGTTCAGTATGATGAGACCTTCTCATCTGTAGGGATGCTTAAGTCTGTCCAAATCATGTTAGCAATTTCCGCGTTTTATGATTATGAAATTTGGCAAATGGATGTAAAAACTACATTCCTTAATGGATATCTTAGAGAAGAGTTGTATATGAGGCAACCAGAAGGTTTTGTCGATCCAAAAGGTGCTAACAAAGTGTGCAAGCTCCAGCGATCCATTTATGGACTGGTGCAAGCATCTCGGAGTTGGAATATATGCTATGATAGTGTGATCAAATCATATTGTTTTATACCAACTTTTGGAGAAGCCTGTATTTACAAGAAAGTGAGTGGGAGCTCTGTTGCATTTTTGATATTAGATGTTGATGACAATATTGTTGATCGAAAATGATACTGAATTTCTAGATAGCATAAAAGGATACTTGAATAAGATTTTTTCAATGAAAGACCTCGGTGAAGCTGCTTATATATTAGGCATCAAGATCTATAGAGATAGATCAAGACGCTTAATTGGACTTTCACAATGCACATACCTTGATAAAGTTTTGAAGAAGTTCAAAATGGATCAAGCAAAGAAATGGTTCTTGCTTGTGTTACAAGGTGTGAAGTTGAGTCAGACTCAATGGCTGACCACTTCAGAAGATAGAGAGAAAATGAATGTCATTCCCTATGCTTCAGCCATAGGTTCTATTATGTATGCAATGTTGTGTACCAGACCTAATGTGTGCCTTGCTATTAATTTAGCAGGGAGGTACCAAAGTAATCCAGGAGTGGATCACTGGAAAGCGGTCAAGAACATCCTGAAATACTTGAAAAGGACTAAGGATATGTTTCTCGTTTATGGAGGTTACAAAGAGCTTGTCGTAAATGGTTACGTTGGTGCAAGCTTTGGTACTGATCCGGATGACTCTAAGTCACAAACCGGATACATATTTATATTGAAAGGTGGAGCTGTCAGTTGGTGCAGTTCTAAGCAAAGCATCATGGCGGGATCTATGTGTGAAGCGGAGTACATAGTTGCTTATAAAGCAGCAAATGAAGGAGTCTGGATGAAGGAGTTCATATCCGATCTAGGTGTCATACCTAGTGCATCGGGTCCAATGAAAATCTTTTATGACAATACCAGTGCAATTTCCTTGGCAAAGGAATCCAGATTTCACAAGAGAACCAAACACATCAAGAGATGCTTCAATTCCATCCATGATCAAGTCAAGGAGGGAGACATAGAGATTTGCAAAATACATATGGATATGAATGTTGCAGACCCGTTGACTAAGTCTCTCTCACGAGCAAAACATGATCAGCACCAAGACTCCATGGGTGTTAGAATCATTACTATGTAATCTAGAATATTGACTCTAGTGCAAGTGGGAGACTGAAGGAAATAAGCCCTAGAGGCAATAATAAAGTTATTATTTATATTTCCTTATATCATGATAAATGTTTATTGTTCATGCTAGAATTGTATTAAATAGAAACTTGGTACATGTGTGAATACATAAGACAAACAGAGTGTCCCTAGTATGCCTCTACTTGACTAGCTCGTTAATCAAAGATGGTTAAGTTTCCTAGCCATAGACATGTCTTGTCATTTGATGAACGGGATCACATCATTAGAGAATGATGTGATGGACAAGACCCATCCGTTAGCTTAGCACTATGATTGTTTAGTTTATTGCTATTGCTTTCTTCATGACTTACACATGTTCCTCTGACTATGAGATTATGCAACTCCCGAATACCGGAGGAACACTTTGTGTGGTATCAAATGTCACAACATAACTGGGTGATTATAAAGATGCTTTATGGGTGTCTCTGATGGTGTTTGTTGAGTTGGCATAGATCGAGATTAGGATTTGTCACTCCAAATGTCGGAGAGGTATCTCTAGGCCCTCTTGGTAATGCTCATCACTATAAGCCTTGCAAGCAATGTGACTAATGAGTTATTTATGGAATGATGCATTACAGAATGAGTAAAGAGACTTGCTGGTAACAAGATTGAACTAGGTATGATGATACCGACGGTCGAATCTCGGGAAAGTAACATATCGATGACAAAGGGAACAACGTATGTTGTTATGCGGTTTGATCGATAAAGATCTTCCTAGAATATGTAGGATCCAATATGAGCATCTAGGTTCCGCTATTGGTTATTGACCGAAAATGTGTCTCGGTCATGTCTACATAGTTCTCGAACCCGTAGGGTCCGCATGCTTAACATTCGATGACGATTTGTATTATGAGTTTATGTGATTTGATTAATGAAGGCTGTTCGGAGTTCCGGATGAGATCACGGACATGACTAGGAGTCTCGAAATGGTTGAGACATAAAGATTGATATATTGGACCATGTTATTTGGGCACTGGAAGTGTTCCGGATAGTTTCGGGTAAAAACGAAGTGTCGGAGGGGTTACCGGAACCCCCCGGGGGAACTAATGGGCCACCATGGGCCTTGTTGGAGAGAGAGGAGGGCAGCCAGGGCAGGCCCCCCCCCTTGCAGTCCGAATTGGACAAGGGAAGGGGGCGGCACCCCCCTTTCCTACTCCCTCTCCCTCTCCTTCCTTCCCCATCTCTTCCTTGTGGAGGAATCCTACTAGGATTGGTAATCCTAGTAGGACTCCCTCTCCTTGGGCGCGCCCCTAGTGCCGGCCGGCCTCCCCCTCCCCCCTTTATATACGGGGGCAGGGGGCACCCTAGAACACACAATTTGATCTTTTAGCCGTGTGCGGTGCCCCCTTCCACAGTTATACACCTCGGTCATATCGTTGTAGTGCTTAGGTGAAGCCCTGCGCCGGTAATTTCGTCATCACCGTCCCCACGGCGTCGTGCCGACGGAACTCTCCCTTGGCCTCAGCTTGATCAAGAGTACGAGGGACGCCACCGAGCTAAACATATGCTGATCGTGGAGGTGTCGTACGTTCGGTACTTGGATCGGTCAGATCGCGAAGACGTTCGACTACATCAACCGCGTTACTAAACGCTTTCTCTTTCGGTCTACGAGGCTACGTGGACACACTCTCCTCGCTCATTGCTATGCTTCTCCTAGATAGATCTTGCGTGATAGTAGGCATTTTTTTTGAAATACTACGATCGCCAACAAGCGGCTGTATTGGGCACAGCTGTTGGGTCAACCCGCTTCGGGGGAGGCGCGTGCACTATGGTCACGCCCGTGGTGGGGGTGGCCGAAGGGTGGAGATTCTCCCCAGATCGGGCACCACAACTATGGTTGTACCCTTCTGCGAGAGGAAGAAGTGAAAATGGGATAACCCCTTTGCTCGTACCTTGTGGAGCATGACCACCGGGATGTTGCTAAAGTTGCTCTCCTCTGGTACCTCATGCTCCTGCTTCGGCCATGGGGGAGGTGGTGACAACGCCACCTGCACCGACCGGGTTCCCTGCAGCGCCCACATCCTCGTGTGCCTCTGCGTCCCCCGCGGCGTCGGTGGCCGTGGGCGGCGGAGCCTTCGAGGTGGACGGGTGAGCTGAAGCACCGTGTTTCTTCTTGGGCACCATAGTCGATGGTGCAGTCGAAGATGAAGATGGCGATGAAGATGACGCGCTACTCACGCTTTCAGGTTCGCGCAAAGTGATCCCCCCACCTGCCGTGCCAAAGATGTCGCGGGAAACCATGGACACCTATGGGACGAAGAGCCCTTGCTGGTTTGGTGGCGGGGGGGGGGGGGGGGGGATGGCACAGAGCACAAAGAGAAGGAGAGTGAGACAGCACACCATGGATCACACAGGTAGTTTTTACCCAGGTTCGGGCCGCCATGAGGCGTAAAACCCTACTCTTGCTTTGGTCGATTGATGGTGGAAAATGGTGGTGAGCGTAACACGCTTGCCCGGTAGGGTTGCCTCGGGGCAAAATGGCTACACGCGCTTGATTATGTGAGCACGTGGATTCGCCCCTTTCTGCGGTTGCCTTGGGCCTCCTTTTATAGACAAAGGGGTCACCACAGTGGCAAATCAGTCATTATGCACAGATAAGATAGCAAATAGTGCTATCATACCTATCTCTGCACGCTGATAGAGCACATTAAATGCGTCGCTCAACGTCACATCGTTGCTTGCCCGACAGGCCTTGGCGGGCTATTTTGCCAGCTTCACGCTTGCTCGCTCGACACGTCGCATGATGGGTGTTGCCTGTAGGCATTTCCTATAGAAAGTGGCCGCCATGTGGAAAATCACGGCCACTTAGTCACTTTGTAGCTTGACACCGCACCGACTGACGACGTGCATCGTGGTGAGGTGGTTCTGCTTCCGCGAGTCTGGCAGACCCTGCCAGGACGGCTTGGAGGCTCACTTACGGGGGGTGACCCCGTCCTTGCTAGGCTCGCCTTCCCTGCAGGGGAGGCTTTTCCCTTGATTATATCTTGCTTATCTGGCTAATCTTGGTCCTCTTGTGCTGCACTTTGCTCCTCCGAAGAACTGAGCTCTTGTGCTTCGATGTGAGCTTGGGAGTTGTAATCTTGTTCCCACGCCCGTGCAAAGTCTAGGCAACGGAGCCAGGTTTTGTTGCACCGACAGCAGGTGGCTTCGAGACAAATGAATAATCAGGATATGATTTCTTTTGGTAAACATAGTTGTTGGTCAATGAGGTGTGAGCATAGTTGAAATAATAAGTATTGAAATTTCTTGTAGATGAATGAGCAAAGTGATTGTATGAGGTATGCATATACTCATTTTGTAGAACTCTTTCTGCTTGCATGGTTAATCAAGGAGTAATAGGCAAAGCATCAATAGTTTTCTTAGGCACCCAAATAGCTTTCTTTGGGGGGGGGGCATTTCTGATGTTTTGTCCAACATAGCGAGCAACAGCCTCACCATATTGATTCTTGAACAACTTATAGTTGTCTAGAGAATCATTATCAGTATATTCAGGTATGGGAGAGTTATATCCCGGAAGCAATGCTGGCTTGAGCGTTTTTCTCTTTGCAGGTACCCACACAGTGCGAGGATATTGATGAGGTTCCCAGTATGAGCCATTTTTGTTCAGTTTCTTTTCGAAACTGATACCTTCCATCCTGGGATTTTTGTGAAGAATAGATTTCTTGAGAACGTCATAAATGGTCGGTGCCCTTTGACAGATTTGAACATTCCTGTCTGAAGAAGATCCTTCAACCTAGCATTTTCATCAGAAACAGAACCATTTTCCTCGACCAAGGGGTTAGGATTCTCAGATGATTCAGTATTTGATTCAGCATTGGTTCGTTCATGGCATTTTAAGCAAGGTGGAACAAACACTTTGCGTTTCTCTTTATGTTGTTGGGTGAGAAGAGAATTTTCCCTGATCAAATCTTCATGAGCCTATCTCAACGCCTCGAGTTCCTGTTTCCTTTTTAGCTAATCATAGGTCAATCTTTCATTGTCGGCCAAGAGAGAATCATGTAGATTTGATAGTTCTTCCATTCATGAATGTAGAGTAGAATACTCTTCGGTCAATGACTGATTTTTCTCCATCTCCTCAACTAACAACCCTTCAGACTTCCTGAGGGTTTTCTCAATTTTCTCAAGAGAGTTTTGTTGAATATTGGCAATTTTGATGGACTTAGCATGGTCATCCTCATTGGAAGAATATTGATCACTGGAGTGAACCTTGTGATGTTTGGAGGATACCTTTTCTTTCGAGGCCTTGGCATAAAACAACAAGTAGGAGTTTCATCGTCGCTTGACGGATTCCCGAAGAAGTTTGTCGTAGGGGACGAAGCATATGCTATGCCTGCCATGCCAGAGTCAGAATCCTAATCAGAATCATCAGCTTCTTTTGAGTCTAACGATTCTTCTTATTCGGAGTCCATTTCCTTGACGATGTACGCCTTGGCCTTGCGAGACTTATTCTTGCGGTTGGAGGAGGACTTGGAAGGATTCATTGAAGAAGATCTTAATGAAGATTTTGAGGTGGAGTTGCCCTTCTTCTTGAAGAATTTCTTTGTTTCCTTCTCATCATCAGGGTCGTAGTTCTTGATTTTGCTTTTGCCTCGATAGTTGCTAGAATCATATCTTCTAGCACTAGTACAACGACGTACTAAACAAACGGTTTAAAACCCTTCCTGCGACGGCTGGAACCATCGCCAAGTGAGTGTGGGCGATACGGGGGTCCTTCCCACACGACCCAAAAATCGTCGGGGATAGGCTCTCCTGGGACCCAGGCTGTGGCTGTGTGCAGTCGGGCGAGGCATGGAAACCCAATCATTTTCGTAGGTATGTATATCCCACACGGTGAATCCCAAAAATCATTTCCGTAGGTATGTACATCCCACACGGTGAATCCAAGAAATCATTTCCGTAGGTATGTACATCCCACACGGTGAATCCCAGAAATCATTTTCGTAGGTACGTATATCCCACATCGTGAATCCTAGAAAATCATTTCCGTAGGTATGTACATCCCACATAGTTCTTTGTGTGGAAATGTTTGTGCAAGGTGGCCTAACGCAAATAGTTCGCTGCCGGAAGCCGTGTGTGATTGTTAGTTGATCGAACACGCCTACTTTCTAGAAACCATGCGGGTTGTTTGAGTTCATCGCCCACGGTGTTGTCTGAGTAACCGTTTGCAATAGAAAACCCCAATAAGCAGGGTAATTAGCCTATTATTGATAATCCATGTACTAATCAAACTGATATTTCTTATAAAACATGCCAGATATTTCATATCTGTATAAAAGCAACCATGATTTCATAATTGAATTACATCAGATAGCTTCGGCACTCAGTTACGCCATTACACAACAGCACCAAGTTTCACATGCAGCATCAAAAACCTTTGGAAAGTAGAATCATACACGGTAAATGGACAAATGAATCTCATCTAGGAAACTGCAGAAGCGGAAGGCAAATATTGAGGCTTTAGTGATGTTGAATGTCCTTGCAACTTTAGGCCAGTGGCTATGGATAATAGTCCGCCCATCCTTCGTCCTCTTCAGGAAGACTTAAATATTGTACCGTGCGTGTTGAATGAATACCTTCCTCGCCTCTTGACCATGCAGGTGGTTTGAGAGGTAATCACCAGTGAACTGCTTTGAAAATTACTGAAAACAAAGCTATGCATAAACCGCTATTGTAAATTTTGAAATGGCGCAAGGGGTAAAAACAAGGTAAAAGAGTTGGTACCATCCTATAGTTGACGGATGTCTTCTTCATTGTGCAAACAAAGATCTCGCTGTTATTCGTCACAAGTTTCTTCATCCTAACAATCTTTTTGAGTTTCTTTACATGACTGATATTCATGGACATCTCATCTCCCGATATGCAAAATGGGTCGAACAGTGGGTCTAAGCCTCTGACAGCAGGACCTACATGTGCAAGACCAAATTGTAAGAAACCTAAATATTAGAATGATTCCTGCAACTACACAGTAACGTGCTATTAACCAAAGGAACCTGCTTGAACAAACCTCGATGGTAAACCGCAGTGTCTCCCATTGTTTCCCTGCAACACACATAAGGAAGATCTTGATCAGGTTAACTGAGAGTTGCCATACTATCAGTAGAATATGTATTGAGTACAGCCAAATTTGATTGGTGTCACATTCATAACAATACAAAGTTGTACCCACAACAAATGAAAATCAAATTGTAGAACTGAACCAAACAGTTAAATGGACAATAGACCAAATGAACCAAAATAGTTAACTGAGCACCACATTGCAGAATAGAAACATGTACTAGAAGATAAGACAGTTAACAAAACAAAGAATGCTTGAGAACAGTACTATGAAATGTAGCAATTGTTGGACCAAAGTGTTAACTAAACATTACATTTTAGAGGACCAAACTGTTAACCGAACATCAGATTGCATATTAACATTACAGAGGACAAATCACTATAAGGCACTGGTGGTGGCCTCGAGAAAACATCATGAACTGTATTTTAAAGTAGACAACCATGCACCGGTGTCGATGGTGGCCTCGAAGACGAGGTGATCCTCTAAGATCTAGCGGTCGACACACATGTGGCAGCCATAGAGACCTCGTTCGCACGTGCAGCCGCATGCTACTCAGCTCCATGTTATACTGCATGTAAAATGGCTATGGGCGGCGCTTAATTGGAGGAGGGGGCATTGATTTCGGTGGCAGGTGCGGCTCCATCAGTCGGGGCATGTGGGACGGGAAAGGAGGAGGATGGTGTGGGTGGGGTGTGGATTACCTAACCATGTCGATGAGGCCGCACAGCAAGAAGAAGGGTCGGTGGCGAGGAGGCCGCGCAGCAAGAAGAAGGGTCGTCGGTGAGGAGGCGGCGCTGCAAGAAGAAGGGTCGCCGGCGAGGATGCGGTGCTGCAAGAAGAAGGGTAGCTGGCGAGGAGGTGGCGCTGCAAGAAGAAGGGTCGCCAGCGAGGAGGCTGAGCTGCTAGTAAGAAGCAGTGAAGGTTTGAACTTGGAAAGCAAGGAGGAATAGTGGAAATGTAGCTTTTGGTAGGAGGGAGGGGGCGGGGAGATAGATATTTTTGTGGTGGCAAACAAATTTCTCTCGGTGCCACGAGAAACAGGCGCGCAAGTGTGGTTCAAGTGGGGGCGGTGGACTGTAGACAGTGAAGCTTCCTGTGTAAGCCAAACAAGACGGTGCGCCATGATATTTTATATCGCATCCCACACGATTCTTTCTAGTAAACTGTTTGTGGTATACCAGATTTTTTTCATTATGTTTTGAAAGACAAAATGGTCTTCCACAGGGAAAGGATGGTGTTTGAATTGCTAGAACATTTACGTATAGTGAACATGCAACTAGTACATGAGTGTCGTGTTCAAATTTGGAATTATTCCGGGTTCGTTTGGCATTTTATGCATAATTGAGCTTCTGGGCATTTAATGTGCATAATTCAAATTTGAACTACAAGCACATGCTCCAATACACCAAAGTTTCTAAAAAATCACATGTGTGTCTTTGGGTGAATTTATAGGTCCCATGCAAGAAATGGGAATAAAATTCAAACATCTGGGTGTCGTGGTTCGTCCGGAATGATTGAGAAACTTGGTTTATTAATTCCTGTAAATCCAAAGCACGGCTGAAAATCATGAAACTTGGCATGGTGTCATGACATGGCACCAACATGCAACAGTAAATTTTTTGGCCGAATTGGGACAAGCTTTGGTGTACGCTTCTTGCAAACCAGAGCTTCCCTCAAGAAGGCTCCTGGTTCTGAGAGGGAGCGTGTCACCTCCGTGTGCGAAACGACATGCATACACCGCCTTCTCCTGCCTTAATTTTTGTACATTGGTAGATTAGACCAAATAGAAGTATCGTGCTAAATTTTGGAATTGTTCCGTGTTCGGTTGGTCTTTTTGATACATTAATTGACTTTACAGGCATTTAATGTGCATAATTCAAACTTTAACTAAAACACATGCTCCATTGCACCAAAGTTGTTTGAAAAATCACATGTCTATCCTTGGGTGAATTTCTAGGTCCCACGCACGAGATGGGAGTGAAATTCAAACATCTGGGCCTTGTGGCTCGGCCGGAAAGATTGAGAAACTTGGTTTTTTAATTCCTGTAAATCCAAATCACGCCTGAAAACCATGAAACTTGTCATGGTGTCATGACATGGCACCAACATGCTGCCATAATTTCTTTGTCTGAATTGGGACAAGCTTTGGTGTAGGCTTATTGCAAACTGGAGCTTCCCTCAAGAAGTCTCTTGGTTCCGAGAGGAAACGTGTCACCTCCGTGTGCGAACCGACATACGTACAATGCCTTCTCCCGCATTAATTTTTTACACGGGAAGATTGGACCAAATAGAACTATCGTGCTAAATTTTGGAATTATTCCGTGTTCGTTTGGCCTTTTTCATACATTAATTGAGTTCGTTGCATTTAATGTGTATAATTCAAATTTGAACTACAAGCACGTGCTCCTGTGCACCAAAGTTGTTTAAAAAATCACATGTGTGTCCTTTGGTGAATTTCTAGGTCCCGTGCAAGAGATGGTAGTGAAATTCAAACATCTTGGGGTCGTGGCTTGGCCAGAAAGATTGAGAAACTTGGTTTTTTAATTCCTGTCATTCCAAAACACGCCTGAAAATCATGAAACTTGGCATTGTCTCATGACATGGCACCAACATGTTGCGGTAATTTTTTTGGCCTAATTGGGACAAGCTTTGGTGTAAGCTTCTTGCAAACCAGAGCTTCCCTCAAGAAGGCTCATGGTTTCGAGATGCAACGTGTCACCTCCGTGTACGAAACGACATACGTACACTGCCTTCACCTGCCTTAATTTGTTACACAGTCAGATTAGACCAAATAGAAGTATCGTGCTAATTTTGGAATTATTCCGGGTTTGTTTGGCCTTTTTATACATTAATTGAGTTGTTGAGCATTTAATGTGCATAATTCAAATTTGAACTACAAGCACAGGCTCCAGTGCACCAAAGTTGTTTGAAAAATCACATGTGTGTCCTTGGGTAAATTTCTAGGTCCAATGCAAGAGATGGGAGTGAAATTAAAACATCTGGGTGTCGTGGCTCGGCCAGAAAGATTGAGAAACTTGGTTTTTCAATTCTTGTAATTCCAAAACACGCCTGAAAATCATGAAACTTGGCATGGTCTCATGACATGGCACCAACATGATGCGGTAATTTTTGTGGCCGAATTGGGACAAGCTTTGGTGTAAGCTTCTTGCAAACCGGAGCTTCCCTCAAGAAGGCTCCTGGTTCCAAGAGGGAACGTGTCACCTGCGTGTACGAAACGACATACGTACACTGCCTTCTCCCGCCTTAATTTTTGTACACTGGCGGATTATACCAAATAGAAGTATCGTGCTAAGTTTTGGAATTATTCCGTGTTTGTTTGTCCTTTTTTATACATTAATAGAGTTTATAGGCATTTAATGTGCATAATTCAAATGTGAACTACAAGCACAGGCTCCAGTGCACCAACGTTGTTTGAAAAATCACATGTGTGTCCTTGGGTGAATTTCTAGGTCCCATGCAAGAGATGGGAGTGAAATTAAAACATCTAGGCGTCGTGGCTCAGCCAGAAAGATTAAGAAACATGGTTTTTTAATTCCTGTAATTCCAAAACACGCCTGAAAATCATGAAACTTGGGATGGTCTCGTGACATGGCACCAACATGCTGTGGTAATTTTTTTGGACCAATTGGGACAAGCTTTGGTGTAAGCGTCTTGCAATCCGGAGCTTCCCTCAAGAAGGCTCGTGGTTCCGAAAGGGAACGTGTCACGTCCGTGTGCGAAATGACATACGTACATTGCCTTCTCCCACCTTAATTTTTTTACACAGCCAGATTAGACCAAATAGAAGTATCGTGCTAAATTTTGGAATTATTCCATGTTCGTTTGGCCTTTTTTATACATTAATTGAGTTTCTGCGCATTTAATGTGCATAATTCAAATCTGAACTACAAGCACGTGCTCCTGTGAACCAAAGTTGTTTGAAAAATCACATGTGTGTCCTTGGGTGAATTTCTAGGTCCCATGCAAGAGATGGGAGTGAAATTCAAACATCTAGGTGTCGTGGCTCGTCCGGAAATATTGAGAAACTTGGTTTTTTAATTCCTGTAATTCCAAAACATGCCTGAAAATCATGAAACTTGGCATGGTGTCATGACATGGCACCGACATGCCGCGGTAATTTTTTTGGCCGAATTGGGACAAGCTTTGGTGTAAGCTTGTTGCAAACCGGAGCTTCCCTCAAGAAGGCTCGTGGTTCCGAGAGGGAACGTGTCACCTCCGTTTGCCAAACGACATACGTACGCTGCCTTCTCCTGACTTAATTTTTTTACACAGCCAGATTAGATCAAATAGAAGTACCATGGTAAATTTTGGAATTATTCTGGGTTCATTTCGCCTTTTTTATACATTAATTGTGTTTCTGGGCATTAATGTGCATAATTGAAATTTGAACTACAAGCACAGGCTCCAGTGCACCAACGTTGTTTGAAAAATCACTTGTGTGTCCTTGGGTCAATTTCTAGGTCCCATGCGAGATATTCGAGTGAAATCCAAACATCTGGGCATCGTGGCTTTGCCGGAAAGATTGAGAAACATGGTTTTTTAATTCCTCTAATTTGAAAACACGCCTGGAAATCATGAAACTTGGCATGGTCTCATGACATGGCACCAACATGATGCGGCAATTTTTTTGGCCGAATTGGGACAAGCTTTGGTGTTAGCGTCTTGCAAACTGGAGCTTCCCTCAAGAAGGCTCGTGGTTCCGAGAGGGAACGTGTCACGACCGTGTGCGAAACGACATACGTACACTGCCTTCTCCCGCCTTAATTTTTTTACACAGCCAGATTAGACCAAATAGAAGTATCGTGCTAAATTTTGGAATTATTCTGGGTTCGTTTCTTCTTTTTTATACATTAATTGAGTTTCTGGGCATTTAATGTGCATAATTAAAATTTGAACTACAAGCACAGGCTCCAGTGCACCAACGTTGTTTGAAAAATCACATGTGTGTCCTTGGGTGAATTTCTAGGTCCCATGCAAGAGATGGGAGTGAAATTAAAACATCTAGGCGTCGTGGCTCAGCCAGAAAGATTAAGAAACTTGGTTTTTTAATTCCTGTAATTCCAAAACACGCCTGAAAATCATGAAACTTGGGATGGTCTCGTGACATGGCACCAACATGCTGCGGTAATTTTTTTGGACCAATTGGGACAAGCTTTGGTGTAAGCGTCTTGCAATCCGGAGCTTCCCTCAAGAAGGCTCGTGGTTCCGAGAGGGAACGTGTCACGTCCGTGTGCGAAATGACATACGTACATTGCCTTCTTCCGCCTTAATTTTTTTACACAGCCAGATTAGACCAAATAGAAGTATCGTGCTAAATTTTGGAATTATTCCATGTTCGTTTGGCCTTTTTTATACATTAATTGAGTTTCTGCGCATTTAATGTGCATAATTCAAATCTGAACTACAAGCATGAGCTCCTGTGAACCAAAGTTGTTTGAAAAATCACATGTGTGTCCTTGGGTGAATTTCTAGGTCCCATGCAAGAGATGGGAGTGAAATTCAAACATCTAGGTGTCGTGGCTCGTCCGGAAATATTGAGAAACTTGGTTTTTTAATTCCTGTAATTCCAAAACATGCCTGAAAATCATGAAACTTGGCATGGTGTCATGACATGGCACCGACATGATGCGGAATTTTTTTTCGCTGAATTGGGACAAGCTTTGGTGTAAGCGTCTTGCAAACCGGCGCTTCCCTCAAGAAGGCTCGTGGTTCCGAGAGGGAACGTTTCACGTCCGTGTGCGAAACGACATACGTACACTGCCTTCTCCCATCTTAATTTTTTTACACACCCAGATTAGACCAAATAGAAGTATTGTGCTCAAATTTGGAATTATTTCGGGTTCGTTTCGCCTTTTTTATACATTAATTGAGTTTCTAGGCATTTAATGTGCATAATTCAAATTTCAACTACAAGCACAGGCTCCAGTGCACCAACGTTGTTTGAAAAATCACATGTGTGTCCTTGGGTGAATTTCTAGGTCCCATGCAAGAGATTCGAGTGAATTTCAAACATCTGGGCATCGTGGCTCTGCCGGAAAGATTGAGAAACTTGGTTTTTTAATTCCTCTAATTCCAAAACACGCCTGAAAATTATGAAACTTGGTATTGTGTCATGACATGGCACCAACATGCTGCGGTAATTTCTTTGGCCGAATTGGGACAAGCTTTGGTGTAAGCTTGTTTCAAACCGGAGCTTCCCTCAAGAAGGCTCGTGGTTCCGGGAGGGAACGTGTCACCTCCGTGTGCGAAACGACATACTTACGCTGCCTTCTCCCGCCTTAATTTTTTTACACAGCCAGATTAGACCAAATAGAAGTACCTAGGCAAATTTTGGAATTATTCTGGGTTCGTTTTGCCTTTTTATACATTAATTGAGTTTTCGGGCATTTAATGTGCATAATTCAAATTTGAACTACAACCACAGGCTCCAGTGCACCAACGTTGTTTGAAAAATCACCTGTGTGTCCTTGGGTCAATTTCTAGGTCCCATGCAAGATATTCGAGTGAAATCCAAACATCTGGGCGTCGTGGCTTTGCCGGAAAGATTGAGAAACATGGTTTTTTAATTCCTCTAATTCAAAAACACGCCTGGAAATCATGAAACTTGGCATGGTCTCGTGACATGGCACCCACATGCAGCGGTAATTTTTTTGGCTGAATTGGGACAAGCTTTGGTGTAAGCGTCTTGCAAACCGGAGCTTCCCTCAAGAAGGCTCGTGGTTCTGAGAGGGAAAGTGTCATGTCCGTGTGCGAAACAACATACGTACACTACCTTCTCCCGCCTTAATTTTTTTACACAGCCAGATTAGACCAAATAGAAGTACCGTGCTAAATTTTGGAATTATTCTGGGTTCATTTTCCTTTTTTATACATTAATTGAGTTTCTTGGCATTTAATGTGCATAATTCAAATTTGAACTACAAGCACAGGCTCCAGTGCACCAACGTTGTTTGAAAAATCACATGTGTGTCCTTGGGTAAATTTCTAGGTCCCATGCAAGATATTCGAGTGAAATTCAAACATCTGGGCGTCGTGGCTTAGCCGGAAATATTGAGAAACATGGTTTTTTAATTCTTGTAATTCAAAAACACGCCTGAAAATCATGAAACTTGGCATGGTGTCATGACATAGAACCAACATGCTGCGGTAATTTTTTTGGCCGAATTGGGACAAGCTTTGGTGTAAGCTTCTTGCAAACCGGTGCTTCCCTCAAGAAGGCTTGTGGTTCCGAGAGGGAACGTGTTACCTCCATGTGTGAAACAACATACATACACTGCCTTCTCCTGCCTTAATTTTTTTACACTACCAGATTAGACCAAATAGAAGTACCGTGCTAAATTTTGGACTTATTCCAGGTTCGTTTGGCCCTTTTTATACATTAATTGAGTTTCTTGGCATTTAATGTGCATAATTCAAATTTGAACTACAAGCACAGGCTCTAGAGCACTAAAGTTGTTTGAAAAATCACATGTGTGTCCTTGGGTGAATTTCTAGGTCCCATGCAAGAAATGTGAGTGAAATTCAAACATCTGGTGTCGTGGCTCACCCAGAAATATTGAGAAACTTGGTTTTTTAATTCCTGTAATTCCAAAACATGCCTGAAAATCATGAAACTTGGCATGGTGTCATGACATGGCACCGACATGATGCGGAATTTTTTTCCGCTGAATTGGGACAAGCTTTGGTGTAAGCGTCTTGCAAACCGGCGCTTCCCTCAAGAAGGCTCGTGGTTCCGAGAGGGAACGTTTCACGTCCGTGTGCGAAACGACATACGTACACTGCCTTCTCCCGTCTTAATTTTTTTACACACCCAGATTAGACCAAATAGAAGTATTGTGCTCAAATTTGGAATTATTTCGGGTTCGTTTCGCCTTTTTTATACATTAATTGAGTTTCTAGGCATTTAATGTGCATAATTCAAATTTCAACTACAAGCACAGGCTCCAGTGCACCAACGTTGTTTGAAAAATCACATGTGTGTCCTTGGGTGAATTTCTAGGTCCCATGCAAGAGATTCGAGTGAATTTCAAACATCTGGGCATCGTGGCTCTGCCGGAAAGATTGAGAAACTTGGTTTTTTAATTCCTCTAATTCCAAAACACGCCTGAAAATTATGAAACTTGGCATTGTGTCATGACATGGCACCAACATGCTGCGGTAATTTCTTTGGCCGAATTGGGACAAGCTTTGGTGTAAGCTTGTTTCAAACCGGAGCTTCCCTCAAGAAGGCTCGTGGTTCCGGGAGGGAACGTGTCACCTCCGTGTGCGAAACGACATACTTACGCTGCCTTCTCCCGCCTTAATTTTTTTACACAGCCAGATTAGACCAAATAGAAGTACCGTGGAAAATTTTGGAATTATTCTGGGTTCGTTTTGCCTTTTTATACATTAATTGAGTTTTCGGGCATTTAATGTGCATAATTCAAATTTGAACTACAACCACAGGCTCCAGTGCACCAACGTTGTTTGAAATATCACCTGTGTGTCCTTGGGTCAATTTCTAGGTCCCATGCAAGATATTCGAGTGAAATCCAAACATCTGGGCGTCGTGGCTTTGCCGGAAAGATTGAGAAACATGGTTTTTTAATTCCTCTAATTCAAAAACACGCCTGGAAATCATGAAACTTGCCATGGTCTCGTGACATGGCACCCACATGCAGCGGTAATTTTTTTGGCTGAATTGGGACAAGCTTTGGTGTAAGCGTCTTGCAAACCGGAGCTTCCCTCAAGAAGGCTCGTGGTTCTGAGAGGGAAAGTGTCATGTCCGTGTGCGAAACGACATACGTACACTGCCTTCTCCCGCCTTAATTTTTTTACACAGCCAGATTAGACCAAATAGAAGTACCGTGCTAAATTTTGGAATTATTCTGGGTTCGTTTTCCTTTTTTATACATTAATTGAGTTTCTTGGCATTTAGTGTGCATAATTCAAATTTGAACTACAAGCACAGGCTCCAGTGCACCAACGTTGTTTGAAAAATCACATGTGTGTCCTTGGGTAAATTTCTAGGTCCCATGCAAGATATTCGAGTGAAATTCAAACATCTGGGTGTCGTGGCTTAGCCGGAAATATTGAGAAACATGGTTTTTTAATTCTTGTAATTCAAAAACACGCCTGAAAATCATGAAACTTGGCATGGTGTCATGACATAGAACCAACATGCTGCGGTAAATTTTTTGGCCGAATTGGGACAAGCTTTGGTGTAAGCTTCTTGCAAACCGGTGCTTCCCTCAAGAAGGCTTGTGGTTCCGAGAGGGAACGTGTTACCTCCATGTGTGAAACGACATACATACACTGCCTTATCCTGCCTTAATTTTTTTACACTACCAGATTAGACCAAATAGAAGTACCGTGCTAAATTTTGGACTTATTCCAGGTTCGTTTGGCCCTTTTTATACATTAATTGAGTTTCTTGGCATTTAATGTGCATAATTCAAATTTGAACTACAAGCACAGGCTCTAGAGCACTAAAGTTGTTTGAAAAATCACATGTGTGTCCTTGGGTGAATTTCTAGGTCCCATGCAAGAAATGTGAGTGAAATTCAAACATCTGGTGTCGTGGCTCACCCAGAAAGATTGAGAAACTTGGTTTTTTAATTCCTGTAATTCCAAAACATGCCTGAAAATCATGAAACTTGGCATGGTGTCATGACATGGCACCGACATGATGCGGAAATTTTTTTCGCTGAATTGGGACAAGCTTTGGTGTAAGCGTCTTGCAAACCGGCGCTTCCCTCAAGAAGGCTCGTGGTTCCGAGAGGGAACGTTTCACGTCCGTGTGCGAAACGACATACGTACACTGCCTTCTCCCGTCTTAATTTTTTTACACACCAAGATTAGACCAAATAGAAGTATTGTGCTCAAATTTGGAATTATTTCGGGTTCGTTTCGCCTTTTTTATACATTAATTGAGTTTCTAGGCATTTAATGTGCATAATTCAAATTTCAACTACAAGCACAGGCTCCAGTGCACCAACGTTGTTTGAAAAATCACATGTGTGTCCTTGGGTGAATTTCTAGGTCCCATGCAAGAGATTCGAGTGAATTTCAAACATCTGGGCATCGTGGCTCTGCCGGAAAGATTGAGAAACTTGGTTTTTTAATTCCTCTAATTCCAAAACACGCCTGAAAATTATGAAACTTGGCATTGTGTCATGACATGGCACCAACATGCTGCGGTAATTTCTTTGGCCGAATTGGGACAAGCTTTGGTGTAAGCTTGTTTCAAACCGGAGCTTCCCTCAAGAAGGCTCGTGGTTCCGGGAGGGAACGTGTCACCTCCGTGTGCGAAACGACATACTTACGCTGCCTTCTCCCGCCTTAATTTTTTTACACAGCCAGATTAGACCAAATAGAAGTACCGTGGCAAATTTTGGAATTATTCTGGGTTCGTTTTGCCTTTTTATACATTAATTGAGTTTTCGGGCATTTAATGTGCATAATTCAAATTTGAACTACAACCACAGGCTCCAGTGCACCAACGTTGTTTGAAAAATCACCTGTGTGTCCTTGGGTCAATTTCTAGGTCCCATGCAAGATATTCGAGTGAAATCCAAACATCTGGGCGTCGTGGCTTTGCCGGAAAGATTGAGAAACATGGTTTTTTAATTCCTCTAATTCAAAAACACGCCTGGAAATCATGAAACTTGCCATGGTCTCGTGACATGGCACCCACATGCAGCGGTAATTTTTTTGGCTGAATTGGGACAAGCTTTGGTGTAAGCGTCTTGCAAACCGGAGCTTCCCTCAAGAAGGCTCGTGGTTCTGAGAGGGAAAGTGTCATGTCCGTGTGCGAAACGACATACGTACACTGCCTTCTCCCGCCTTAATTTTTTTACACAGCCAGATTAGACCAAATAGAAGTACCGTGCTAAATTTTGGAATTATTCTGGGTTCCTTTTCCTTTTTTATACATTAATTGAGTTTCTTGGCATTTAGTGTGCATAATTCAAATTTGAACTACAAGCACAGGCTCCAGTGCACCAACGTTGTTTGAAAAATCACATGTGTGTCCTTGGGTAAATTTCTAGGTCCCATGCAAGATATTCGAGTGAAATTCAAACATCTGGGCGTCGTGGCTTAGCCGGAAATATTGAGAAACATGGTTTTTTAATTCTTGTAATTCAAAAACACGCCTGAAAATCATGAAACTTGGCATGGTGTCATGACATAGAACCAACATGCTGCGGTAAATTTTTTGGCCGAATTGGGACAAGCTTTGGTGTAAGCGTCTTGCAAACCGGCGCTTCCCTCAAGAAGGCTCGTGGTTCCGAGAGGGAACGTTTCACGTCCGTGTGCGAAACGACATACGTACACTGCCTTCTCCCGTCTTAATTTTTTTACACACCAAGATTAGACCAAATAGAAGTATTGTGCTCAAATTTGGAATTATTTCGGGTTCGTTTCGCCTTTTTTATACATTAATTGAGTTTCTAGGCATTTAATGTGCATAATTCAAATTTCAACTACAAGCACAGGCTCCAGTGCACCAACGTTGTTTGAAAAATCACATGTGTGTCCTTGGGTGAATTTCTAGGTCCCATGCAAGAGATTCGAGTGAATTTCAAACATCTGGGCATCGTGGCTCTGCCGGAAAGATTGAGAAACTTGGTTTTTTAATTCCTCTAATTCCAAAACACGCCTGAAAATTATGAAACTTGGCATTGTGTCATGACATGGCACCAACATGCTGCGGTAATTTCTTTGGCCGAATTGGGACAAGCTTTGGTGTAAGCTTGTTTCAAACCGGAGCTTCCCTCAAGAAGGCTCGTGGTTCCGGGAGGGAACGTGTCACCTCCGTGTGCGAAACGACATACTTACGCTGCCTTCTCCCGCCTTAATTTTTTTACACAGCCAGATTAGACCAAATAGAAGTACCGTGGCAAATTTTGGAATTATTCTGGGTTCGTTTTGCCTTTTTATACATTAATTGAGTTTTCGGGCATTTAATGTGCATAATTCAAATTTGAACTACAACCACAGGCTCCAGTGCACCAACGTTGTTTGAAAAATCACCTGTGTGTCCTTGGGTCAATTTCTAGGTCCCATGCAAGATATTCGAGTGAAATCCAAACATCTGGGCGTCGTGGCTTTGCCGGAAAGATTGAGAAACATGGTTTTTTAATTCCTCTAATTCAAAAACACGCCTGGAAATCATGAAACTTGCCATGGTCTCGTGACATGGCACCCACATGCAGCGGTAATTTTTTTGGCTGAATTGGGACAAGCTTTGGTGTAAGCGTCTTGCAAACCGGAGCTTCCCTCAAGAAGGCTCGTGGTTCTGAGAGGGAAAGTGTCATGTCCGTGTGCGAAACGACATACGTACACTGCCTTCTCCCGCCTTAATTTTTTTACACAGCCAGATTAGACCAAATAGAAGTACCGTGCTAAATTTTGGAATTATTCTGGGTTCGTTTTCCTTTTTTATACATTAATTGAGTTTCTTGGCATTTAGTGTGCATAATTCAAATTTGAACTACAAGCACAGGCTCCAGTGCACCAACGTTGTTTGAAAAATCACATGTGTGTCCTTGGGTAAATTTCTAGGTCCCATGCAAGATATTCGAGTGAAATTCAAACATCTGGGCGTCGTGGCTTAGCCGGAAATATTGAGAAACATGGTTTTTTAATTCTTGTAATTCAAAAACACGCCTGAAAATCATGAAACTTGGCATGGTGTCATGACATAGAACCAACATGCTGCGGTAAATTTTTTGGCCGAATTGGGACAAGCTTTGGTGTAAGCTTCTTGCAAACCGGTGCTTCCCTCAAGAAGGCTTGTGGTTCCGAGAGGGAACGTGTTACCTCC